>NW_024499128.1:6557245-6635699 GCF_017590055.1 Onychostruthus taczanowskii
CGGGGCCGCTCCCCCGGGGCAGCTGGTGGGAGCCAGCCCCGGCAGAGCCCCCGGCGGTGCCTCCCGGCCGCCTCGGCGGAGCCCGGTCTCCTGAGGGGTCCTGCAGAGCCCCCAGCCCGCTCTCACTCCGGGCAGCTGAGGGCCAGGGCAGCATCCCTGCCTGTGCCTCCCAGGTGCCGTCACCTTGGACAGGGAATTGAGATCTGTCTCTGCTTACTTTGCGGCAGGTTTGGAGTCTTTCGTACTACGCTGACGTTTCCTTTGTTGCTGGGAAGTTCTTGCTTCCCTACGTCTTTTTTTTTTTTTTTTTTTCTCCCAGAATATTTCCTGCATGCTGATTTTTATCAGCTTTTAAGCCGAGATCCCATGTGGTTTTTATTTTAGAGTGTGGCATTGTTTACTTTAAAAGAACAAGGATTTGGGCATCTGTCTTTTTACTAATGATGTAATTGTCTATGGACAATTTCATTCAGTCCGTTGATAAAGACCTGCATGTACTGATCAGTGGAGCAGGGAGAGAGAACAGGAGGAGGGCAGCTCTTTGATCTCATGTCCCAGAGGAACCCAAAGCTCCCTGTCAGGAAAGGAAGCCATCCTTACTGCAAACAGATTAAACTAACTTAACCACTTTGACCAGTCACAGGAGCCGAGGGAGCAGCATGAAACTGTGTCAGGGAGGTTTAGGCTGGGTATCAGAGAGTGATCAGGCACTGACCAGGCTCCCCAGGGCAGTGATCACAGCGTTACTTCCCTGTGTGTTCAGGAAGTGTTGGGACAATGCTCTCAGGCACATGATGTGATTTTTGGGGCTGTCCTGTGCAGAAACGGGACTTGGACTTGATGATCCCTCTAGGTCCCTTTCAGCTCAGGAGATTCTGTGACTTTTCCTAAACTTATGATTTCCAAGCAAACCACAGGTTAGAACAGAGAAAACTGGTCTGGCTGTAAAGACTTTTGTCATAAATTCTTGCAGAGGGCTTGAAAATTTTTCTTCATCTGGCTTGCATCTTCCATGCCTAGTATTCAATGCATGTGAGCAGTTGAACTGATTCAAGTTGTGTCATATTTCCTTTATTCTAATGAAGTGGAGTATTAAAAACTATTTGGGATTGGTGACTGTACTCTGACCAGACTGTACTTATGGCTTATTTGATTTGCTTCTAATTACCTAGTCTAGAACCCAGACTTTTCTACATGGTTCAGAGGAAAGGAACGAGGCCCTTCCCAAAGTGCAGCCTTCAGGAACTCCCTGGGTGACTTCACCGTTCCTCCTGTAGCTAATTGTGATGATTTTCCTGCCTATGGCTAGATAAAATAGCTGGTTCTTTCCTCTTATAATTCCACCTAACAGCAGTGCTGCGGTAATGAGCCCTTCTTCAGGGGCTTAAAGTCAAATAAAGTAGTATTAATTTCAAATATTTAAATATATCTTTCTGGAGTCCTGCCTCACGTTAGCAGATCTTGTACAATGTGTAAGTTGTTGGATTCTCTCTGCATGCATAGAAAGGAGATAACAAAAACTACTCTGAAAACGTAGTCATGGAAGAAACAGGCCTTTGGGAACTAAGCACAGTCCGTTGTGTTATTTTGTAAAGAAAAATATTTTCTATCTCTTTGTGACACAAAAATTGTGTCCTAAAATATTTTGAGCAGCAATCATTATTTCTTTACTTAGTGGATGATTCCATAAGAATCATCTGCCATTTCTGAGGTGCAACTAACAGTTTTAATTAGGCTGGCAAACATGAAATCTGGATTTTTCTGAGGGACTTCAGCAGTCAAAGAATGTTTTGACAGACCTAAGCCGTTTTTTTTTCTTTGCTCTATGTTGAAGCCAAACAAATTGTTGTCTTGATAAAACCATAAAGGAGAGCTAGCTGCCATCCTTAATGATTCTTTTGTAGTTTTTTATTGATAGAGGATTCAATGCAGTATTATAAGAGTTGTGCTTAAAGGCAATACAAATGTGTATTTCTGGTGCTTAGACCTCCTAAAATGAGCCATTTGCCCAAACTGTAAATAAAGGAAGTGTGGAGATGCCCATTGAACCAAGGGCTTCCTGTAGTATTGAATTATGAGGTGAATGCTTTTATGAGTGCCATTCATTACCCAGAGGCTGCTGGGGAGAGATGTGGCACAGGAGGGCACAGCCCTGATGGTGAAACCTGTCCCAGCTGCTGGTGACATTCAGGGACTCTCAGCAGACTACTGTGCTTGGAGCACATCCAAGGCATCCAGCTTCCATATGTGCCACTAAGAAGCAGGGTTTTTTTTTGGAGCATCCTTCACTCAGCTGGTGAAAGGAACTGTTTGGTAAAATAAAATATTTCTTTGCTTTTTAGATTCATCTCCTGTGGGAATTATTCTAGATTCTGCTTCTGCAAGTCAGCCTGGTACTGAGGAGAAAGGGGAGTAAGAGTGTTTCTCTGCTTGGCTGCTGTCCTGGGGGTTCTGAAAGGCAGCGTGGAGCAGCCTGGTCTCCTCAATACTGCAGCTGTTAGAGGATGGCAGAGAGCAGAGGTCTTGGCAAACCTGGGAAGGCAGCCCTGCATTGGCTCATTCACAGCTGTTTACAGCCACTGAGGTTGGGAACCTGGGCTTGTGTTTCAGGGGAAAAAAAACCTGATTTGAATGCTAAACAATGTGTACCTCTTACTCCAGAGATAGTGATGAGTTTCAGCTGAATTGGATAGCAAAATAAATCACTGGCTTTAATGCTTCTCTGAAAAACGGAGATAGTTTTCAATATTTTTTTAATCAATACAGAAGGGCTGATTAGTCTCCTAAATCTTACTCTTAAAGATAAGTTTTATAGTCATTTGAAAAATGTTGGCTATAGAAATTTCTCCCCAGCAATTATCAGCACAGGATTGCAACTGAGATTATTGAAGGTCTCAGATGCTTATGTGTCCTTAGGCCAGAGGAACTACACCTTTGTGAACATGGGTCCTAGTCTCTGTTGGACACTTTTTCTTTATGTAGTTTTGTTCATTATCTTGGTTTCAGATATTTCATACATCTTTAAGATGGTAAAGGAAAGATGAAAATTAAATGGATTTTTCTCACAGTGAGTTCTCTGTGAGGTTTTGTTATTCGTGCTGTGCAAGTACAGAGCACTGATAACTCCAATCTGGAAACCAGTGGCTGCTCAGTATTCTTGCACTGACTGCCATTTCTTATCAAACTGACACTCTGTGAGAAATAAGGACAGAGTTGGCTTTAATTTCAGCCAATGCCTAAAGTGTCACTGATTTCAGTAGGAAGGAATCTTGCTCCTGTATCTTTACACTTCTGCAAAGAACTTTATAAGCTGATAGTTTTGTCTCCATATGTTCCTTTTTTTTTGTGTGGGAGGGTCTTTAATGATTTTGATATTTTGTCTTCAGTAGGGGAGGAAGGGGGATAGAAGCAGCTCTAGCTTCAGCTCTCAACTCTTTTATAGGAAAAATGGTATGAATATTATGCACACATGAAATTAGAGATGTTAAAAGCTGTACATGTGGGGGGATTGACAATTTGAAATGCTTTTATGGGGTTTAGGATAGGTCAAGTAATTCAAGGGAATAATTTAATCAAGTAAAATCTCCCTTCAGAAAGCTAAGCTATCAGTTTGTTTATGTGGCTTAGTCATCCCTTCCTGTGTAGCATGATTGTTCATTTGATTCCAATTTACAGAACAACGTGTACCCTTTTTATAGCAGTCATTAAGTTAACATGGATGTCAGGATTTAGGGGTGCTTAACTGATGGGTAACTCCTAAAGCAAGGATATATCACCCCCTCCTGTGATGATCCACAGGGAGCACACAGTAGAATGTTATGGCCAGGGCACTCAGCATATGCTGAACTGAGCTGGGCCATGTTTGTGTTCAGCAGAGCTTCCAATTTCATCTTGAATCTCTGACAAAAGTATCAAGGTCATTTGTGTTAGGAGTTATGCTTTTCATTGAAACTGCCTTCTATATCTTGCTATGCAGTAACAGTGTGATAATGAATTGTAAATCTAGAATATAACATTTGTTTAAAATTGTCTGTTTCCCAGTGCTGCCTTTCTATGTATCTCCTAAAGTGTTATGTGTAGTTCTTGGGGTTTGCATACTCAGTTACTTTTTTATTTGTGAAGGATGATTTCAGATGCAGTGGTCTTACAGAAGAGCAGGCTCTGTGCAGCAGGCCATTCCTCCTGAGGCAGTTAACTCCCTGCTCCTGTGAAATAAGTTGCCTAGTACTTAATGGAAAATTACTGATGTTCACTGTTATTCCTCTGCATGTCATAGCTCTTCCTGAGGAATTTTGTTCCACTGTTCCAACAGGAACTGTAGCTTTGTTGGGATCAGCTTAATGAACTATCACAGGTAAAATGACCAAGCAATGATTCCTGGCTCCTGCTGAGCTTGAGACCACTGAAATATTTTTCTCCATTTGGAGCACTGACTATACATGGCATAAACCCAAGACCACATGAAGGTGCTCAAATGAAATAGTACTTCTAAATAGAATAAAACAGATAAATAAAGTATCCACAACTTAAAGGGGGTGTAAAGTTGAGTTCCAGCTGGCATTATTGTTCTAAATGAAGTTGTCTGCTCAAAAAGTAGTGATATGTAAAAGACATCGTGGCATATTATCAGTGACTTCTGCCCTTTAGGGCCTGTGCTGAGAGACTGTTCATGTACAGTGCTCCCCTGAGGACAAGTCATGGTAGAGAGCAGCCATTGTGCTGTCCTCTGAAGGAGATAGTGTTGTTTCTGTGATGTGTGGAGAGTTGGCTTTTCAAAAACTGTCTGTAAAAGGGTTCTGGTGATCATTTGTTAAGCACCTTGCAATATACTCAAAAAACAGTATGCATCTCCCAGCTCTTCTCAGTAGAAAGTGATGGGACATGATAGGAAGCAATTCTACAAAATTACTTTTTCCTAATGTTTTTTGTGCTATCATGTAGTGACTGTGACAGGAGAAGTTATTTGCCCTTTCATGAACCTGTTTGGATTGCATGCTGAGAATACAAATAAAAGGAGGATGATACAGAGAATGAAGATTTATGTACCATCAGGTCCTAGAGGTGAGTGCTGAAAAGCAATCTCCCAAGCCATCTGAACATCAGAGTTTTAAAATTAGATTGTAGGACATAATTTTCAGGGAAACACATTTCTCTGATGGATGCTCCCAGGTGTGTGAGGAAGGAGGGAAAGGTGGTGCTGGGTTGTAATGTGTTGCTGATCCCCACAGTGAGGGATGAGGACTTCCTGCTCCTAAGATGCAGGCCCTGCCAGCAGCACTTGCATTTCAGAGAATCTGCCAGTGCTTTAAAAACAACAGTAACAAACCCAAACAAGAACAAGATTCTGAAGCCCATATAATCTGAATACTCTAATAAGAGTGGCCTGTTAATGGGTCTGCCTGGCCTGGGAGGGTCAGTGCCATCTTTAAAAGGAGCATTTCCATTCCACTTTGTGTCTGTAGATGTCTTTCAAGTGGATGTAAAAATGTGACAAAGAAGAGTGTTTGAATTGTGCTTGGGTTCTGTAATCGACCAGGCCTTAAGGCACAAGAAAAATCAATAGAAAGGCATTGTTGTAATGGATTAATTTTGTGCTTACTCAACCACTCAGCATTTAAACATATGGAACTATTTTATGTGTAGGAAGAATCTCATGAAAGAGAGCTGTGTCAGCCTGGTTATTTGAGCCTGCCAGAGAAGACATGAGAGAGCCAATTGTTTTTGTCCATAGAAGAACTGATGTTTTACATCTGCTTTTCAACAAATACAAACTCATGCTGCTCCTGTTAGATATATGTTTTGTTTTCTCTTTAGCATACAAAAAGGTACAAAACTGTTAGTTTCCCTTCCACCAAATCCTGTTGAATTCCTCACTCTTTAAAGAGAGTTAGGTAAGAAATACCTGATTATAGAGTACAGATCTGGGAGCCAGTAACCTTCAAATCCAGCATCTGGCACGGCTGACTTTGGATTTTGGCAAATTATTGTGGTAGTACCCCACTTTCTTCCTCTGTAAAACAGAGGTGGTGTCTTTATCACAGTAACTTTTATTAGCATTAGCAGCAAAGCTTTAATTCAATTTTGTTTTCACCTTTTGTTCCCTATCACAGCTTTACTTTATTAAACTAAGGGGAGCAATCACAGAATAACAGGCATTTATTTTGGCTTTTCTAATAGTAGACACTTTGGATAAGGTATATGAGTTTCAGATATTTGGAATAACCTTTTTATTTTCTTACCAGCAGTGTGCACAGTGCCTACAGAACTACATTCTATTCATTATGTGCAGATACAGATTTGTTTTCTGCCCATCCTGTGCTTTACTCAAGAAGTATGTAACTGTAAAACTGCTTTATACACAGATGGTTTGTCTGTGGGAAAGGTGCCTTGTTGAAACTTCAGCTTTGTGGCTTCAGGAAGTTACCTGACTTTCCTCTGTTTTGAAAACCAACTTAGACCTGATTGGCAGTGTGTGTATTACATTTTTTGCCACAAACTTACACCGAAATCAAACAAGAGTAACTTAAATGTATGAGTCTTAACAGTAAGGATTCAATAGTGTGTACTGCAAAACAAAGATGTAAAATTGTTTGAAATAATAAAAAAAAGGAATCCTGTTAATGGCTGGGGCTTATTAAAAACATTTGTATTGTTAGTTTCCAGCCAGCACTTACATGTGAGCAGCATTATGTAAACTCCATTTGTACTTTTGCCAAAGCAAAGAAGATCAGTAGGTCAAACTTTTAAGCTTGACCTACTTTTTTTTTTATAGGTACTTCACAACAGCTCAACTTTTCCCCATTTATTTTCATGCTGTGAAGTGTGTAGGATTTTCATCTTAGGCAGGAGTTCTTCACCTTGTTCTTGAATCCTTTTCCAGCAGTGGTTGAGACCTTTGTATTTCAGAAGAATGTAACTGGAGTGACTCATGGATGAGGAAGTATATTGAACTTCACAGAGAATAAATGCTGCTGTCTATTTTAGAAACAGATACAAAATGATGTTTGTTGTATGGTGGAACAAATACAATATGGAGGCTGTTTTATTCTTCTACAAAGTTATTTGGGAAAACTATAAAATTTTTTATAATTTTTAGTTCATACAATTTTAAATTTAAAAATAATTTTCCTATTACCTAGTTGTAAGTTGTAATTGTAATTCAGAGAGCCTTCAAATTTAGTAATTGACAGTTTTTTATTAGTAAGGGCTGTATGCAGGAAAAAAAATTCTTTGATAATTTTGCAGCAATCCCCTTATGTATGCTCCAGCTGCTTTGTTCAATTTCACTTTTCTTCCCCAAGCCTCTGACTGATGGAGATATACACAGATCTGAGAAACTGGAGATATGGCCAAGAAGAGGATCTGTGCAGGGTACGTGTCTATTTTAAGGAGAAGGGAAACAAGCTAAGACTGGCAGAGCATTCCTACTGGCCTGATTCTGTAGGGATCTTTATGGAATCAATGGTCAGGTTATATCCCTTCTCAGTGTGAAGCTTTTGGGCTCTTGCTCTGATATAGTTTTATTTCCTGTCTGATGTATTGTATAGTGTACATATTTTAAACCTTGTAAGTAGAGTTGATAAGAGTTTGGTCTCTCGGGTACCCTAGGAAATGTCTGATTGTGATGGTTTGTCTGTGGGATGGGCTAATCCAGTAGGAAATACTTGCTGCTAAGAGTTTGTGGTTCAAAATTCACAGAGTGTGTGTAGAGCCTGGTTCCTGGTCTTCGAACAAAACATACTCGGTGTTACATCTGGGTCCTTGGGATGATCTAAAATGCTCCCTTGTGAGGACATCAGAAGCCTCCCAGTGATTCACTGCAGTATTCAAAGCCAGCACAGCCCAGTGCAATAGGCAACAGTTGGCTGCTACCCAAAAACCTCATGGTAGCTGCAGTTCTGTGCCATAAATTACAAAGCACTTTGGGATCATTAAGGATGACAGTCTCTCAAGGTGTAGTGATTAATACCCCAATTGGATGTTTAAATACTTGTGCAGTTGAAGACAGTTCACATTTGGCCTTGAACTTACTTGATGGTGAGCAATTCTTTGTACCATTGTTTGCACACTGCATTAAAAGGGATGGGCTGTCTCTAAGCTTGGTACATCCAAGAATTTAATAATCAAATGACACTGTACATAGACAGTAAAGTCAGTCAGGTTATTTCTGTAGTGCTCGTCATGGAGCCAACTTCCCAGTTTGTATTCTTGCTGTTCTTAATCCTGGGCTTTCTTTTCTTTCTCCCAGGTTGTTCTGAAGTGGTTTCCACTTCTCTTGCTGTGACTACTTTCTGCTATTGGCAGCAACATAATTTAATTATAGTTGAAGGAATAGCTGTGGGATCAGAACAGGACATATGATCATTCAGTGTACTTCAGAACTGCTTTGCTGTGAATACTTCAGAAGGGCTGCTTTGAGCCTAGATTCTTTGTACTTTTCTCAAATTGATGGCATATATACTAAGTTCTGCAGTAAAATCTTTGTATACAAGGAAATGAGAGGGATCCTGACTTCATTGATAAGCAGGGCAAATGTACCAGTAAGGGGGAATGGTTTCGTCTGTGACTTCATTAGTGTGAGCTTAATGTATCAAACATTAACAACATCTAATTGTAATGTCTTTATTCCAAAGTAAAGTGAAAAAAATTCATAAAGGGCTGTCATGGGCTTCAAGTTTCCTGAAGAATGACTTCTGTATAGTGGGTGACTTGTTTGACTTAAAATTTGCTTTGATATATTTGGTCTTCTCTAACCAAAATAGAAATACTCTAAATTGCATTAGAGCATTAAGAGATACTTTTTTCTCAGTCATAGACAGTAGTCCAACAGTATTCCCAGGGTCAGTGGAAGTGTCAACTCCAGAACTGCAACAGTGGAAGAATCTGATTTCCTTTCTTGCAGAGGAGAAAAGGCACTGCTGCTTCCTCTGTGCCTGTTGATGTGAGGAGCATTGTAGGCGTTTCATGCTGTGGGGGAAGAGAAGTCACAAGGGTGAAGAAAGAACTTTTTTATTTTCCTTAGGTTGAATTGCATTCTGAAATGGATTGTGCACCTAAATTCGTGTGTTAATGATGTGTGCTCTCCATCGTAGAAACTCGTGGGAAGAAGCATGTTTCACTTTGTTTTTTAAACCCACTCTTAATTCAATTTAAAAACTATGCAACAAGATTGTACAGGAACCCTGAAGAGATTGAAAGGCCCAGAATTTCTAATGTGGTCCCATAAATTCTTTCAGTGGAATATTGCTGGATCACTCTGCAATTTCAAGAAGCACCCTGAAGTTTAATACATGAAAAATGGTGAAATAGAGTAAAGGCCAAAAGTGGCAGTTGCTGTTTCACAAACAGAAGTCTGTTGACTTATGCCTAGTGTAATCTGAAGTAAATGTTCCCTGTAAGTTGATGTTCAGTAAGATGAAGTTGGTGATAAGAACAGAGGATCTCTTGGTTGTTTATATAAAATCTAAAATTAGAGTGAATCTGTTTTGAAACGTCAATATAACAACTGTATAAACATCTGTTAACAGATACATTCTTTGGAGCACTGTATAACATTTGGTTGCTTTTCAAGAACAGTCCTACTTGCTCAGAAAGGACTGAGCCTTGTTGTTTCAATAAAAAGGTATTTCACTTCAGTGAAGTGCAAATTTAATGGTCTGTCTTCTCTTATACCAGTTAAAAAAAAAAAAAAAAGAGAACTCTCCAGACTCTTAACAGTCTATTTTTGTAGATGCCAAATTGTGATAAGGGAGAAAGTGTTATCACCACACAGACAGCACCTGTTAATTGCCTAAATAATTCAGGCTTAAATTATGCAGGCTTCTAAAACAAGGACTTGCCCTAGCAAAAGCAATAAGAAAATATGTACTTCAGGATAAATCCTGATTAGGCTTCCTGCACTCCTATTGTTCTTTGGTTTTAATATTTTTGTTGTGATTGGAACAGCAAGTAAATGCCTAAATTTGAGAATTATTACTGAATAATAATTCAGAAGGTTGGAGTTTGGTTTGGTTTATTTTCCAGTTTGCCTTTTGTATTTGTGGGGGCTTAAAATGTTAATTAGCCAGGAAACTGTGTGCCATCAGTCCTGAAGGACAACTTGTATGTAGTTCAGCTATATCTCAGTCTGTCTTTCAGCACATGAAGTGTTCCTTGTAGGTAATAAAATCTTGGCCCTGTACCTAATCCCTATTTGAAGTGCAGTTTAATGTATATTCCCAGTTGTTACAAGCATGGCATACACAGATTTGGCAACAGTTAGAAAGCACCTTTAGGAACAAAAGCTAAGGTTCAGGTTTGTTTTACTTGAAATACTGTTCTAGTTGCAATGAAGTGCATTCTTTGGGTAAATAGGTGCTGTTCTTCAGTTGATAAAAGTGCCTTATGAAAAAAGCAAGTCTGGTAGACAAAGACATGATCTTGTATATCTCCAGTGAGTACAGTGTTGGTAACCTGTGTGTCTGTCTTGCAAGACCAGAAATGTGCTTAATCTTTCCAATTTTTCTAGTGGTTTTAATGAAGGATTACTTCTACCTGCAAACCTCCCTTCTCATGTCCTCATTGCTATAAATACAAACCTGCCAGCAGTTATGTGCTGTAAAGAAACTGCCACAATCGTTAGTACATTTGGTTTGGAGTTTGAATGTTCTGTTCTTTATTTAGCATAGTCTGTTGTACTTTCTGGTAATCTGTGCCTAAAATATTCTGTCAGTAGTGGACCAAGAGAGAGTTATGCTCAGGTGTAGGTAAACACTGAAGCACATAAGGTGTATTTAGGCTGTTCACAGAACAGACACTGAAACTTTGCAAATGTGTTTGTAACCATATAAATGCCAAAATGCATTTCAACACTTCTCTTTTCACCTTCGCCAGTGGGTGATTCATGAGGCCATGGAGGAGCCAGATCAGTGGGTGTCCTTGGAGCATGTCTGATGCAAGCTGAGATCAGTGCAAAGCACAACAGTTATGTCTGACAGAGGAAGATGATCCTTATTCCTCATGAATTTAATTTGTTAAAATGCACAGGCAATCTTGAAGTCAGAGCCAGGACCTGAATCTTCCCCCTACATTGAATGCTTTTGTCATTATGTTAAGAGAAGTTGCTTTAGGCTGTAACCAGGAAGGCTGAGAGTTATTTTCCCTCCATGAATAAAAAGAGGGAGAACAATAGGGTACTATAGTTGGTGTGGTTTGGGAACTTTGGTGTATTTGTCCTGATCTGCTTGAACATATCTACTAAGTTTATAACTCAGCTAGCTTGGAGAAATTATGCTTTTGGATATGCAGGAGTTAAAAATGGAGGGCTCTGAAGTCCAGTTGTCGCCACCCTGTGAACACACCATCTTATAACACACCTGTGTGGAAGGTGACCTACTGCACTGTGAGATCCAGAATTTCTGTGTTGTTCTGGTCATGTTGGTTTTACCACATGGCAAACCCTGGTGCTACCTTTACTGTCCCATCTTGGCTACCTCATGTCACTGGCTCCTGTTGGTGATGCAGCCCCAGAGACCTGCACATCACCCTTACAGTTGCAGGTACTGGATAAAGAGGTATCATTTTACAGCTCTGTCTGAAGCCAAACATAACTAACTGTTAAAAAGAACACAAGCTCATCAGATGTTAAATGGCAGAACAGCTGTGGGTGTCATAGCTTGTGGCTTTCAGCTGAACATATGGCATAAAATGGTGTGGCTGACTCAAAAAATCATTTTTAAATATTGACACTGCCTTTGATCTTCCTTTTTTTAGTCAGTGAATTTTGTCAATTTTGAGTAGCTCTACTTTGGTTGGAGGAAAAATGGAAATAACTAGATTCCTTGTTTGTGTTTTATACTAAATAAAACATTGCTCTCTTATTTTAGGAAAGTTCTCTTCTTTTTTCCAGGCCCTTGCCACTTCAGAAACTGTAAAGATTCTAGTCACTGACAAAACTGTTCCATTGTGAAAATGCTTATAGTGTTAGAAAATAAACAACCAGAAGAATGCAGCTTATTAGAGATCCTTTTAACCAACATTTAATTAATGCTGTCTTCTGAAGTAGGAATGAAAACCTTCTGAAGGAAAGAATACCTTCAGCACAGGCAGATTTCTTGGCTCTGATATGTGAGAACACACAGCCTTTGTTGTGTCAGGAGAGTTGTTCCTGCTTTAGTGCCTGAGGGTAGCTCTTAGACAGTCTGGTGTTCCATCAAAAAAAAATCTAAAAAAGAGAGGGGGTGCAAAATTAAAAAAAAAACATTAAGTAGACTCAATACACAAGCAGCAGGGCATTGAAAGTTACTAGAATTCAGAAATAAACTCATTTTTATTAGTCCAAATGTCTGCAATTTAGGGATCTCTTAGAACTAATGTATCATAATGATTGTCATCTGTAGTAATAAACTTTTCTAATATGTGTAAGTCTTTCTCAATAGATGGCCCCTGATTTTTTTCTCTTTGGGAAAGGAAGAGGGAGGGCAAAGACTGTGGGTGTTGTGGAGGGGGGATTTGGTTTGCATTAGGCATGCTACAAACACAGAATTGAAAAATTTTGAGGCAATTTGGCACCAGATGTTCTTCAGCAGCAAGGCAGGGTTTTCTGCTAATATACCACAACTCTTTGGATATTGGCTTTAGACTTTAAAATTTGGAATTATTCTTTTTTAATTCAGTAAGATTACTAAGGAGTACCAAAAATGGTACCTAATAAGTTCAGTTCTCTGGACATTAGATTGTTAAATATAGATAAATTGGTAGGTTCCTCACAGCTAACATAAGCTCTGTTTGAAGCCAGGAATATTACCTCGCCTCTATGAATATTTTTAAGAATACTTTGTTCCTGAAGCAAGTAAACATCCTTTACATCTCTAGAGCAAGAAGGATGATCCATTTCCAAGTTGGTTTGGAAGGAAGATATGAGATATCATCAGATATGAGAGAAGGGGATAAATGGAGTAGAAGAGAAATAACATGCTGTATAACATAATTTTACAACAAGGACTCTTACAACAAGGACTCTTACAACAAGGTACTTAAAAGAGGCCCTCTAGATGTAATAGGAACTTGACAAGTAAATCTAGGTCTTTTTTAAAAACTGACTTTTTAACATAGTATAAATATTTTTTAGCTGTTTGCTTCATACCAATAGAAATCCAGTGGATATATGGATTTATCTTACATCTTGTCTTCTTCAAGGTGAGAAACTCCAAACCTTTTTTCCCAGGGTTATGATACCTATTAGATGATTCAAGAGACAAATTGGAGTAAAGGCCAAAAGCATAAGATTTGGCATATAAAAGGTGGGAAAGATAATTTATAATCTGTTTGTTTTGAACTATTCTATGTTCTGTGCCTTTGCAGCTGATCCTCTGTTATTCTTTTCAGCCTTCCTGTAGATCATCCTTTAACATTCATAAATCTTATTTTAGTGAGTCTTGGTTTCCTGTTAATCTACTACCTGAACAAAGTACTGGAACATCTGCAGTGAAAGAATCAATCTGTTCTGCTACATCCTGAGTACTGTACTTGCATGGTAACCTCAAAGTTATTTTAGTAGCATAAGTGCTAAAGAGCATCTACTCAAACTACCTCCATCCCTCACAAAAGAGGTAATTATTTTTGTAAGAACTGTGCCAGACATTGTATTCTCATACTTGATTAGAGACTGGCAGTTGATCTGATCTTATTTTTTTATTTATTTATATACCCTTTATACCTATTCAGGTATATCTCAGTTACTGTGTTGTCCTACAGTGACTGAAACACAAATGTGGAAGACCAGGTGTTCAACTTGCATACAGTTACTTAGTTGCAGTTAATTATGTGTATGTGCTGTTTTTTAAAATGCTCTGATATGATGCTATTTGAGGCTGTAAACTTTTAAAAATTGAATTAGTGGGTCAAGGTTGAAAATTGAGTTGATGACTATAATTTACAAGGCTGTAACACTTAGAACTGTGAACTGTAGATCCAGAGTAATTCTGTGAGCTGTGCCTGTGGGCCTCATTCAGTGGGACCTGATATTCAGAGACCCCATGATTCTGTTTGGCTTTTACAACATGGGCCTTGCTCTGCAGGATCTGGTGGTCTTCCCCAGCGTTGTTAAATCTTTTTTCCTCCTTGATTTTGCAAACCAGCAGGATGCTGTTATCTTTTTCCTCTTCACACCAGAGGTGGTGCTTATTCTAAAGAGGCATAACTTTTCCCCTAACACCTGCATTGCTTATTATGAGCATGGCTAATCGCATAAGAGGGTACAGGGCCTGATTTCTAATCAGTTTTGCACTGGAAAAGTAGAATTAACTGTATGGAGTACCTCCAAGACTGTGGTAGGGAATGATCACTACTGTCAGTTCTCTGGATTTTGGGAAAGGCAGAAAGGAGAGCCCTCTGTTTCCAAGAAACTACTACCTAGACTATAGAATTCATAGACATTTTCCCCAAAATAAAATACGTATAAATAAACCTAAAGAAGTCATTCTCTATTCCCCCTTTGTACAGCAACATCCCTTCAAGTGCCTGTTGCAGGAAAATAAATTCCATATGTTAAGAATGGGAAACATCCCACTTCAACTGCCGAATTCCTTTGATGACTTTGAAAATTTTCTTCTTGGAAGTCCCTCCTCTTTGTTTCCTATATGGGTAGGTGGATTGGAACTGTTCTTTCCGTGCTGTGTTGTTTTTTCCTCTCAGATATTCCTCGGCTTCGCTTCACTCACATTGAGAGCAATCTTCTGTCAGAGACCTTGGTTGCAGGCAAGGAGCAGCAAACATGTTCAAGACACACTGGCCAATGCCAGCTTGATGGTTATCCTTAACACTGGTGCCTAGAATTAGTCTGCCATGACCAAATCACTGTGTTTTCTTTAGACCTTTCAAGTTTCCACTTGGATGGACAACAAGCTGCAGCTCTGCTTATTGCTGGAGCCTGTTCCTCTAGGTGGACCTGCACCTTTTCCCATTCAAGTTTATAATCTGAATAGAACTTAGAAATTTTCCAGAACCAAGCTGTCCTTGTCTGTGGCCCAGTGGGAGTTACTGGGAATGGCTTAACTGAGGTGCCCTTAACTTCACATATGTCATTCCCAGGCATGTGACTGTTACCTAACCAGCAGCAATGAATGTTTTAGTGTGCCCAGATAACACAGCTCCATGTACTGGGCTCATTACTAAAACATAAAACTTAGCAGTGTCCTTGCCACACTGGAAGTGCTCTAAGATTTATGTCACCAGCACCTCATTAAGAAACCTCTAAACTGTGCTTTTCACTTAGCAAAGATGGTTTAACAAGTCCACAGTACACTGAAGAGAAGTCTCTCCTTTGGGTTGGAACTGTCTGCCAGTCACAACTGGCATTTCCAGCAGCACCACCCCATCTCATCAGGACAATGAGGGAGGGAGAGCAGGGGGTTTTCTGGGGGCAGATCCAGTTTTAACCCCCTCACAAGGCATATTGGCCATAATACTTATTAAATGTTGGCATAGACCATTTTGCTAAGGATGTGGTTAATGGGAGGTAGAACTAAGGAAGCTGTTGTCAAGGAATATAAGGGGCTGCAGATCCATTTAAACCCAAGAAATATCATTTTTGTCTAAAATGATGGTAAAATTTAAACTAATTTTCAAGTTGGGACAGTAGGGGAGTGCAGAGGAGAAGCAGGTACCCCAGGCTGAGCAAGAGCACTTCTGAGGGTTTGTGCCTTGGAGGTTCATGGGTCAGCATAGCTGCAGAGCTCTGGGACCTCCTAACATTGGAGCCCCACCTCATTCTCTGCAACTTGCTTTTACCATATTAGTTGTTTCTGGTGCTGTGGAGAGCTCCTCATGGCAGTGGCACCTCATCTGTGTCCATCTGGCACACTTGATCCCGCGTGTCCTGGCACTCAGATAACAGATGAACGCTGAACATCTGAGTGGCCATTATTATGCTGCTGCTTTCCAGCCGTGCTATCGCTGTGCCACTTTTAATAATTCAGAAGTGATGTAGAGGAGGGGGAGTTAAAGGGCTGCAGCAATCTTTGTTTCTCTCTGTAGAGTGTGATTCCTCCTTGGTGGCTCTGTAGTTACCAGGGAAACAAGAGAGGGATGGCAGAGCACCGCGGGGCTGGAGTGGGACTTGGGGGTCAGCTCCCTGGCAGCTGCACCTCTGCACCAGGAGGGAAAATGAGGGGCCTTGCCTTTGCTTGGTTTGTTGCCCTCCACCTCTTTTCCTCAATGGTTTTGTGAAATTTAATTGTTAAATAGGTGGTGCTCCCCAGCGTTGGTGTATTTGTTCAAGACCCTTTTTATCACTGATTCTAGTAAAAATATGCAGTGTTGAAAAATGAGCATTACTGGTGGTTTTGAGGAGTTGGATGATCACAAAATCTTTCTGTGAAATTAACTGGAGCCTGTTTATACACAGACTGTCACTACTGAGAGTCTTTTTAATATGTTAGAAATGCTTTGGCACTTCAGGGAATAGATATACTGGAAAAGAATAAGGACCACTTCAGTAACATTTACTCAGTGCAGCATTCTCTGATTTGATAAAGGTCAGATTTCATTTTTAATAATTAGCATGTGTGTCCTAATCACCTCGTGCTCTAGCTGTAGTGACCTGAATAATGCCAGTCTCAGAAGCTCTGGGGAGAGGCAGGTGAGAGCAGGGAGCAGCCCCTGCCCCTCGGGGTTCTCACTGTGGCTCCCGGGGCTGATCCGTGCAGGCAGGGGGAGCTGGGTGGGCAGCTGTGCTTACTGCACTGCAAATGTTTAGGGCTGGATCCATCTTTCAGCTGCCTAATCTACTGGCATTAGCTGTGCTGTTTGTTCCATACCTGTGTCAGGTGCTTAGATTTTCAGCAATTATGCTGAAGTAGTTCTGAGAGGATGACTTAAAAACCTTTTCCTTATGGATCTCGGTGGAACTTGGTGATTGATTTGAGATGGGCTGTTGAGCTCTTCTCTAACTACAGGCAGAAGGACTCTGTGCAATTTTATATCCCTCTTTTCAATGATAGACTAGATAAGGGGAAACAAGATTTTCTGTAACAAGTTTGTTTGCAGCTCCCTGGTAACTGCTTGATTGCTTCAGAATGGAACCAGCAGAATAAAATACCATATAAACACGCTCCTCTTTTGAATTTCATGGCAAATGAATACTGTTTTTCCACACCAGAGACTTCTTTTGAAGTCTGAACTCAACAGATTTGTCACTATGGGATGAGCCCTGAGGTTTCATTTCCTGTGCCCAGTTTATGCACACAAGTGAGGTATTCCTATGTAGTCAACTTGAACTTTAACCGAATTTATGAGCACATAATGAGGTTGATTCTCCAGTTATCTTGGTGAAACCTTCAGAAATGGTTCACAGACCTCTTGCCCTCCATTTGACTCCCTAGAGGCTGCAAACTCAAGGTTCAAAACCTTAAATATGAAGTATATTGGCTTCAGATTTGTAATTCATAAAGCAGAGTTAAGACAAAATACTGTGTATGTGTTAGAAAGAGCTTAACCATAAAGCTCAGTATATTTCCTCCAAAATGTCAGATACTGAAATTTAGTTGCTGACATTTTAAAACTCTGATTAAAAAAAAAAAACAAAACAAAACCCCCACAACCAAACAGCAAACAATGCCAAAAAAAAAAAAACCTCACCAGAGTAAAATAATACATTTTGGCACCAGAACTGATGTTTAGGAAGCCATTCCCTGTATAGTTTCTGCAGCTATCCTTGTGTATTAAGAAGGAATGCCTCTGTGGTACTCACAGTTCAGAGATTTTTTTTTTTTCTCATTTTCTTCATTTTCATTCCTGGGTTTTTTGGTTTGGGTGATTGTTTGGGTTTTTTTTAATCACCTTTTGGAGGAGTAGATGTTGATAGTAAGAGAAATTGCATTAAAAATAATAGTTCAAAATGGAGTTCTCTGTTTCCTCTAGGTATGGCACTTCTGGGCTTAGCTTTGGTTCTCTCTGAATCTGACATGTTAAGTGTGCTTTTGTTAGTTGAAAAATAGCTTCAATATAAACTGCAAATTGCATGTACAAAATGAAATAGTTGTCTCTTATACATGCTCATCTACAGCAGCTGTTTTTCAGTTTCAATTAAGACACAAAATGGTACCATGTTCAGCAGAGTGACTCTTATCATTGCTGCTTTTTCCAAAGTTAAAAATGCACTAAATTATTGCCACTGAAGTCAGGAGAGGTCTTTGAATTCAGAAAGCATCTATTGAGTGTATGACGTCATTTTTATGAAGTCATTCTTTTATTAGAATTGCAGTTTAGAAAAAACTGACTTGTGCTGTAAAGATAGCAAAATTGTTAAATCCTGGTCTTGCACAGTGATTGGGATTAATTTCCTGTTCTATGATGCTGCAGTGAATAGCCTCTTTATCCCCAAACTACAGGAAACTGCTCAGTGTTTTGTATGAGGTTCTGCAAGTGTGTGTGTTCCAGGGAGCTTGACATTTAAGGACACATCTCCCCTCTGCCCCAGCAGCTGATGTACAATGAAAACATTGCAAGCTTTGGAAGAGAAGCAGTTCATGTAAAACTGCACTGTGCAGGCATGGAGCTGGGCAGGATTGCTTGTGTAACCCTGGCTCAGGTTTGTGTGATCCTGGTGCACAGCAGTGGTGTGATTGCTGGTGCCTGGAGTAGAAAATGCCAACTTCATTGGTTTTGTAATTGTTCCGTTTTTGGCTGAAAATTCATCCCTGAATCTTTCAGTCGGTTGATGTGTAATTAAAAAGATATATTTGAATAAGACTGAAATTTTGTAGTCTAAACAAATGTTGCAAGAATACTTCAACAGAACAGGTTCAGTAATGGTTTTGCTTTTGGTTCTTCTGATACCCTGGGATATGAGGCAGTACATTTAATAAGATTCTAAACATCTAATAAAACATGCTGCTTCCTAACCCAACAATTCTAAGCTCAGAGGCTGATTGTGCTGGGATTCTAAACATCTAATAAAACATAATATGCTGCTTCCTAACCCAACAATTCTAAGCTCAGAGGCTGATTCTGCTGGTACTCATTGCTCAGGTGTGAGCAGAGAGGATCTCTAGAAATTGGCTCCAGAGTGCCAGGAGGTGCATGCTAGGACTGGTAAATCTTTTGACTATTGGCTTTCTCCTTTTTTTCACACTTTTTCTTTCCCCCAAAAAGAGGCTAGAAAGTATGACAGATGTTTCTCCTTCCAAAAGACATGCTAAGCCTAAGCTTCCTAGTCTAACTGTAATTATGTCTAAGTTGTCCTCTTTTTATGTGAAACAGGTCAACTGAAACAGTATTTACTTGAAGTAATTTGTGGAGAAAGATGTTGACTCTAATGCTGTCCACTGTTAGGTTTTGCTCCTGATGTAGATAAAGGATAATTGTGATTATTTAGGCAACAGTTCAGAAGAAAAGGCAAAATTGAGAAATCTAGAACTTAATGTTTAAGAGACACTGGAAGAAATTAATCTTAATATTGCATGTTAAATTGGGGTTAGAAAGAAAACTTCATTATTAAAGTTCACTAAAAGCTTCTTTTTGAGCCTCAAAACACTGACTTGGATTTAAAAGATGATTTTTTAAAAAATTATTATTTAACAGAAAATACATCATTTTGGTTAAATCTTTATGGTTCCTGTATCAATCTTATCCTTTTTCTAGGATCTTTTTGGTAGATCTTTTCTGTAGATTTCCTAGTTTCTTTGTGTAGTAACTCTTGTTAGCAATCAAAAGGATTGATCAGTCTTGCATGGAGGGACTCTTTTTAATGAGTTACTGTCAAGAAGTGGGGTTTTTTTAATGTTTTTAAAATCATACATGAATCATACATGAATGAAAATGCAGTTTCTGCTGCAAGAGTCAGAGGCTTAAAGCTGTATTTACAAATGAGGGGAAAAGATATTAGGCAATTAAATGCATTTTAGGGGGGCTGCAACTCATTTTGTTAGACTATAAAAGTACTTCATCCTGCACAGATGAGTGAGTGATCCTCTATGCAAGTCAGCTACCACGTTAGCAGATATTGGCAGGCTCTATTACGAGTGCTTTATCCCTTTGATTAGACCTTGATTGCCACTCAGGAACCAGATACAGCTTGCAGCCATCTCACTTCAGCTTGTGCAAGCATGTGATGAAGGAACACGAAGACAGATGTTTATAGCATGCCCTCCATCCTCCGTGTTTGAAAGGCTTACTAAGGTTCATCAAAGAAAGAATCCCTTACTTTGGGGCAATTCTGAGCTGTGGTTTGCAATGGAGCGCCCCTCAGAGAGGATTTTGAAAGTTTACTTGCCTCTCTGCTATGTGTTTTCAGGTGCTCTCACAGTTGGCCTTGTGCGACAGTGTCAAACCATCCATGGACGTGACAGGACCTGTATTCCTCCACGGCTGCCTCCCGAGTGGGTCACTACGTTATTTTTCATCATAATGGGAATCATTTCACTAACTGTCACATGTGGCTTGCTGGTGGCTTCCCACTGGCGAAGAGAAGCTACTAAATATGCCCGCTGGATAGCTTTCACTGGAAGTAAGTGACCTCAACTGCACAGTTGACCTGTATGCAGGATAAACTGGTGGAGTCTGAAATAACACCACAGTGTTGGAAAGGAGCAACTGCTTAGGGCTCCTGCTATGCAAAACACTCCTTCTCTTTGAATACCCCATCTGAGGGAAAAATAAGTCTTCAGAAATAAAGGGGTTGGTGTCTTAAGTGACTGTAATTGAGAGGGAATAATGGTGTGAAAGAAAGGGACACCTGACCCCTTTACCTTCCTTGGTAATGGCAGTACCATTAATTGACCTAAGAAAATGAGCGGGGATCGAAGAGGTCATTTCTGACTTGAGTGGTTGTAGTATTTCATACTTCCCCACTCCCATATACCCAGGACTTAATCCTAGCAGCTTGCAATTACTGAAAATTCCCTCTCTGAGGCAGAGGAGGCAGCTGGTACATCTGGGGTAACCTGTCCTTACTCAGGTGTCTCATGAATACCTCGTTCTGGGTTGAGGCTGGTTCAGTTCCGCTTCATGCTCACAGCAGCTGCTTTATTCAGAATGTCTGCATCCTAATTGGCTATGCAGGAGGATTGCCCACTGCAGAGCATCTGCTGTGCTTCACAGCACCAAGACTTCTGCTTCCACAAGTGACCTGCAGCCGTGCTTTAGCCAGAGGAAGCAGTACCAGTGCTTTTCTGCCTGCCTTCATTGTGCTCTGCATGAGCACCTGTGTAACTCCTCACAGCTGAGCCTGCTCCAGCAGCCCTGTGTTTGCACACAGGGTAACATATCCTATGACTACTTCAGTGCAAAGAAGCCAGTTATAATGAGCAAGGGGAATAACTTTCAAACTTCCTTTTCTTGGTGTGTGTTGCAGGCTTAGCCCAACTGAGAAATGGTGCCTTAATGCTGGGGATGACAGCATGAAAAAACTCAAAAGCACCTGAGGGCTTTTAAATTGACTTGAATTATGACAAACCACTAAGGTAGTGTGAACACTAACTAGAAAATGCAAGTTTGTGGTTTACACGGGCATAAATAAGCTTTAATGGAACTCTGACATCTAATGATATCTAATAGGTGTTAGATTTAACCTTGTTTTTGGGAAGGGAATAATATCAAAAAGTGCTCAGCTTCAACAAAGGTACTTCACTGAGGTACTTGTACAATCAAAGCCATCTTTCTGACAACATTGCAACACAGCATATTAAATTAATAGTGCTGCTCCTGCAGACAATGGAGCTATTGAAATGCTGTATCCATTGTGATTGACTTTCAGTTATTTTCCGGTGAATGATTAAAATAGCAGACCTGAGTATTACTGAGTATTCCATCCTGACTTTTCCAGTGCACCTGTTTATCTATACATATTTCATGTGTCTCTAATATATGTGTTGGGGGGTTAAAGTCAAAATGCAGTATAATGTTAAAATGCCTACAGAGAGCTGGAGTAAAAGCTCTTGGGTAAAGAGGGGAGTTTGAGTTCTAGATATCAATGTTTTTCTTTAATATCTGAAATCATCACATCCCTGCAGCTTTAGTTTTCTACAGCAGTGATGATTAGTTCAGCCAAAAAGAGTGGTACCCTAAGGCTTTTTTGTTTTGAGTTTTTTTCTCTAGAGATTTCTTCAGGCTTGCAACAGGTTCATTATTAGATGTCTCAGTATAGAAAGACATTTTTATTTCACCACTTGTCTTCTTGGTATGAGATGTTTAATAATGAAACACACTAATTTGTTCTTTTGCAAGTCAGAATTATTCATAATTCTATTAAGATATGATCTCTGTGTTGTTGAAATTACGAAATTCAATGTCTTTGGTATTCATCTCCAATACATACAACTCTGTGACCTTTGCATTCCTGTTAACAAAGATGATGGGGAATTTTATCTCTGAACTCACTTGTTAGAAAAATTAATTTCGAAAAATAGTGAGTGGAAGGAAGATTTTTAGATTTTTCAAAAAGTGGTTGAGAGTGACTTCTGTAGTTCATTGGATGCAACCCAAATTAGTAACCTATTTGTAGGTTATTATTAGGAATAGGTATTAGGAACTAATATAAGTATTAGGAACTATGCAGCCATGTGGAATCAACTTGGAATACCCTGAGCAGATCCTTCCTGTGAAGTGCCAGTGCAGTTTAAATGAAAATGTGTAACTCATTAGAAGGGGGCAGGGAAGACTTTATATTTGTATTACATCTCATCTGCAAGTGATTTCAAAACTCAGTGGCTTCATGCAGGCTGCTAGCAGATCTTCTCACAGAACTTTCTGAACACAATGCAGGACATGCTATCCTGGGCAGGCAGGGAAGTCTGCTGGGGCTTCCAGGGGAAGCTCTGGGACTGGCAGCTCCAGTCCTTCAAATGCAGGGGGGTCTGGAGTAAATATCTGAGGGAAAGGAATCCTTGTTCACCCTTTTCCTTACAACTCTGAGAGCAGCAGGGAAAGCCTGGTAAGAGGTCACTTTTGTCCAATTCATGCTGAAACTTATACATAGTTGTATAACTTATATTTTTAATTGAATTTTTGCTTGTAATCTTGGGATGACTCAAGGTGTTTTCAAGTAAATACCTATAGCTAATTTTTTTCACCTGCATACCTGTAAATATGAATTGTTGATGAGCATGGTCTTATCTTGTTTGCTAAGAGACATGAAGAAGATAGAAGTTTGATCTGTCACTTCCCTTTCTTCTATACACTTCTGAAGGGATTCACCCCAGAGGGTATTTACAAGCACAGGATTTGTCTTATTCCCAGTTGTTGTTGGGTTTACTGCACAGAAACTTATCCTTTCTGACATCTCTGCAAACAGCTTTGTGGAGAGGAGAGACATTGCTGTCCTCCAGGTCATACTGCATGAGTGACAAAACTCTTGTACAGGTAAATGGGAAGGTTTTCTTTCAATTTTGTAGAGAAGTGTCTTCCAGGAATCAGTATTCCTACTGATATGATCAGTTTTGTCACTCTGGGCGTAGATACCATCAAAACTCTCACTGGTGTTTCAGTAGTACCACAGTGGTACTGTGTCATGTACTGTTCCTTGTTTGTGTTCATCTGTGCACTGCCCAGGTTTTGTGTGATTGTTCAGTGAGCAGGGTGTTACAAACCCAGAGCTGTGCCTGGTGTGTCGGTAGCAGGCAGAGCTCTGATCAGCTGTTCCTTTGCTTGTGTACCAGAACCTTTTGCCATCCCAGCTTCTGTACCATCCTATCACTAATTATGCCCTGGGACACAGGGACACAAGTTGGTACCCAAAAAGTGACCTGGCTTTGGTATTTTTTCACGTCTTTGACACTACTCCTATTTTGCTGCCTCTGCTTCAGATTTATGTAAATCTCTGGCCTTTTCAGGGTGCTTGTTTTCTGTCTTCTGGTTGATAAGGTAGGATGTGGTGAAGATGTGGAAATCTCAAATGTTGTCATTTTCATGGTCCTTCGGACAGATGCTGTCAATTTCCATAAATAGAAACAGTGTCCAGAGCTTATTCCCCATGGAGGCCACATAGCTGATCTCATGTATGTTATTGCAGTTTTGGCTGTTGCAGGAATTCACAGAGCTCTCCCTCAAGATCTGTTTACATTGTACAGATTCAGGTCTCTCACCATCTGCTGCAACTAGAAAGGGAATGAATTCTGTGTCTGCTGCTACTGGATGAGGTGCTTCTCTGAGATGTATCAAGGGAGAAGATGCTAGACAGAAAAATCGTATTTCTACCATTTTTCCAGCAATTATCAGAGAGTGGATTTGGTTTGGTTTTTTTTCCCTGAGAATTTAAAAGTTCATGAGCAATAATGGACTGCTTTTTGGAATGCAAGTAAAAATGGGGCAGGATAATCACATCCTTAACTAACAGTAGCTATCCTGTGAATGTCTGTCTCTGGTGTCCCCAGTGAATAAAGTTCTTCTTGAGTTATTAAAGATTTGTACCAGGTGCTGCTTTCTATGTTACGTGCCTCTATGGAGGCAAGCAGATATTACAGTGAGCCTCTGAAGACTAAACCTTTTTTTAAGAACAGATTTCTTCTGAAGATGTCATTAGATGCTCAAAACAATTTCAAGCTAAAGAATTAGAGGAACTAATTGGGTTTTTTGACAGCCACCATTCAGATGCAGACTAGAAAGCTCTTCTGTGCTTACTCAGGTCTGCTCAAGAAACACATACCCATGCTTTTCTCAGATGGACTCAGATGTCTGAGATACAATTAAGAAAAGGAAACATTTTTTTAAGGATTAGATTGTGTAACGTGAAATTACATGGACCAATAATCCTGTTGATTAAAACTTTCTTCATTGTTTGATGTTTAACATCTGGTGTCTGGGTTTTTGGTTCTGTTCTAATGGATGGCCTAACGAGGTGGCACTGAGCAGGGATGTGGCAGCTGTGCAGTTCCAGATGTTTTCTGACTGTGCTCTTTCCCTTCCCCTTTGAAGAATAACCCGGCGGTGCGGGCACGGTGCGAGCGAGACACGAGCCCCCTCCAGTGGAACATCTGGGTTTTCCTGCTCGGCCCTGGCAGCCGAAGGAAAGATCCTGGTGCTGGCTGCTCTTGGTTCAAGGTGTTGTGAAAGCTGCTTTATGTGTTTTGGAAGGCAAGGAGCAGCTGATGTTCTGATGTATATCATGGTTTATGATATACATCTTTGTTTATGCCCAGGTCCTCCTTGGACACTCTCTGAATGCAGATTCATCATGCCCAGGATCTTCTAAGAATCCTTCTTTGTTTATGCCAGGTCCTCCTTGGACACTCTCTGAATGCAGATTCATCATGCCCAGGATCTTCTAGAATATTAGTGTTTTTTCCTCAAAGCTGAGACCTGTGCTATGGAAATCATAAGCACTAAGATATAAAATATATGGTAAACTGTTCAGCTTAGATATACACAGAGTCCATTAAAAAATGGGTTCAGTGTGGGCTGGATAAACTGGAGCATCTGTATTTAGTGAGGAAGAGCAGCAGTGAAGCTACATTAAAAAGTATTGATGCTGCTCCAGCCAATCATTTCCTCATTTGTAAAGGCTAGAAACTTTGTTCTGGTGAGGCCGAAGGGGACAGGCAAGCTCCTGATTTTATTTTACATACCTTTGGAAACAAAAGCAGCTGCAGCACTTCTTGCAGGGGAGCTGGTGATTAAGGTGATGGTTATTACTGTTGCCAGTGGGTTTTGATGTTGCTTCTTTGACTTTTAAGAAGGCTCAAGTAGGGAACAGCATCCCCAGGGTTTCCTCTCTCTTGCAGTGGTGGAGAAGGGGAAGAGGAGACAATGACAGCACCTGTGTCCCTTACTAACAAACTAAAAGCAGCAGCCTGTGTTAACTAGAGAAAACTGAAAAAGTCAGCACATGACGCACTTTGTTCAGGCAGGAGCATTGTAACTTGGCTTGAACTTTCTTTTTTGTGTGTGGCCAGATTATAGGCAGAGTTTGAGGACTAGGAGAGGCTTCAGTGTGAGCTGTGCTTCATGTCAGAAGATGTTGGTATGTGGATTTGTGGGGTTGGTGAGAGAACAGAGCAGGTTCAGCTCCTCTCTCCGCCCAGATCTAATTGGATTTGGTTGATTAATGGGTGTTGGGGTGCCGTGTTCCACTCACAGTAAACAATGTCTGAAACAAGGCTGAAATACAAAGAAGTTAAATAAGAGTAAAGCACTAATACTTGACTGAACAGGTAGTCAGTTTTAAAAAATTCTGTTTTATTCTAATACTGATTAAAAAAACCCAATGGTATATTCTTGCATATACAATCAGACCAATTCAAAAGCTAATCCTTTTTGTTGTGAAGAATATCTTGCCTCTCAGAGGAGCTGTGTTTAGACATCATTGCCTTGATTGACAGTAGAGTCCTGCACAGCTACGTCCAAACTAAACAGGGTTCCTTTTCCAAAGGTGTGCTACAGAAACACTGAAGTTGTCATCTGGGAAACAACACTGAATGTTCTCTCCTGGATTTGATCAGGGCATTGAAATGTGCTGTGAGGAATCTTGGTTACTACTGATACTTGAAGGCCTGTGAAATCTGTAATGCAATTCTTTAACAGGAGTTCTGAGTTTCTTGTACTTTCACACAGAGTCAGTTGCAAGAACAAAACATACACGTGAATTTGAAGTGAAATAAAAACCCTCATTGCTTGGTCTCTTTGTTCTCAGAGTGAATTTAGTTTTTCACTTAGAAGCTTTAATTAAACTGACTCAGAAAACTTTCATTTCATTGTATTACAATGAGAAATTCTAAGGATATTTCATTATCTAAGAAAGCATTCATATAATGTTAGGAAACTGGTATCTTTTAATCTTAAAAGAAACTGTAATGACAATCTGAATGTTTTCTATTTTTAGTAAAGCTTTTACAGAAAATGAATGTGTGAAAAATGGGAGAGGGCACCTACAGTTGGAAAAAGACAACTGATAATAGAAAAAGTTTCTTCGGTGTTGAATGTTACTTTATCTTGACTGGGCAAAATGACTCTAAAATAACTGGAGAAGAAATGA
This sequence comes from Onychostruthus taczanowskii, assembly GCF_017590055.1. NCBI lineage: Eukaryota > Metazoa > Chordata > Aves > Passeriformes > Passeridae > Onychostruthus > Onychostruthus taczanowskii. The sequence goes on from NW_024499128.1 coordinate 6,584,190, forward strand.
CTGAACTTTGAGATGGTGATAGAAGTATATCTACCCATTTTTTATTCTGTAAAGAGGGTTCATGATCTAGTGAGCAGAATTGAAATTACAGTCAAAACTGGGGACTTTTAGTCTTTCTTGGGAGTAGATGAGGAATGTTTTGAAAGCATTACAAAGCCTACTCAGTCATTTCAAGCAAGTTACCAGCTCAGATAGCTCTGATCTCAGCTCTTCAGTTCAGTCAGGATATTTTGCTTGTTTTTCTGGAGCGCTCTGTGAACAGGTAAATACTTTCACTTTAACACAGTAGTGACTGTTTTTTTCTTTTTTTTTTTTGCAGTGATTCTATTCTGTATGGCAGCCCTAATATTTCCAATAGGATTTTACATCAATGAAGTTGGAGGTCAACCCTATAAATTACCCAATAACACAGTGGTTGGGTCTTCGTATGTACTATTTGTCTTATCCATTTTCTTTACAATAGTGGGACTTCTATTTGCTGGCAAAGTTTGTTTACCTGGCTGATGAATGTCTGGACTGCAGGACTTTATTTTGGAAAAGAGCAAGACATCAGAATTGCATTCTCAGGAGGATGCCTAAATCAGACTATCAAACACTGACTGAAAAGAGGAATGCTTTGACTTGTTCTCACTATGCACTTTGGATGAAAAAAAGGAGAGCCTTTCCCATAACCAAATACAGACCACGTTGACTAATCTCCTGAGCATACTTCAATGCAGTCAGGTCTGCACTGTGATAGGAACTAGTGAAGAATGCTTTACACTGACAAGCATAACGCCCCACATTACTGGACTGTTCTGTTTTTAATGTCTAACAATTTGGAAGTCAAAGTATTTATGAACTTTGTGGTGGACCAGAGGGTTGTGGAGGAACTCAAGTGAGGCTGGCCTCGCTGTTTAGGAGATTAGTTTTACATCTTCCTTCTGATGAGCAAAGCCTTTGGCACCAATGTGGATCAATCTTGCATTACTGCACCAAGAAGCCAATAGATCAAAACATGTTCTCTCAATGTATGTAACAGCAAAAAGACATACATCCCCCTGCTCCCCCATAACCTCTAGGAAACACTAAGGAACATTTTAGAGGGGGATTTCGTCCTTATATTTATATAAATATATATATAAATATATATATATTTTGCTGATGCAGTATACAGTGTGTGTGTATGTGTGTGTGTGTGTATATACACATATGTATATATATATGTATATACACACAGATGATTCCTGGAAAAGAACTCAGAATGCTTTGCTAGCAAAACACTGTGGTGTGCAAAACTAGAACTCAATAGAAAAAAGCCATTTTTCTGAAGGCCACATAGCTGAGAGTCTTCAGTTTACCTCATTCTTTGTAGCAGCCCTTGATTTTAACAGTTTTTTGTAATAGGTACAAACGATCCCATGCCTTTCTAGGTGCAATTTTAAGTTAAGCTAAAATTCTTTTTATGGTAATTTATTTGTATATGAGGGTAGAAGGTGAGATCATGTCATACCTTAAAATCCTAATTTTGGGAAACTGACACTATTTAAATTATTAGCAACTGTTGTACAGAAAAATCTCTTTTTTCTACTTCATTGTTACATTAGCATTCATACATGTTCAAGCACAGCATTTTACCATAGGTAAGCATTCCTTTTAGCACATATAAAATGCAATGTTTAAAGTAATGCAAACACTATCCCACTGCAAAGATGGATGAACTTATTTCAGCTGAGTATTAATTCATCTTTGCCAAAAAAATGAGCAATATAATAGTTTAAAATGTATGCCTTGTTTACTAAAGTTATTATTTTAAATGTAGATTTAATGGCCACCAAAATTTGGAGTAAATATTCCGCACTAAATGTAGTTTTATTTTTCACCACAAAGATAAACCATTGAATCCACAGACATCTTAATTCACTACTAGGTTGGTGTTCCAGGGAAGCTGCCTGCACTATCAGTATTTGTTTTCCTGTTAATCATAGTTTGCCTGAGATTCATTCTGAAAACAAAAAAAAATTATCTGTTTTGAGCACTGTTTCACTGAACTTACTAGAGGAACTGCATTAATCTATAGACAGTCATTTTAGGATGAGATTTATGTTAAAATAAAATCAGCAGTTTCCAAAGTAATCGCTTACCAGATAAGCTGGAGTCTTTAAAAATAACACAGTTTGCACAATTATTTTAAACTCTGTGCCATTCAGACCATTGTGGGTTCCTGCCTTTCTCCATTTCTTCCCTCTCCCCCACCCAAGGTATTTTAGTACAAAAATGTAATTTGTTAATGTCTATTTTCTTTTAAAATTTTTGACCAAACTTGCCACTGGAATGGTTTCTAAGTATTTTTTTTTTCCAGTCAGCTCATTCACAAGCAGAATGGAGTGTTTATGGATCACTAAATTTTTCCAAAGTGTGCTAATCTGTAAATACAGCCAAGCACTTACTTGGAAGTCATGGTTTAATAATTATAATTTGGTTCCTAATTTAGGCCTTCATCTGCATGGGCAGTCTGAGGCTCCTAGTGATAGTGGTGGAGGTAGAAGGCAGGGTTCAGCTGCTTGATATGTTTCAAAATTCTGGTGTTATCACTACTGTGTCCTAAGATAAAGTATTCACTAAAACTTGGATTATAAATTATCCTTTCAGAAATGTTACACTTGTAAATAGTTCAAGATTTTTGTGACTGGAACACAGCTGGGGGGTGGGGAGAGTTTCTAAGCTGCTAAAATTTCTTTCCCTTCCCGCCCCTCCAACTTACTTATTTCAGTTATTGTAACATCATGTGGATTTAGGCTTTGATTAAATGGATCATAATAATAATTAAAAAAAAAAAAAAAAAAAAAACCACTTATCTTGGAGCATACCCAGACTGTGGCTGGCTGACTGGAAATTGATCTGATCTGCCAGTGCTGTTGCTATGAATTATTAAATGTTAGCAACGGTTTAGCAAATAGATTTATTAAATATTTGAGCATTTCAGGTCCAGAAATAGATGCAGCCAAATGCATTTAAAAAAAACCCAAACCAGTAATTGAAGAGACAGCTGTCAACAGTTGCTTTTAATAAGGTCACTAAGTACTATATAGTACAGTATTAATTTATAGCAGAAAATCATATCTTGTAAACTGTATATAAAACACTGTTTTATGGTGCAATCATTTGTCAAACTTATGTCTGTTACTTTTGTTTTAAAGTTGTGTGCATTCTTTTCATACCTAAGAGCATCACTGTAAAATCTGCTGAAGACTATTTATAGGTTTTATTTGCACAAGGTTTTGTTTTGAACTACAGGAAGTTCGTATTGAACATGCCTAAACATCTGCAGACTTTTTCAGTTCATGAAAAGCAAATGTTTCCATATGAATCTTCTCCAAAGGTAATCCCATATTTGTGTTGAGTGTTTACATAAACTTTTCTGATTCTGCCAGCCATTATTTTTACTTTTTGAAGGACAGCTCATTTTATACATCACTAGAGAATTCCATTTATTCTTTTGCTTCTAAATCCTCCCAAAGGTTTGATACCCCATCATAATGTAATTTGTGCACACTTTGTCGTTTATTTGGCTAACAAAATGTAAGATTGGAAACTGAAAACACTTCCAGAAGGAAAAACTAAAGCAAGTAAATTTGTCTGTATAAATCTCGTCATTGAGCTCAGCTGAAACAATCGCCTGGAAGCTGTTTGGCTCAGACCTGGGGAGGCCCTGTGTTCTTCCCAGGCCACACCAGCCGGACCGTTTCAGGCGGTTCGTGCGCTGTCGGTGCAGCTCGGAGCGGTGCCGGTGTCCCGAGGCCGCGGGCAGTGCCACACTCCGAGCCCGGCCTCCGCCTGAGGCGGTGCCGCCAGAGCCGGGCCCTCCTGCCGCCCCTGCCTTCCCGAGCCCCTGTGTAACCACTCCAGAACTCAACTGGTTCCTGCTCGCCCCGAAACACACACACGGGAAAATGGAAGCTGTCCTTTAAAACCTTTGTGAAGGATGAATTGTGTAACCACTCCAGAACTCAACTGTAGGTTCCTGTTCGCCCCGAAACACACACACGGGAAAATGGAAGCTGTCCTTTAAAACCTTTGTGAAGGATGAACATAATGAAGGAAATGGTTTCTGCCCGGGCTGGAGGCCGCGCCCGCCGCCTGCGCCCCCCGGCCTTTACTGAGGGTTGTTTTCTATTGGTTAGAGCATTTTTTCAATTAATGATTTCCGAACAAATGTTAATACAAACTGTATAAAATGAACATAATTTTCTTCACTTGTATTTTTGTTATTGAGCAAGTTTATCAAAATAAATTGTCTACTAAAGCGACTGCCTCCGGCTGCATTGACTAGAACCGACCCCGCCCCGCACACAGGTGTCCCCCCTCAGGTGTGTCTCCCCTCAGGTGTGTCCCCCCTCAGGTGCGTGTCCCCTCAGGTGTGTCTCCCCTCAGGTGTGTCTCCCCTCAGGTGTGTCCTCTCAGGTGCGTGTCCCCTCAAGTGTCTCCCCTCAGGTGTGTCCCCCCTCAGGTCTCCCCTCTCAGGTGTGTCCCCCCTCAGGTGTAGGAACCGACCCCGCCCCGCACACAAGTGTCTCCCCTCAGGTGTGTCCCCCCTCAGGTGCGTGTCCCCTCAGGTGTGTCTCCCCTCAGGTGTGTCTCCCCTCAGGTGTGTCCTCTCAGGTGCGTGTCCCCTCAAGTGTCTCCCCTCAGGTGTGTCCCCCCTCAGGTTTGTCTCCCCTCAGGTGTGTCCCCTCAAGTGTATCCTCTCAGGTGTCCCCCCTCACGCCCGGCGGGGCCCCTCGCCTCCCGCCCACCGGCGCTCCCCTCTCAGGTGTGTCCCCCCTCAGGTGTATCCTCTCGTGTGTGTCCCCTCAAGTGTGTCCTCTCAGGTGTCCCCCCTCACACCCGGCGGGGCCCCTCGCCTCCCGCCCACCGGCGCCCTCAGGCGGCGGGAAGCGGCGCACCGGGGCCGGCCCCGTCTCCACCGGCAACGCCGCAACAGCGGGCAGGGACCGGGCTGGGCCCCTCCGCTCCCGGTCCCGCACGAGGGAAGGGTCGGGGCGATGCCGGGAGGTGCTGAGGGGTTCGGGGAGTCGCTGTCACTGGCGCGGTGCCGGGGAGGGAGAGCGGGGCACGGGAGAGCCTTTCCCGTCAGATGAGTGTCAGCGGACGGGACGGGCGGAGCGGGGGCGGAGGAGCCCAGGGGTGTCTCCCCGCTGGGGTGAGGCGAGTTTCGGGCACAGGACAGCGCGGGGTCGGGGACCCAGGGCCCTTCCCCCGTGAGGTGAGCGGGGTCTCGGGGCCGGCAAGGGCTGCGCTGACGCCCGCTGTGAGCCGAAGGGCCCGGGTGTCCTGGGCCGGGGGGAGGCGGTGGAGCCCAGCTAAGGAAAACCGGGATTTAATGGTTTTTGCATGACTTGTACTGCGCCTAAACCCGAGGGCAGCTCGCCCAGCCGCTGCCAGCCCGGCTGGCTCAGCTCCCGCGCCGCTCCGGGGTTTGCTGTGGTTAATCTCTTTTCCTGGTGGAGCTCTGTAGCCGATCTCCCAGCAGCTGTGCACGCATATAATTAACTGCATAAAATCCATTAACAAGCAGCTCTGCAGAATAGTTCCTAAATGTGTTTTCTATAAATGGATAATTGTAACTTCTCTTTATTTTTCAGTTTGCTGTTGTCCCACATACAATATAAATTATCCTTTAATTTGCTGACAGTATTAATACCTAATAGTGTTTGTTCCTAAGGCTCTAATGCTTTTTTTTTATTTTTAACAAGGCTAAGTTTATTCATATAATGGATACACACATCAGGAAAACGGCATGGTTGTTGGACAATGATCAATATTTGGAAAAAACTGGGTGAGGAAACCATTACAAAATCTAGTTGAGACTTCATATGTAGATAGAAAATAAATTATAATTAATGTGAAGTATATGCTATATCCCTTCAAAACATCGTATATTAACTTAATGCTTAAACAACTGTCAAAGCATAGAACAGTTCCTACAGAAAAAACTTGAAATGTCTTTATGACAGTACAGGAATTTTATGGGTAATGAATTGTTCTCATAAAATTATTGTCTCGTAGGTTGACAGAATTCCATCTACAGGGTAATCGTCCACCATGGCAGGATTTTGCTCTCCCTCATCTAGGATCGGATAATGGATTGCTGGGAACACATAGCAGCAAGACACAGGATGTGCTGGTAGGCGAGTTTTCCTACAAAATGGAGCAGCTGGTACAGTGATGCTGTACCCACTGTAGATTCACAGTGAGGAATAAATAAACTGATAGACAACTAATATGCTTCCTTACATACATTTGCATATATACCCAGACAGTTTGATGGTGTGATCACTCATGTCATGAAACTGCATGTAGTTTCTCTGCAGAGATGAATCTGAGAACAAATTGGGCAAAACAATAAATGAGATCAGCTGTCGATGCTACATTTTTCCTCCAAAAGGCAGAAGCCAAGTTCAAACTCTGAGTCGTGTTTGGGAGATGCTTATTTTTGTTCCTCTCTGCTAAATCACTGGGATATTTATTTTAATTCTTTTATTGAGCTCTCCTATTTATTGTCTTCATTCCTGTCTGCTCTTTTTCCCTTCCTTTAGCTCACAGTCTGGGGATATTTTGAAAGTTTCTTTTCCTTTGTACCCCACATTCAAAAGAGTATTCCAGTCCATAAAATTATGTTCTTGGAGAAGCATTGCCTAGCAGCAACTCTCCTTAGGACTTAGGTTTTTGTCACATTTAAACAGCACATTTAATTTCTCATACCACACGTAATTTTTTCTAACTTGATCTGTAGACAGGACAAATGAAGAAAACACAGTCTCAAAAGGTGCAAACAACAGAAGAATGGATAAGAAACTACAGTTTGGAATCCTTGCAATTAACATTAGAGTATCTGGTAAATGAAGGCAATACTATTTTGTAAGTACAACACTGCCTTTTCTCTAGTCAGTCTTAACTTGTGTGCATCTCTGGTGTTAACCATGCATAGTGCTCCAGGAACTCAGGAAATGGTGGTGAAGTGGTGGAGTTTACAGAGGAGACTGTTACTGATTTTGAATCCAGACTTTCTGAGTAAGTATCCATCTTTGCTGTTTTGATGTGTAACTGATTTTGTATCTCCATTACTGTAGACACTACCTTAAATCTTAATTTGTTATCTCTGGGCACCTCAGAATATCTCAACATTAAATCCTTTCTGCTGAGATTGAGAGTAAGGGATACTTGTATGTCACTACAGCAGAGGTTTGGGGTGTTTTAAGGAAGATGCTTATCAACCAGGTGTTGATGTGAAGCAGTTTGCTCATTTTAGAAAGGCACCCAGTGCATGGTCAGGTTTCCACAGTGTAGTTGGGGGTTATACTTAGTGAAACTTGGATTAGCTTCAAGTCATGGATGCAGTCATGACATGGAAATTGAAAGTATTCTAAGTGAATTTTAAATGTATAAAATCAAGAAACTTAAATTATTTACATTTGATTTATAGGTTCAGTAAGCTGTAGAATAATCTTCACAATTGATAAGAGTGCTACCATTTCAGCATACCTCACTGAGTCAGGCAAAACAGAGACAGTTTTTCTGTTTTGAAAAAGCAAAATGGATTTTCCCCTTTAAAATGTTGGCTTAAACTTTCTGTTTGCCAACTTGTAGATACTGTGCAAGGAATTAAAAATCCATTGGTTAAAGTAAAAAATTTTAGAGGACAGGAAGCATTTTGTTTTACCTCAGGTTATAACTATTTTAATATTAAACTGTTGGAAGTTGTTCTCCTTTAGGGAAAGAAGTATTTAAGTGGTGAGCCCTGCAACCACCAGTTGTGTAAGGGCATATTTAACATATTTTAAAACACCTGTTCCTCACAGATGTGCATCTGTGGGAGCGGGATGTGATGGAGACGGGTGGTTATTGTTACATTGAAACCCAGTGTGAGGGAACGCTGCAGCTAAATGTGTGCTCTGCCTTTTGTCAGAGTGATTGAGCTCTATCAGCACCGAATTCAGTGGCTGTTGCAGGACAGCAGAAAGGTAACTGGAACTTTGCAGTATATTTTTAGAATGAAACTCTATATGGCATTAAAGATTAATTTAAACTTTTGAATACTAGTGAAAAGTGGCTTCCAGAAAGCCTTTGTATTTTCATTATTTACTACAGGTTTCACATAAAATGCAGTGATGTTGACAGTGGATTATTTTTCCTGACCTTTCATTAATATGCAATTCTGCTTTCTAGATATAGTCTTTTCCTTTCTCTTTGCAGTCTTAGTCATCAGGTCCTCTCCACACAATTTAAATGGGAGCAGACAATGCTGAGCTTAACCTCTGCCTGGAGTGCAGCTGTCATGAAGTTCATTTTGCCACTCTTGCACCGCTGCTTCATCACACTGTGCCTGGCAGTGCTAGTGCTCAGATGTAACTCCCTCTTGAGGGGAATAGGGAAAGATGCAGCATTCCAAAATCTGGTTTCCACAACGTTGCTTGATTTTGCCTGAAGGGAAAAAAGTTATTTTTTATTTATCCTCTCAAGTAATGAATAAGTTGTATGTGGAAGAAGATAATATGATTGGCTGGTAAGGATTAACTGAGAGCCAGTAGGACTCTCTTTTTTTCTTCTTCTTTTCCTCCTTGATTTTGGCACTGTGTCATCTTTATGCTAAAATTTAAAATAAATACCTAATACTTGATTTTAAAATGGTATTGTACAGAATAAACAGTAAAATTATTAAACTGTAGATAAGCTGATATTTACAGTGGCTTTTCCAAGGTGTTCGGTGTTCTAAAAGGAACTAAAGTCGGACTTTTGGTTGATGTGTCTCATTTGAGTTATGGACCTAGACTATTGGATTTTCAAAAGAACCTTTTGGTAAGTAACAGTAAAGCAAATTTTGCCTATTTTAACATATTAATCAAGCTTTTGTGGAACTAGGAGTCAGGAGTCAAATAGAAAAAAATCTGCTTAAAATCCTAATATACAATGTAATAGAAATTTTCTTTTGTAGAAAAGTATGCTTCAGATGTCTTTGAAAGTGTAGTATTTGTTAATATCCAAAACAGATCCAAATCAAATCCAGTATACTTCAAAATACTATTAAGGGAAGTGTTATTGTTAAAGTTTCTCAATTCTATCAGCATTCACTGTGGAATAAACTTGCTTAACAAAACCAGCTGTAAGAGGTAGAGCCAAATTGTACATTGAGATATTTATAGTAAATATAGTTTCCTTTAAGTTAATGTTTGTCACAATAACACCCACTTCACAATTTTCATCACAGCCTTGGTAAATTAATCATTTTCTGTCTTCTCAGAAAAACTTGTCCTTTATTGTTCTCTTTGTTTTTAGAAAACTTTTGCAGTAAGGAAGGAAGATATAATGTAGCTGGTTTACTGTATATTTGACACTTGGTACAATTCAGTTTCCCAAGGAATTATTTACCATCAATTTATATTATTTGTGTGTTTCAAATAAAAGCCCTTCAAGAAAACTCAGTTTCCCCAGTCTGGTTTACTTAGCTTGAATATCTGAACTATTGTTTAGCCCTATCCATGATTATGAGGTAAACATTTTTTAGAAATTGCATGGTGGGTGAATATGTGCATTCTAGATCACTGCTGTTTCAAGTGGTCATCAGCTGAAGAGAAAACCTGGTACCAGTAAAACAAATATCCCTGCCTCCTGCCCCGTTAACAAATTTTTTGGAATGCCATAAGTTTGCAGGTTTTGTCTCTATCCTTCAAAAATATTTGAATCTGTGAGTTTTTCTTGGAAGCTTTTTTAGTGGTAGCTGAAAATGTTGCTGTAACTATTTTTAGGAAATTACTATTTTTAGTCTTTTACATAATAACCCTGCCAGAAGCAGCATGGATAGTAATGCATTCATAATTTTTTATTTATTAGTGCTTAATAGATGAGCAGCTTTGTTATAAGAAGGAATTGTACTGCCTCTCATTCAGTACAGAAATTTCACCACTGTGGGAGAGTCCAAAAGCCATCAATGTTCATGTGTAAGTAAGTTCATTTCTCTGAAAAATCAAGGTGTTTCAGACAAGGTCTCCATTTAATTTGGGCAATCTCTTGCAGGTAATAGTGTTTTTCATCTTTTGCCTGCAGTGGTTTTAAGAGGGGAGAAAAGCAATGAATTTGACATGTGGTCAGTGGTTTCAAGATGGTTTTCACATGTAAAATATCTTAGCTGCTGCTGTGGTTTCTAGTAATCTTTGTGATCTATCTTATTTAGCACCTAAATAAATATTCCTTCTTTTTCTTGTTTCCCTCTCCTAGGCTACATGAAGCAAGACAGTGGGTACAAGAGCTGGAGCCTGGTCGAGGCTGCAATTTGCTGAAAGCCTTAAGGCATGTCCTTCCAATGAGAGAACTGAATTCCTTGGTTCTTATTGTAGGAAGCTGGTAAGTTCATTATCTGTCTTAACAACCAGATTTAGCCTGGATGCAGGAATGGTACGGGAAACTGAACTTGATACAAAAATAAATAGAAAATTCAAGATCCATGTATTATGTATTTTTAGTTTATACCTTTGAATTCTTTTATTTCTTCCCCTTTTTTTTTTTTTTTACTAGGAAAAGTTTTTTTTACAAGGAAAAGACTACATTAAGGATTCTTGGAGTGTTACCTTACTCCTAGTTTACTAATTTTATTTTAAATGTGCAAAAAGGGATGGTGTAAGCTTGGCAAGATTGATACTTAGAGTAATTGAACTTAAATTTCAGGTAACTTATTGAACACACAGCGTTGATTACAAGGTTCCAAGTTTTGCTTAGATCTGCTCTGAACAGAAATCAGAAGTTCATACTATGTGAAAAATTCCTTAATTCCCATCCCTGGCAGAAGTGTAGCTGCAAGGAAAGGTTTTTACAAGCCATCAGAGCTCAGGAAATCATAGCTGTGTGGGACACTAACTTCTAAACAAAAAGCCAAGTTTTACTTTCTTTGGTGCCTTTGGAAACAGGACATCCTTATACATACCAGAGCTGAAAGGTTTTCTGTCACAGTGACCAAAGGCACAACTCCTGATCTTTGGCTTTCAGGGTAGCAGGGAATATTCAGAACACTTCATTCACAAGCTGTTATGAATGGGAATAGAATCCTGGTGGGTTTGTTGTCATCCAGATTTTCAGGACAGAACCAAGCTCCAGTAGTGACATCTCAGGAATGGTTGAAAGAGGGAGAGAAGGTCCCTCCAAAAGCATGATAATGCTGAATACCTAAATAATTCCCATGATTTATTATTTCTTTCCCAGGTTTTTTTCCATATCTTCTTCAGTATAGCCTTTTTTTTTTCCCATTTGATTACTGCCATTGTTAATATATTTTTCTTTACTTTTTTAACTAGCCCTGATCAGTCTTTTGAAATACTATGTGATTATGCTCAGCAGTGTACACTGGGCAGAAAAGTGCAGATTCACATTGTTACATATGATTGCAGCAACCCTGCTTCCCTTGTAAGTAATTGTGTTAATACTTCCTGAAGTGCATTTTTTTCCTATTCAGTTGTAATGCCTTCTCTCATAAACTTGTGGGAAAGCTAACCTAATGGTTAGGGTTCTTGAATTAATGTCCTATTCTCTTAAGAACATATTTGCACACATGAAAAAATTGTTTGGAGCAGCATCTTGTAACTTGCTTTACTCAGTTTTTCAGCCTTATTAAAATAAGACTGGTAAGCAAATGGTAGAAACATAATTATTTTGGCTTTCTCACTACATGTATCTCAAAGTTCTCTACTGAGAACTGAATACCAGCAAGCCACCTTATCAAAAGAGACTATCAAGTCAGAGTAACTGTTTCTCTTCCCATTTTTATACGTAGGCAGTTCTAAAGAACCTTGCAGAAGCTGTAAGAGGCCGTTATCATTGCTACTCTTCCAAGGAAGAGGTAGGTGACAGGGAGAGAGGCAAAGCATTTTTCTCTCTTTCTGATCATTCTTCACTTTGAGAAGGTGAAATGATTATCACCTGAGTAGAAGCTGATAGTAAGAATTGGTGCTGAAAGTCTCTGTCACAGAAATGCTGAGGATGTGCTCAATAAACCTGTGGTTAATTCTTTCTGCAGCTGAAAACATTTCCTAAAAGTCAATAAATTTTGCAGTTATTGTTTGTTGACTTATGGCTGATAAAAGCAGTGGTTTACTGTAGAGTGATTCAAAGTAATAAAGTAATATCTGGTTGATAAATTATTACTAATTTATATGCAGAGCATTAGATACATTCACCCTCGATTCTGCCATGCCAGGCAGTCTTGTACTGATGTTTGCACAGTAAAGTAAGAAAGCTGCTTCCAGTTGGTGTTTGAACAATAGTTGACTTATTTTTCCCCATTTGTTTTTATAATTGCAGAATTTTGATAGCAGTGATTTTCATCTGCTGCTTCAGGAGTCCCAGAAGGCTAAGGACCTACTCAAGAGCATCAAACAGAGTTTTCAAAGAAGAGTTGGTGGGTTGCTTGGTAGTAAAAGAGCAGATGTATGTATATTTTTATTTTCAGATGTACTTTAAATAACTAGGGTTAGAAATTTTAACTGTCCACAATATGAAAAACATTGTATGATTGGTCAGGTATTTTGATATGTGAACTTTGAATATTCTCTATTGAACACCCATTGTTAAGAGCAAATTAGGAACAAAATCAGTAAAGGAGACATTTTGCTAAATATTCTCCAGAATGCATGAAAAGAGCAGAGTCCTGTCATTGTAATGGGAATCTCAGGAACACTAGCCTAACTCTGTGCACAATCATATAAATGAGGTTCCAACACTCCTTTAAATTGGTGAAAAGACACTCCTGTGTGATTTAGTTGGACATTTAAATCCATTACAAACTTAAAAGGGCTTGTCTTGGTAGCACTGTTATACAAGTCTGGGAGGAATTTTCTTGTGGATAAAATTTTAATTATATTTCCCCTCATCCTTCCTATGCTGTACATTTTTTTTTTTTCCTCTCTTCCAACCTCATAGCTACTAAGGACTGTGTAGACTACCTATGGAGCAGAAGTCAGTCTGAGATGACTTAGAAGATTCTGTATCCCCAATAAAAGCCCATTTTTAGGAGGACCACTGATAGCTACTTTCAAAGTGTTTTGCTTGTTGGAATCCCAGCACTTCAGTTTTAATTATGTTCACCAGGATTCCATTCTGGATATTTTGAATTGAGGGTAAAAATAAATTATGTTAAAACTTGCAAGAGCTTTTCTTTAAATCTGTTTTAGGTTTCCACAGCATTTGCAAATACAGCACCTTCTAGCTTCTTCCCAAAGCCTCCAAAGCACCAAGCACCATTAGTTATTCAAACACCAGGCATCCTGTCCAAAACCTCAGCAGACTGGTTAAAGACGTATGGATTGAAAGGTAGCACAGAAAGAAAAGCTTAACAGGTACAAAACATTAATTAAAGACAGTGTATGTGTTTGATTTAATGTATTTTTTTTCTTCCTCTAGCTAAAAGGTTAGACCTTTATCAAGTTCTGGCTCCCAATGCTTTCTCTCCTGTGGAAGATTTTGTACCTATTCTTAGAAAAACAGTATCATCAACTCTGCATGAGGCAAGTGAGGAGGAACTTTTTCCCCTGGGTTTGTGGTTTTTTTTTTCTTTCTATTGCTACATCTTTCTAACTTAAATCAGTACTTTATAAGTTAGCTGAAATTCTACTGACTGACATTTGAGTCATAGATTCAACTCAAATACTTAATGTCATTCTTAAGCATGACCCATGAAGAAATTCCATGTTAGTCTGTCTTATGTTGGGTTCTGTAAACAGCTAACTCTACTTATCCTTCTAGAAAGTGATGATGCAGTTTGAGTGGTATGATGGAACTGTAAAAAATATCCATGTTGACGTGCCAGTATTGTACAGCTATCAGGTGAGTTGTCTAGCATGATGTGGCCTTGTCAGGGCTGGACTACCATCTAATATTCCTCAGGAATTGTCTCGTTAGCTAAGTACTGCAGGGATGTACAGGGATGTGCAGACAGCTGTCCATGTAAGTCTGCAGCCACTGGGATTCTTACAGGCACTAGTGATTGCTGAGGATTTACTCCTAGATCAGAATGGAGATCATCAGAGAGTGGGGCAAGTTTAATGACAAAGAAGCTGTCTGGGGATGTTAGCAGCCAGGGTTTGCTGTGTAGTGGTCTGTCAGTGCTTTTTCTTTCCCACTTCACTGGCAGTCCTGACAAAGGGCTGTGGGAATATTTCCAGGCAGGGCAAATAATCCATTAAAGTGAGAGTGATGTGAAGTCTGTGGAACTCTACAGCCAGACCAAAAGGAGAGTGTGAAGTGCCTGAAATGAAAAGCAGCTTCTGTGGCTTCTTGCTCACTGGGAGGTCCTTGTGTTTTGTGCAGGCTAAATTATGCTTATGTTTGTGAGTTCAGTGCTCTTTTCTAGCTTGGTATGCCCTCATATAATGCCTACATAGCCTTGGAAAGGTCATGGTGTATAAAGTTTGGACAAATTACCTTAATATCAAATTGATAGTTTTAAGGGAGTACATGTGTTTGAGAATATTGTGTTCATGTTAAATGATGTGTTTTGAACACTGCAGTTATGAACACTGCCTAAAAATGCTATTAAAGAAAGGGTAAGCTTGCAAAAAGTGTATTTTTAAAACTCTGGTTTTTCTTTTCCTGATATGCCTGAACACTGTTTTGTAATATGGTGGCAAGAGGAAAAGTGGAGATACAGACCTTTAAATTCTTTGATTTTTTAGCACTGTATGTTTTTTTTCATGGACTGTGTTCTCTTACCTGTACTAGGAATGAAATGTTGCTATCTAAATGAATGAAAATAATTTTTTTTCATTACTATGCTGTTATGTTATTTCTGTATTAAGCATTTGGCAATAAAAGACTTGAACTTTCTATTTGTAACATAAATTTTCTTTATTTATGCATAGAAACTCCTTGCTAAAATGGTAGGAATTTATGAGAAACGAATTGACTGGCTGTCTGTTGCTAGCAGAAGAATATGGGGAAGTGTTTGTGAAAGAAGGTACTGTATTTGATTTTGGGGGGTTTTTTTGTGAGGTTTGAAGTCTTATTGTGTTTGAGAAAGGTGTTTATTTACATCTTGTCTAAGGCCTTACCCAACCTCAATTGCACATTTGCTCTTTTTCCTGTTTACAAGTCTTGAATGTGGAGTTTCAGACAAAAGGAAGGTAGCTGAGGCTCCTGTTACTAGAGATTTTCTTGCTCATTGATTAAGGGTTGAATTAGCCCATCTGGCCACTCTGTTGTTCTGGGAACTCACATCCCACTGACTGTCCATCACATCTGTGGGTCTTTTCAAAACCACTGCTCCCAAATTATCCTGTCCATGAACTGTGACCATCCTGCATTGTCTCTGCAAGCAGAACTTAAAAATGACCATGCTGAGCAGCTCATCATTAGCACTTTCCTCTAAACAGGTAATGTGCTCAATAGCATCACTCAGTCCATACCTGAGCAACCACTCTGGCACTGATGAGCTGAGAGAAATCTGAACCATTTGTCTTTGGAGTAATATTCCATATGTTCCTGGAGTGTTGGCTGGGAAAGGAGAGTGAAGTATCCAGTAACTCTCCATGTGGCAAACATCCACACATTCCAGGAGGGTTTTAGATACTCAAGTACAGAGAAGGGGAAGAGCTGTGTGGGGTTCAGGAGCCATTAATGGCTCCATTAATTACTCCTACAAGCAGCCAGTACCCTGATTATTCCATAGTTTAGGAAAGACAGAAGTTTCCATTACAGTTCCTATTTTTATTTTTTAAATGTCACCTAATGTTTTGCAGATTTTTTTTAAAATGTAGATTCGGTGCTTATACATTTTGATACATAGGTAGAAGATACTTTCCCTGACAAATCAGAGTGCACTAAAGAGAAGAATACATCATTAAATAAGATTTTTTTCTTTTCTTAAATGAATAGCATTTTTTTCTACAGGGTGGTTGTACTTGTTGATATATCAGTGACAAACTCTCCCTACATCTCTCATATCCAACATTGTTTGCGACTTTTACTTGAGGAACAAATGTCAAATAAAGATTGCTTCAATATTATAGCGTAAGTAGCTGTTTAAGAGTCTTTAAAAATTACTGCAGTGCATTGCAATGAAAGAAGTATGCTGAGAAATTGTAGTTACTAGTGGGCATATTTTAGTATTTAGTGTTTTTTAGTGTAGCATTTGCAAGACTAGCACAGTAAGGTTGATCCTTACTGGGTGAGTGCATGAATCAGATGTATGGAGACCAAATGAGTAATAAAAAATAACTTTTTTGGGTGAGGGTCACTGGAACTGATTGCATCATACCTGTAACAAATACTCATCCTGCTGTATTGTTCATAATAGTATTAATTCACCTGTCAGAAACACACCAGAAGGGAATGTTGATGTCTCAGATACCATAACTGAGAGCACCCTTGAAATTTACAGTAACTCCAATACTGTTTAATATATTTGAGTGGTAAAATTCTGTACTCAGCACTGGCAGGCAGAAACATGTGGCACAACTGCTGGACAGGTGCCTTGCAGTTAAAAGTAAGAGCCAGCAGCTCATGGAGTTCCTAACAGGGTGTGAGAACAGAGCCCTTATCTCACAAGAGAGATACAGGCAGCAGCTGAGGGTTGGAGTTCTTTTTCACAGTCCTTCCTCTGAGCTTTTCCCAGCTCATGTGGGATCCTGTTCAGGAAAGAAAATCAAATTAACCTTGGGTGATGGATAAATGTGGATAATTAAATGGTTTGAAATAGAAAACAGTTGGCATCAGGCAGTTTTATGTCTGTAATACCCTAAATGAGATTTTTCTTCGTCGGTGAATTTATTTTATCTTTTTGCTTGTTCTAAACCATAATCTGAAAATTAATTGTTGTTATCTTTCTGTGAAAGATTTGGGAGTGACATTGTGCCTTGGCAGCAGGAACTGTGTCCTTCCCAACCAGAAAACTTAGAAAAGGCTTGGAGGTAGGATCCAGTAATTATCCCATGTATGTGAATTTCACAGAGAAAAATTGCAAACAACTAAAAACTTATATAAGTTTATTATGTTACAAAAATAGGCTGCCATGTTCTACAGTGATTGTTCATAGTGGTTTCTTGTGAAAACAGCATTGCAATAAGCTTGGGGTGGCTTCATGTTTCATATGTGTATATAATATATATGTACACAGATACAGAAGTGTCTGTATAAGGAATGAAGTGGTTACATGAAGAATTGAAAACTGCTTCAAGTTCAATTGGGATATCGGGTTTTTCCCACATGCTTTGAAAAAAATCCCAGGTTTCTGTTTGTGCAGTCACATTTTCTGTGTTCTTATTATACCTCTGGTTTAATTTCTGTTTCTGTAAGTTCTACTACATTAATATTTTTCCATGTAAAATTATGAGAGAATTCTTTCCTCTTTATGCTTTGTATCTTACTTTAATAACTAGTTTGCCATGCTGGCAATACAGAAACCAGAACAAATAATTTGTTATGTAATCTGGTTTTGCTCTCTGTCATTTTCAAAAATTTTAGACTCCAGTGCAGTGTTATTTAAGACACTTAGTTCTCTTCATTGCTTTGTGTAGAAACAAGAGCTTTTGTTTCTTTATTCTTTGAACTGTAAACATTTTGGTTTAGGTGGGTGTTGAGCTTGGACTGCAAGGGCAGTAGAAATTTCATGAGTGCTCTCAGAAGAGCTGTGGAGGTTGACTTCAAAGATAGTGATAAACACAAATCACAGGGACTCTACCTGCTGACTACTGGAATACCTGACCAGGAAACAGTGAGTGTCATCATAGGCAACTTTTCTCTAAATTCCTATCAAAATTAATATCAACTTTATTTTTTTCTTTTTTCCCAATCCCTTGTTTCCCTTATAGCAATCACCATTCATTGGCAGAATATTCCCCCTTTACATAGCCAAGGCAGCACAACTGTCAGGATCCCAAACTTCCATTTCTGCAATTGTTATTCATGTGTTGGTGGTAGCAGTTATTAATTATGTGTGAATTATAGAAAATTCAAGACATGCTTTTAGGTTTCCTTTCCCACTCCAGCTCTGGGCATCATTTTGCTTCAGATTTCCGAGTTAGAGCAAGCTGATTTTTTGTAATTTACCATTTTTGTACAACTCATGGAACAAATAGTTTTGCAGTGGAACTCCATAGCAGCCTATGTAGAGACAGCTGCTGGTTTTATCCCAGTAATCCCTTCTTGGATCCATGTTTGTGGTGAATGTGCTCCGTGGCATTGAGCTGCATGCACAGCCTGGAGTTTCTACATGTGTGCAGTGAGGTGTCTCCTGCTTTTGTTACCAAACCTCTGGAAATCCTGGGCAGACCTAAGAAATCATTAAAGCCCATATGGTTGACAAGAAAATGAGGGAGAAATGGACAGTTTCATCCCTACTTTGCTTCAGTGCACATATAAGTTGATGTCCAGGATCTCTGTCTTTGGTTCCCAAATGCACCCCAGCTCACCTCTTGCAGCAGTGGAGCTGTTGTCCCTGTAACCAGCAATAGTGACAATGGCTGTGTGTCTGCATGGACTGAGGAGGCACTGCACTACTCAGGGTACCTCCCTGTTCTGAGCTGCTCCAGCTGGAGCACTTGTACACCAGTCAGGAACCAGTGGAGTAGATGGGAGCTTGTCTGAGGTAGAGGCTCACCCCTGATGTTTCTTTCTCTGTCTTACAGCACACAATCAGTGCTTACGTGGCTGAGGCTTGCAGGGGTTTGGATTTGCAGCTCCATGTCTGTCTGTTCAGTGTAACAGAGGGCACTGACTCCAGTGGGATTATTCCAGCCCGCTATGCCAACCCCAGGGAAACTGCCAGTGCTTTTAAAGACATTGTACAGGCAGCCAAAGGGAGGTTTCACTGGTTTGGAGAAGCAGGTATGAGCAAAGGAAAGTCAGCACATACTTCTTTTTCATTTATGAAATAATATTCATTAATGCTTTTTTACTCCCAAATCAAGTAGTTTACTTTTTTAAGATATGCTGAGAGCACTGAGATACAAACACAGGTCATAGTTTTGTAGAGACTTTCAAACACTTTGCAGAGTATTATAATGCAGCCTTAATGAATAAATTTGTTTGGGTTTTTTTTCTATTTGAATTCACCATATTCTGTTAGCATTTTTTAAGATGCTTTAAACTATAGTTATTAATATGATCAGTCCAGATGATCAGGCTTGCAGGAAACAAAGGTTTTTTGATTCCCTGCGTTGGTATTTAGCATTTGATGCAAATTGTTGTACATTTTAAAAAAATACTTATTTTGTACACTTTAAGAAACCCATGCTAATTAGCACCTATTTGATTATCAGGTATTTTTGAAAGTGATGATATTACCAGTATTATATCTGAAATGGAAAAAGCAAAGAACTACTCCCAAAAGGTATGAATTACGTAGAACTTCTTTAATTACATGTTTCTTCCTAAAAAAAATGAACAGTGTTTGTTCAGGTGACAGTTCAGGAGATTGGACAAAACCCTTTACGATGAGCAGGAATATTCTAGATTGTGAGAATAGTGACCATAGAGTAAATAAGGACTAGAAAGCAGTTGCACTATAGCACTGCAGTGACTGCTGTTGGAGTAGCCATGATTCCACACCAAATACAAGTTTACAGTTCAAGTGATTCTCCTTTTTGTTGCCAATCCTGTGATGAATTCTTTTCAAATAAATTAATTCTTCATTATAATAAAGTTATAAATGTTATAGGCAAATAAATAACACTACATTCTTTTAAGTCCCAGTGCAGGAGGGCTTGTCATTAGCACAGTGGCTTTGTCAATTCTAAACCAGCTGTTTTCTCAAGTGTACTGAGGGTGTAGAACTGGACTGTATCTCACCATATTCCATGTGCATGACTTTTTTCCAAAGATATCCAACAGAATAACTGCAGCAGTATAGCCAGCCTGGCAGTGTGGTGCCTGCTTCCTATAAAAGTGTGCATGGAAAGAGATCTGCACTAAGAACCTTGTCCAGAGGGCTGAGAACCCTGTTGGATGCAAGTCTGAATCACAAAAGCTGGATTTTTTAAAAAGAAGAGCTGCTGGCTATTCAATGACGCCTAAAAATACTTTGTTATCCTGAAACAGTTGCATACACTTGGTTCACCATCTTCCACTTTTTTCTAGCCTTGGTCTGTGAACACTGCTGCCTTTTGGTTTAGTCTGTTTGCCCAGAGCTGGAAGGGTTTCCATGCAGTGTGTCTGAGCAAGCACAGCACAAAGGGGTTTTTGTTCAGTTAGAGGTGTTAAGCATTGTCAGATAGGAATATTATTTATTATTATAGTAGCAAATACAAAATACCTGTCTTTGAAATGTCATTTCCTTAAATTCCATGTATCTGAATTACTAAACAATGTGGATTTCCATTTCAGTGTGCATTCCTGGTGGAGTCCTTAAAGCAACGCTCAGTAAATCAGTCTGTGAAACCCCTCACACCAGAAGGAGACTCAAATGTGCTTATTAGGAATGAGAAAAAAAAAACACAGAAAGTGCCATCTCCTAAACCCACAGCTGTGAGTCTGGCTGGAATGGTTTGAACTGGTCCCATTTTTAATATGCTGTGTGTTAATTCAAAATCCTTCCCAGCTATTGGATACTCCTCTTGGCGAGAGAAGTGCTCAGCTGAAAATTTGAAGAAATAAGAGCAGCACTGTGATAGTACTTTGAATTTGTTTGCATTCCAAATGCTACGTACATCACGAAGTGCATCATCCTGAGTAATTAATTATAATAGAACCACACTGTATTGTCAGAAGGTGTCTAAATAATCCTTCCTCTGGCCTTAAAAAAATGCTTAATGCAAACAAAGGCAAAGCAGAAATGTGCTTTACCAAATTACATCTATTTTGTGTCAAAAGGTATCTAAATAATCCTTCCTCTGGCCTTAAGAAAAATGCTTAATGCAAACAAAGGCAAAGCAGAAATGTGCTTTACCAAATTACATCTATTTTGCAAATCCTTCTAGAGGGTACTGAATATTGTGATGTTCTGCTCATTTACAGATGAGACAGCTGCAGCTCAGTAGCATGTCTTGGGCCCCACAGAGAGCCAGCATAAAACAAGAACAGGATTCAGGGTTTGTTTGCTACCTGCTGTGCTTATTTCCATGGAGCTGCACTCCTGAATCCCCTGGGATTTTGCTAGTGTTTGTTAATTTTGACTGTTTTGAGTAGGTGTGCACATCTGTAATATGCATAAAGGGCCAGTGTCTGCTGGAACTTCCAGTTCTCATCTTTGGAATGGGAATGGTATTGTAGGTGTGGGAATGCAGGAAATGGGAATGTAGGTGTGGGAACGTTGCAAAGGCTTTGTAGGTCTTCCAGGCTGTTTTGTCAAAAGTGACATATTCTCAACACCTCTTCACAAATGCAGGAGAAACTAATTACTCAGAGATGACAGTAGAGCATAGTTTTGCAGGGATTAAACTTGTAGAAAACGGGTACGGGGCTGTCCGGAGATGTTTGGTGATATTTATAGCAGAGCTGTGTGGTAAATTAGATGTCAGCTGTTTGAAGGCTCAGTGTCACAGCAAGTCTTCTCCTACAGCAGGGTTAAACAAGTGCTTGTGCTGTTTAGCAGGCTGCTCAACCCCTAGAGGGATAAGCCAAACCAAAGGAGAAATTACTGGTGTCAGCACTAGATTTTCAATAGTCACTAAAATGCTGAGGAAGATACTAAATACTGTATTCTATAAAGCAAGGCCATTACCATACCAGACTGCTCCTTCAAGGGGCAGAAATGGTCCAAACTCCTCTCCCTGTAAGTGTTAGTCTTCAGGTTTATGGTGGCAGATGATATTGGCAAGATAATTAAAGCAGAGCCATTAGACTTACTTAAACCAGGAAGAAACTGCAAATTACTGTGCTTCATGGCAGTCTGTGGATTTGTCAAAGCCAGAGTAAAGCAGGAATTAAATAATAAAGAAGCATAGTTCCAGGCTAGAATAATGCAGTTATGATACATCTGAAGCACTTTTTACTTTTTTCTTGTTGTTGTTATTGAAGGTGCTTAAGGATGTTAAAGACAATCATGGTGCAGAGGGAAATACTCCTGTAAGAGTACTGGCATGGCGTCCTCCCAGTGCCAAAGCAGGAATTCCACCAGGTCTGTATGGATTAGGGGCTTCTTGTCTTCAGTTTCTTTTGGGTTTTGCTTACCAGACAGTATTTAAGTTAGAGATTTAAATTATGATTTTAGAAACAGCTGTAATTGTAATATTTAATCAGATTTATAGGAACCATCGTGCTTGTTTTGGAATTCCTTTGGGATAAGTTTTAGCTGTAATTTACCTCTATTGCTTCTCCAGTGTGCAGGGAAGGAACTCTGCACAGCTGTGCAATGCAGGTCCTAGGATTGAACACCTGACCTTCATCAGGAAATGCCACATGTGTCTGATGGAAAGTAGAACCCCTCTGTGTCCCATACCTGAAGCCACAAGGCTCAGCAGTTCAGACATTCTTTATGTTATTAGTTCAATGTATACATTGCCACTAAATCTGTCAGACCCCATTTTAATTAATATGCTGTTCCACTTGATTTATTTATGATCTAGTAATGAAGGAAAAGTACAACAGCAATGTCAGGCTGTCTGAAGTGCTGACTCTTCCAACTGCTCCTGGTATATCAAAAGCTCTTAAACTGATTCTAGCTGCTGCTGGTCCCTTAAAGGCCAATTCAGTTTCTCCTCCATTTCTTTTTTTTATTTATTTTCCTGTGTTTTTTCTTTGTCATCACTAACATTTGCAATTTATTTTTCTTTCCGTTAAATTTGAGTCTTCAAATCTCCTGATGTTGATATGTAGCAGTGTTTACAAATCTGGAAACATACTTGCATCTGAGGTGCTCTGCACAAAGTTAACTGCTTTCTCCAACAAATATTATGCTTGTTCAAACCTCTAATTTTTTTCAAACTAACTCCTGTGACATTCTTCCTCATGGTAATTTCTTATTTGTAAAAGTTTCATTTCTATGAAAGCTGCTGAAGTAGTGCTGTAATGTGATTTTTCTTAATCAGTATCAAAGAAAATGAAGCATTTATAATTGTGGTAATAGGAATACATGAAGAGAAGAACAGGGTTGGGTTCTTCTCATGTAAGAGTTTTATCCAGCTGAGCTAAATTAATGGGGTTTTTATCTATTATTTACTTGTAGCTCAAACAGTTAAAGAATGGCCTCAGACTGAGAATAAAGGAAAGCACAAACCCAGGAAGCAGCCAGAGCTTTCTGTGTCTGTATTTTACACTGAAGAAGGAAGAAATGTGGGTATGTGTTATCAGGATGGGATGGGTGAAGCCCTTTTCTTATCAGCACTTCTATTATAAAACTGGCAGGATGGTAAGTCCCTGATAACCAGGGTGCTTTGAACAGTGAGTGGGAGAAAGTTTCACTTACCAAACAGTGGCATGGATTTTTAGGTTAGATGCAGGTGGGTGGCACTTTTTCCCTGTTCTTTGTTTTGTTTTGGTTTTTTTGTAAAGTTCCTTGGGATCTTTTGGTCGAAGGTGCTCCGAGGAAAAGCCCTGTGAACATGGTTCAGTTGATTACAGATTTGGTTTGGAATTTTTTGAAGGTGACAATTTTTTTAAATAAGTGATTTTTTAGGTACTTTGTTCATTTCCCAAATAGGTACAATATATCAGAGGTATCCAAAGGCAGTGTGTGTAACAAAATCTGTTTGCTCTGTCAAATTGCCAGAGGAAGAGGAAATCTGTTCAAGCAAAGAGGTATTTTTCTCCTTACTGCCATTTTGGAACTATCCATCTGAATTAATGTAAACATTAATTGTCATTCTGTACAACGTGTTATTACTTAAACTGTTCTGATATTTGCTAACAATCAAGTGCTCCATTTGTTTGTCTTACAAGTGGCTGACCAAGTACAGTATTAAAAAGCTTAAACTGGAATTGCCCAGACTGATGTTTGCTCCAAGCTGTACCCACCAGAAGACAACTGTGGAGTGTCTGCACAAGAAAGTGTCAGCAAAATACTGTTCTATCTTCCCCAGTGCAGAAATCAATGTAGGTTTTTTGCAGATGTCAGGTACCTACATTATTGAAAGGCTTTGTGTTTGTTTAGTGAATGTTGATTGATGGTTCTGACTTTTCTCTCCACTCTTCCCTGATCTTTCTAAATCATACTTCTACTAGCAAGCTAAAGAAGGTCTTTTATTCACTGCAAGAGACCATTTAGCACATTAGAAGTCCAAACTGCATGTTCTTTAGAATGTGTAACATCTCTTCTGTTCACACAGTATGAAAAATAATTTTTAAAATTTAAGTAAAACTTACCAAAATCATGTGTGAGTTGAAACTGGGAAAATGTTGGATCTTGATTGTTTCAGTTTGTGTAATGACTGGAGAGAAGCATACAAACTTAAGTGCAAGCAATAGAGTCACAGAATTTTTCTTACCATATTTCATAGATAAAAACACAAACATCTCCCTGATGTCCAATGCCAACTTTGCATATATAGCAGCTCAGCTCAGATTTCTTGAAGTAAGATGCTCTTGTACAAACTGAATTTTTCCAGGGGGTTGTGAAACATCTGCAGTTTCAGCCCAGAGAACTGGAAGCCTTCACAGAGCAGCTGGAGAAGGTGCTGCAGCGCTATATCCAGAGAGTGCAGTGGCTTCTCTCAGGTATTGGTGTGCCTCTGCTTGTCTCTAAAGCACAAATATGTACAAAACCTTCTTGTCTGCTGGTTCTGGTAGAATGGATCTGAATGTAACTCTGAACCTCCAGTGTGAATAAAGGTTCTCTCTCTTGCATTTCCTTGAAAGTTTAAAACTTGTTTTTGTGAATGCAAGAGAATTCAGCATCTGTGCAGCTGACAAACATCTTGCTTGCTGACAAACAATTAGGTTTTGTTCCTTGTGTGTTTGTGAATACAGAGTAGAAGTTTTCTATCAGCAGAATATGTACAGTAACATATACAAGCAAAATTAGCTTTTCTGCATGTTTTGATTAGAATGTGCCCTGCTTAGATGTTCAGCATCACTACTGGTGAAGACCATTTCAGTCTCTCTGTTGCTCATAAAGATCTTTGTTGGGAAATAGTTTAATTTTTTGCTGTATTGTAAAGGACAAATTATTTAATGCAAGTTGCTACAATTAACTAGTAATTAATGCTTGATAGTGCTAGTTTTGAAATGGCCAAACACTTTTCCATTGTTAACCTTTTAACTACATAATTGCCACATAGATTAGACTTAATTATGTAGAAATGTGCCCAGAATAACCCCTAAAGACTGAAGATTTACATTATGCTCAATAAAATAAGCCTATGTAATAACTCTTAATTAGTTTTAATGTTCTGGCCCAGGAAGCCGAAGATGGTTTGGTACCATTTTAGAAGCAAATGTCTGTGTTTTGATTGATACATCTGGCTCCATGGGCCCATATTTGCCACCTGTGACAAAAGAACTTACCTCCCTTATCTGGGAACAGCTGAGAAAAAATCAAGTCAGGTATGGTGAATTACTGATAAAGACTGAAGTCTGCACTCATTATTATGTAATCAGATTGCTTAATAATTACAGTGATACAGCACTGAAACACAATTCATGTAATTATTGTATGTTAGAGTATAATGTGCATGTGACAAGAGCTGGTTTTTCTGTTGTTTTTACCAGTTTTAAAGTTCTAAACTCTCTAAGATCTGAGTCTCTGCTGTGGGCTGATGCTGTTTACCCTTTTAGGCTCAGCATTCCCATAGATGTTCTGTTCATGCAAAGTAAGACATGCTTTTTGACTTTTCCAAGGCTGAAGATCTTAATCTAACACGAGGCTCTTTGCTGGGGGGTTTGTTTGAGTTTCATGGTTTTTTACTGTTGGGTTTGGTTTGATTTTTTTTGTTTTTTAATTTTATGTATTTACTTATTTCAAAACTGTCTTACCCAAAGTGACTCGTTGTATTGGTTAGGGTTAAATGTTGTGGGTCATCTTTCTCCTCAGGTTTAACCTGCTGAGATTTGCAGAAAATACAGAGAGTTGGAAAGAGTATCTTGTAGAGGCAACTGATGAAAACTGCCATGATGCTGTGCAGTGGGCTGCCACGTGCCATGCTCATGGGAGCTCCTGCATCCTTGCAGCTTTACAGGTTGGTGTGCCACAGCTTGGAGAACACATCCTGTGTGTCCTGAGGAACATGTCCTGTGGTGGTAAAACACTTCCACCTGACTGGGGACATTCTAGGAAAATTATGGTGTCAAAATGTACAACATCTTTATATGCAAATCACTGAACAGTTTAGAAATCAAGTCACTGCTTCTGCCCCCAGGGCTCATAGATACTCAAAGTAATTGCTCATACTGAGTTTTAAAAAAAGAGTCAAATGCCAATAGTTTTGCTAATATTGGTGCTCAAAGAATACTGGAGAGGGAAAATAGCCAGTTGCTCAAACTGATGTTTATGTACAGCTGTGGCTGTGCTGTGCTTCTCTGACCCAAACAGGGTTTTAAATAAGCAGTGTTTGTTGGAATCTCATGGGTTTTGAGTACAATTCTTGAACTTCAGTAACAGATGAAGAAAGTTTTCTGCTATAAAAATTTTCAGTGTAGAAATCAACTAGTAATAATAACTTAAAACTGAACTTGCAATTTTACAGGACTTAAAAATGGAATAAAAAAAAAAGTTGCCTTTAATGAACTATTCTTCTTCCAGACATTCTTGCACAATCTCTAAATAAATGTTATGGCATTCATCATGAATGAAGTCCAGCAGAGCTGCAAGACACATGTATATTACAAAGATGTCCTCTGAGTCAATTACTTTCATAATAATCATTCAAGTCCTAGTGAGCCTGATTTTCAGACATTAAACAACTTTAACTCCTGTAAAAATCTTTTGTCTGTAGTTCTCCAAAACCGCAACTTTAACTCCCATAAAATATGATGTAAAAATCTTTTGTCTGTAGTTCTCCAAAACCAGTTAATTTTCTTATTTCAGTGAGTCAGTTTTTGGCAATGCCCTGCTTATACATATGTTGTCTTATGCTACAAATTACCTAATTAATTTTCAAATTTATACCTTGATCTCCTTCCCTAATAAGTGAAAATGAAAAGAAAAAACTAGGTTGATTAATGATAAAATATAAATATGTTGGCAATTATAAACTATCTTAAATCACTGGAATGGTGTTTTTGTTCTGAAGTATAACATTTCATATAAATGTACCAATTATTCAAGCTTATTTTCTGCTTTTCAGAAGGCTCTCAGTTTCCAAGGTGTAGAGGCACTGTATCTATTGACTGATGGAAAACCAGACACCAGTTGCAGTCTGATTTTGACAGAAATGGAAAGATTGATAAAGAAACAAGATATTAAAATCCACACCATTTCTTTTAGCTGTGCAGACAGGTATATGATACTTTGCAAGAACAAAACAAAAATCTCTTAAAATGACTATTTTATTTATTGCTACCAAGATGGTAATGAGGAAGGTTGTTGTGACACAGGTAATTGCCACATGGCCTGCATTTCATACAGGAATTTATAATCATGTCCTCCAATCTGTTTATTTTGATGTCATATTTTTGAGGAGTTCTTAGAAATCTTTTGCTGTTGCTTTCAGAAAATAATTTTCATAAGTAGCTTTCTACTTTGTGCTAACAGAGGAGCTGTTGAATTCCTGAAGAAGCTTGCTTCCCAAACAGGAGGGCGCTTCCACTGCGCTTCTGGAGGTGAAGATGGACAATTAGCAGCACACAGACTATTGACAGAGGGGCTGGATGATGATGATGTATGTTAAATAAATCAGTTTGTTTTGTTTCATTGCAACTTAGTTCTTCATCAGTAGAGAAACTTCATTTAAAAAAGAAAAACAATGAGGAAAAAAGATAATACAAAACTTCTAAGATATTTCAGATTAAAACCAAAAAGAGAAATCTTAGTATCTGTTTTTTCCTTTCTGCTAACTGCCTTGGTGAGGTGTCCAAGCCCATGAAAAGAATACAAAGTGCAATACAGGTTTTGGAAGAGAAGTAAAAATATATTGTGAGTCTGCATGTGGTTTTTAGCTAAATTCAGCTTTTACAGTCTTCTTATCCTTCCTATCTTGTGTTTCATTTAATTGTAAAATCCTTATATGGTGCTTAGCACATTCATTCTCCAGCATGGGACCTCAGGCATTGCCACAGCAGAAAAATGTAACTGAACAGACCCAGCTTCAATCTAGGCTGGCTCTGCTCTCCCCTTGTAAGATGAAGACATTTTCTGCAAGGGAAATTTGAGCTTAGGATCAGTTAATTCAGTTGGGGAAACAGAAAATAATAAATAGGTGCGAGTTAAAACATTTCAACTGTGTTTTCAGAATCCAGTTTTCCCTTACTTTGAAGGAGATGATTTAAATAAACTTACTCAAGAAGTAGCAAAAGCTAGAAGTTTCTTAAAGCAGGCAAAATCTTGGCGGTGAGTATTTATAAATAATATTTTTTGTATTATTTTGTGGAATGAAGACAAGAATATCTGACTCCCAATGTCTGTTTTATGAAAAAATAGATATAGAGAATTGTATAGAATAGGAGTGAAGGACAATTAAATAGAATTGATCCTTAAGTTTCTTCACTGTTACCCTTCCTAACTGCCAGTCCAGACCCAGAAAGCACCAATTCAATAGGAATAGTAGGCAAAAGTTCCTGCAAAGAACTTTAAATTGCATTATACCTCCTCAGTGAAAAGTCACCCAAGGACAGAGCAAAGCAAAGACTCCAAGGTGTTCTGTGCCTCTGTGAAAAACTGCTGTAATTCTTTGGGGTTTGTTTTTCTTTCAAACAGCTTACTGCTTGAAAAATGGAACCCAAACCGAAAAGGCAACTGTGGCTTCCAAAAGAATGTTCAGGTAAACAGTCACCACATTTACATCACAGTTTATGTACAGTTCATGTATTTCAGGAGGAGGGTAATATTTTATTAAATATATTCATTTCTAGCAATGACTTTTTTTCAAAATTGGAAACATTTGTAGTGATTTTAGTCCTTAGCTGAGATAGTCCACAGTAAAACCCCATGTAACCAAAGAAGAGTTCAAAGAGAACTGGTGGGGGTGAAAAGAGCAAGGCAGATGTGTATTTGTAGTTACTCATGGTCTAGCAAGCAGTTAAGCACATTAGAGAGTTAGAACCAGATGTAATGGTGTAATAACAATTACACATGCATGATTTATGTGTTAAATGAACAAGGCTGAGTGAAAAAGGACCCCACGAATAGCAAAGACACCCTCAGCAAACACGGGGCTGCCATTACAGAGTGGTGGGAGAGGCAGCTGGGCAAACTGAACCTCTCACAGAGCCAACCTGCTGCTTTAGATTGGCAAAGTAAAAAACACAGGAAAAGAGAAAATGCTGGGTGCAGGTACTTCCTCAGGGTTAAACAAGACAGAAGCATTTGTCACAGAGGTGTCTGAGGAAAAACAATGGACACAGACAACTGCAGAGTTGCACTAGAGAACGTTGGCCTGCCAAGATATTCATCAAGGAATTGGGTAAGGCAGAGACAGAGCAAGACTGGCTTTTTTAAAAACCTTTTTTCTATAGCTGTAGTTTGTATTTTGGTTCAAAAACATTGCCCAGTCATTCAAATAGGAATAAAAAAAAATCCAGTCTGACCTGCTGGTTAAGAATGCCTGGTTCATGGAGAGTGGAACCTGGAGCCTGGTGTGCAAGAGTGGGTGTGTGTGAGTGTGTCAGAGTGTGCCTGTGTGCAGAAGTCAGCATTTAAAGGCTGATCACTCCCCAGAGAGGCTTGGAGAGGGAGCAGATATAAAACCATCCTACAGGAGCAAGGAAGTTGTTACAGGCATGCAGAAGTAGAGGCTGGTGTTCCACAACTATCTCTGTATCTCAGCATTCCAAGGAAAACTGTATTGCTGGTGAAGTGTGTAGGAAAGCATTCCTGTTAAAATTCTCCAGAAAGGGCATAGCACTTGTAGCCCCATTAAACATGGAAGTAAGGAAACTTGATTACTTTCAGTTTCACTTGTATTGTATTTTCCATTACTGTTTTGTCAATAGTGACCTGGAGCCCATGCATTTTATATATTTTGAGTTGTATTTTTAAAAGTATTCATGTGCTTCACTTGTAGGATTAAATTTTCGATGAAGAAAAGATGCTGAAGAGGTTTGGAATCATACCATTCACCTGCTTCTTTTCAAAGTGTGTTCACACCTTCCAGCTTCAAGCAGAAAGAAAGATGATTTTTTTCTTTGTTGTCACGACTGTTGGCAAGACAAGAAGTTGCAGATGATAAGTGCTGCACTCACTCCACTTGCAGATTTTGCAGGATCCAAAGTAAATCAGGCCCTGAACTCTATAAAGTTTAAATATAAGTAGAGGATGGTTTTCAGTATAGCTAATAGAAATTTTAAAAGTATATGTATCAGTAGTGATACAGGATCACAACTTTTATTTCTCTTTTACTGCATTGTATTAATAATTTCTTCAATTAGTTGCTGGTGTGTCTAAATTGTCTTTTTTGTCTGTTGGTTTGAGAATTCTTTACTGGTGCTTATTATCCCTGCCAGATGGGACATATGGCTGTGATGTCAGGAAGGGAATTCTTTATGCCAGTTTTGCATAGAACGTCCAAGACGTAACCTTAGTGCAGAAAACAAAGCCTGTAATTCATGTTTTTATACAGAGAAGTTTTGCTAATAATTATTTGAACTCTTTGATTTTTGTGTTGGCAGTAAAGAAAGATTTAGAGCTGATGATACAAGAATGATGAGACATGCAAGAAAGTAACACCCTGTTGCTGATGTAGCCTGGTTGTGTTTTTATAACCAGACACTGCCTATCTTCTGAGCAATTCTGTTCTTACAGATTTCCTGTCTGGAAAGATTAAAAATATGTTTGCCAGTATCAGTTGATTTGTGAAATATACTTGTTTTTTATGGATTTGTGTAATGACAGCTCACTAGTATTTTGTAGATGTTCACTGTTGTCTTTTAGAGGGTTAGAAATTCATCTCATATGTGTAATATATGTAATATAATAAAAATGGATTCATACTTCAAAATTAAGATACTTGATCTGCATTTATTCAGGAGCCATTTGCCTTCTTGTGTGCCACTGGGTATGCTGTGATGTGGGAGATTGTGTCTTTTCTGCCCTTTTACCTCTTTTTGTCTCTATAAAGAGTTTTAAATTATTTCTATTATAAATGTATCTATTTAGTGTTGTATGCTCTGAACCAGGTGACTCCTTTTCTGCCCTTTTACCTCTTCTGTCTCTATATATAAAGAGTTTTAAATTATTTCTGTTATAAATGTATCTATTTAGTGTTGTATGCTCTGAACCTGGTGACTCCTGCCTTCCATGTCAGTGCCAGCCTTTACTGGAATGCTGCAGTTAAACTGGTGCTTTGTGCTGTGCATCATTTTCTGTGATTTTGTATGTGGATGTGTGTAACTGTGGAGATTATTTGATATGAAAAGTGTTAATTGTAAATTATAGGATTGGTTACATTTCTCTTTGGGGTATAGATGATAATCACTGATAAAATGAGGGTTTGTCCTAACAGAAATGTTAAAACAGTAAATGCAGGTAGAAAGGATGAGCTTTCTGTATTGCCAAAAAGGGTTTCTTGTTTGTTTCTTGGAGGATTTAAGAAATGTCACAATTATGTAGCATAGAGTCTTATATTACTATAAAAGTACTTTAAAAGAACTTAAAAGGAAACACACTTAATCCTGATCAAGAAAATGCAATGGAAAGTAAGGAGTAAATGTTGATATTAGAATCTGTGTAAGCACAGAAGCTGTAAAATAGCCAGGTATGACAGTATTGAGCCTTTACACCCCATCCAAGTTCTCTTCTTTTGTAAGTTCTCTTCTTTTGTGTGTTCAGCCTTGTGGTCTCACAGGCTGGTCAAGCCCTGCTGCCTCCTCAGAGCAGCTCCTGCCTTTAAAATGCAGATTCCATCTCCTTGCTACCTACCTGGAACCTCCCATCCTGCCTGCTTCCATCCAGGAAGGCTCATCCAGGAGATGCCTCAGTGGGGCTGACCTGAGTAATACTCAGTGACTTCAGTGCTGATCTGTCAGCTCCATGTCATTTGCTTTCCTGGTCTGTGCTTGCTGGAATGCAACCCAC
Source organism: Onychostruthus taczanowskii (assembly GCF_017590055.1). NCBI lineage: Eukaryota > Metazoa > Chordata > Aves > Passeriformes > Passeridae > Onychostruthus > Onychostruthus taczanowskii. The sequence goes on from NW_024499128.1 coordinate 6,616,246, forward strand.
TGTATTCAAGACATAATAAAAGAGAAGTTTTATAATTGACCAAATGCATATTTTTCTGGCAGCTTGTTTGTAAGTCATGTCATTGCTGTGACTCACTGAATATGCTGATTTGTGAGCAATTAAAGACAAATGGCTGAACCAGTTGTTACCTCCACGTGTGTGTGCAACCCCCTTCAGGAGAGTGCTGCTTTCACAGCAGGACTTGGGAACTTCTGTGTGGAGCAGCTGTGCTGCCATAATTTCCAGTTTCCAGCTGCTCAGCTAGGTTTAACTGGTGCAGATGTTGATGACCCTTAGCAAGGACTGGCAGTCCAGGAACTCCTTCATGCATGGTTCAGCCATCACTGCTTCAGGGGACAGCTTCCAGGACAAGGGTGGGACAGCGTGGCATAGTGACAAATTCCTCCATCCAAATATGCCTGAATTTGAGTCATCCCCAGCAGTTCATGCTGCTTCAAAGGAAGGTAATGGCAGTGTGTGTTGTGTCCTTTAGAATTCTGTTCAGTAAGAATTTCTCTGTGCCTTATAAGCATGTTGCTACTGTCAGCATGAATCCAGATTTGTTACTCCAAACTTCCAAGACTTTAGGCACCCAAATGTGTTAATACAACTATGTAACTGGAATGTTCATGGAATCTCTAATGCATTTAAATCAGATGTACATTTCATTCCACTGAACTTTGGTCCTTTGTGAAACCATCTCAAACAGATGTTTATGAGATATTTGCTTGCTGATTAGTTTAAATAAATAAGTAATAGGAAGAGAGAGGAAGAAGAGAAAATGCAATTCCAGAAATTTGCCAGCATCAGAAAATACCCTTTTTCTTCTCTGTCTCTGTTACAATAATGATAATTTAGGTTTGAGGTAGTGAATGTGCTGGCAGAATGAATTTATAAGGAACCTGATAATCTCTGACTCATATCACATGAGAGTTCTTCAGTTAGAATCTTAAATTATACCCAGAATTTGATAAGTAGCTTAGGCAGACCTTGTAAGCCACAAGTTTATCTCCTTTCAGTGACACGGGCTGCCTCTGTCACCGTGGCCACTCCTAATGTGGTACCAAGCATTTCTAAATAGAGTAAGAATTAGCAAATAACAAACCTGTTAGAATTGGTGTTATAATTTCTTTCTAACATGCATTTGTATAGTTTATTCAACACTTTTGTTCTCTGTGATTCCCATGTGTAGCAAGCCAAGCTGTGATCCCTGCTAACTGTACAGAAACGTGCCTTTGTTCAGTGCAATGTAATGCAGTATTTTTGTTTATGATGCATTTGTATTCCTTCCCTTCAAATATTGCATAAACTGTCCTCTTCTTTAACAAGACCCAAGGGCTGATACAGGGATGTTCATTGCTGCTGTAAGAAGTTGCTTTGTTTCTTCCTGTAATTCCATCCTGACTTGGCAATGCAGGCTCAGAGTTATCATTTCATTTGACCTGTAAATCAATCTGTGTAACATGCAAAGTAACCACGAATGCAAAGGAAATGAGAACAAAGTCATTTGAAAAGCATTTTATGGGGCACATTCCAAGGCTGTATTTACGTGTGCTTTATTCCTTCCATGAGGAAACAGTGAAATATGCAGAACTGTAACACAAATACACAAAGGAACAGGAAAAAGGAAGGATAGAGTGAGAATATTTATGTATGTTAATGAAGAATGGAGGGATTTAAGAAGAACCTGATCTCTTAGCTTTGCAGCAAGGAATAAGGATCTGCATCTTCCTTTCCCTTCTGGCCTGGACTGGGAGCATGACATGGGTAAGCTGCTTTGCCTCTGTGTCTTACTCCTCTAACTTAGTAAGGAATGTCAAGAATGTTGTGTTATCATAACAGTTTGGGTCTTACATTGCATTTGTTGTTGTACCAATATTGTGTTGATAAACTTTCTTAAGGATGACTTCGTGCCTTAGAAATGTTTGATATGTACCAATGTTTAGCATTTGGTTGTATGGAAAGTATTCTGAAGCTTCCTTTCCCAAATTCAGATCCCATGATTAATCTTTTTGACTAAAAATTCTAAGCACAGCTAGACATAATTAGAGGAGAGCTCTATTCTTTTTCTCTTTATTGACATTGCAAGACCTGATTTAAATAGTTTTTAACATTTTCTCTCCTCTCTCACATAAAGGGTGAATAACTTACTGTTGTCACTTCCTTCTCTCAGCTCTCTGCTGTTTTAGACATCCTTGTGAGGGTGTTGTTTTTGTAGTCACAAAGAGATAAGTTCCCTTAGTCAAAAGTACTTACACCCTGCAACAGCTCTGCCCAGACTTCTCTGGGGCTGCCGAGGGAATCAGCACTCTGTGCCCTGTCCAAACAAGTCTCACCACTCTGAGCTCACAGGCTGTGTCAGTACCTCTGATGGGCATCTGCATGTGAACAAGTGCACGAGCAGGTGCTCAAACACACAGCAAGCTTGGACAGCTCTACTAATTTTGGGCTTAGATGCAGAAATTTTTAGTAAGTCAGCTGAAGAGAAGGTATTCTTTGTATGGCAGGTATTTCAGCAAAACCCTGTCCTTAAGAAGGTTTAAGAGAGAGCTTAGTCCCGTCTGATTTTCTGCTATTTCCCTGCCCTTGGGCACTCCAGAACATCCCATCCTGCCTGTGACTCACACCAAATATCTGGCTGTCATCTTAACTCACGCCTCTGTCGAGCCCTTCATGCTCTGGTTATTCTGTTAAAGGCTCCTTTCTGCACAGGACCTTCCACACTTGAAAACCATTCCTCAGGTTACCCCACAGCTGGAGCACAGCTCCTGTTCTGTGAGCTGGGAGTGCAGAGCTGTGAAGCTCCCAGGACGTGCTAGTGACCAGGACACAGACGTGGTCTCACACTTCTGCCTTCTGAGCCATGGTATGAAATCCTCTGGGGTCCAGTACCCAGCAGTGTTCAGAACCAGAACCAGGGACCAGGCTTTGTGTGCTGGGGACAGAGATTGTCTTGTCTGTCTTATGCCAAATGCTCCTTACTCAATTCAGGCTTGGCTCCAGCAGCATGTGATTTGAAATGAACTTGTGTAAGCGTCCTGGGTTCCTCTATGAAACAGTGCAATTACATTTCAACATTGCTTTACAGTCTGGATGTGAGTAACATTTTGATAAGCCAAACATTTCAGAAATGTGGACCTCCTCCATTTAAATAAATGGACAAACTCCCTGACACCTTCCTGTTGTGTATTATAGTCATCTGCTGTAAGTACTGGATGTTATGTTTGTTTCTGTGTGGCTACAGGAACTATCAATGGTCATAGGAGAAAAAGTAGAAAAAGGCAGTATAGAGTTATGATTCAAGACCAAAAGCAAGCTCCAGTCTTAATGCAGCAGCTTTTCTCCTTGTGACTTTAGCTTCTGTTTCTTTCAGAAATACTTAGCAGGATGCATTGAATAAAATATGATCATCCTTCTTTACTAAAGGTAAGAGAATAAGCATAACAGGGCAGGTACAAAATACCAGTTCTGAAAAATCCTCTGAGGTGCCCCCTTCTTGCCAAGGTGGAAACCAAAGCCAAGTTAAAATGCTTTTTGTTAAATTTCACTGAAGAGTGAGGAATTGATATCCTTTAGATAAGCTGACAAGCTGCTTTGACTTTTGAAGGAGTTCTGGAATAGTTCAGGGATAGAACAGGCACTTTATTTCTTGCATTAAATGGTAAAAGCTGTCATGGCTGTGGACAGCTCAAAACAGACAGTTTGGTGTTCTTGGGGATTTTCCTGTGAACTGAGCTTGTCACTCACTCAGCAGTCCAAGAAGTGCAGATTAATTTGACAGGTTCAATATTCTGGTTCTAATGCCAATGATAGGAACTTTAGAACATACACATTATGTGAAATACATTTGCCTAGGTGTCAGTTTGAGTTCTTGTCAGCACATGGACATTAAATTACATTTAACTTGCAACTGGTTACCTATGCACTTAAGATATTTCCAACATGAAAACATTGAAAATTGTAGTAATTTATATTTAGATGTGGGAGTGTTTCTTTAGCATCTTAACTACTGTTTTGAGACTTAATTTTAGACACACCCATTTAAAAATGTTGGCTTTGATTTCTCATTGTTTAACTTGCAAAAGCATATGTTTTAAAAGTGCTTTAAAATCTTAGGACAGAGGACATATATAACTATTAATAATTTCATTAATTCATCATTCATTTGAAACACATTATTTAACAGGACATCACCTTTTCCTGTTCTGTTATGCACAAGGTAGTTTATTACCTTATTACCTTCATATTCATCTTGGAAGCCAGAGAACAACCCATGTGCCTATTTTCCTGTTCTGTTAAGCACAAGGTAGTTTATTACCTTCATATTCATCTTGGAAGCCAGAGAACAACCCATGTGCCTACAATTAAGCCTCTCTGCAAATGCAAAATTGGGTTGGGGATGGAGATATAAAAGTCAGAATGAAAGTGCTGAGTAGCACTGCCAAACAGGATTTTTGTTCCTTCTCTAGCAGCTTATCTACAGAATGATGGTACCAATGGTTTATTTGTGCTGTGCAGTGTCTTACACTTTTACCAGGTTTGTGAGAGCTACCATCCTGTTAAGAATGGTCTGATGTGGAGAATTTTTAATTTTTTTTCCTGAAAAGGAACGTAAATTATGTACCAATTAAGCCCTGCCCTTTTTTGACTCCCAGCCAAGCACCAGCTACAAAGGAGCAGGAAGAGCAAAAGGCCTGAGCACACGGGAACTCCTCTGCCTGCCTGAGAGCACCGGATGCCCTTGAGTCACGAATTGTCCAGCACAGAGACATCTCACCCTCCCACCTGCACAGGAAGGCCTGGGAGAGCTCTGACAGCAGGATTCTACCAAGGGTACTTACTACTTCTTTAGCTGTTTTTAAAAACCTGATGTGTTTGACTGTAACTTTTTATGGGATGTAATTAGAACATTTCTGATCTTTGAAATGACAGTAGGGGAGCTAAGAGCAACTCACACCACATGTGCTGCATGAGATGTGACTGTGCTCATCATGCAGAATACATTAATAAATAAGAATAGCTCCTATAAATTCAGAGAACAAAGCAAGTTACTGCTTCTGAAAAGAAGCATTTTCAAAAAGAAAATAGAAAATTAGAAAACAATTTTCTAAATCCATGAAGAAGATTAATACACTAATGCTATTAGTGCTTTTAAGAAAGAGATTTCTAGAAAACTTTAAACTTTTTTATGCAACATCCAGCTTGCTAAAACCTTAAGGAGGTATTAATGAGAAATATTCAAATATATACCATTTCTCAAATGTCTTTTTATAATATATGTGATAAGCTTGACTTGACTTCTCCTTACAGTTTATGAAAAGATGCTTTTTCTCAGAAGGCAAAAGAATTTTATGTTGCTTAAGACTCCTGCACAGCATACTCTAGAGATACAAATTTATGTTTCCTTGCTTGAACAGGACAGCATACTTGTTTTAGTTGTATTATGTTAATTCTAATTTAAATTTTGTTTGGAAACATGAATTATTTTTCATTTTTGAAGTGTCAGGATGTTTTTCAACATAAGGAGCTTGTGTTTTACACTGTTATGCCACTCAGTTTACTGAGCTGAGTGAGCTGACATTGGTGTTAAAACCATGTAACAGCATAGAGAGTATGGTCCTTTCCTGTGTCTGAAATCTACAACCCAACATATAAAATAAGAAGAATATCACAAATAAAAGTATAAAATACTAAGTAGGCAATGGCTAATGTAGTCCATAATTTTGTGTGCTGTGGCTGCATTTTGTGTTGTTTTCTAGAATTTTTTTGTCACCTGGAAGTGACAGAGCTGCCAGCTCCCAGCCCTGCCCTGTTTCTGCCTGGGCTCTGCTGCAGCCCGGTGTAAATGGCTGAGAGCAAACTGTACTGAACTGTGAGGCTCCTCTCGTATGAGGAGCTCTCCAACTGTGAGAAAACCAACACAATCTGCAGAGATTGGGTCCATGTTCCTGTACTAGACTGCAAGCACCCCATTTGGTTCCCACTTTGTGGTGACATGACTGATTGCAGATTTCTTCTGGATTTTTGTTTGGAGTGTAAGAGCCTAGATCCCAATGAGCAAAGGCCAAGCATGGAATCAGGACAACAGGGGCTCTCTGTGTGGGAAAATTAAATTTTGTGATGCCAAGTGATTAATGTTGAATAAATTGATTTGCAATACAGAGTAAGCTGTACAGATGGGTAACTCCCATGCAGTTGTTATCTTAGAATGATGTTCTAATCAGTTTTCCCAACTAGATGAACCCACAGGGCAGACAGCTTATCTCTTCTGCCCCTTGTTGGTTTGGCTGTCTATGAATGCCCTACTAAGAACAATATGGTCAAAAGTTAGTGACAACTGGACAGAAAAAGCAATATATTTAATATATAACCAGAAAAACTTAAAATGGTAACAAATTTTTATCATTGCTAAAGACCCAAATGTGAAATAAAGTTGATTTTAGAACTAGAATGAATTTTTTCTTATATTGCTTATCTACTGTCTTGGTTTGTTTTCCTGACTAGTAGGATAACATCCATTTGGCATTAATATATCAGAAGTTAATGAGCTTTCAAGGATAAAATGTTTGATTAAACCAAGTGTTAAAAAAATATCATCACAGCTGTTAAGGTTAGGTAATTATAGTGGCTCTAAAATCCTGTAATTTCTCTTCATTTCTATATTATATGAAATTTAGGGATATGAGGAAAATTCTAATCTTGGAATATAAAAGTATTCAGACTTATTAAACATTATACATAGAAAACCCATCACCAAAATTACGAATTTATACATTTTAAACATACTAAGATAATAAAACTAGTATGGGAGCATTGTAATGTGAAAGTAATTGAAATTACCCAGACCTCAAAGCATTATGCAGGAATTTTCAAGAGATTTTCTCTGTTGCAGTCGTGATGCCAGAGGGATCCGCGGAAGAGCTCCAGAGCAGCCCACCCTGCGAGAGCCAAGTGACAGAGGCTGCTGGGCTGCTGGCTCCCAGGAGCAGCAGGACAATGGTGACAGGAGGTGGAGGCTACCTGGGGTACCATCTGGGATGTGCCCTTGTTAGCTCGGGAATTGCTGTTGTGCTGTTTGATCTTCGGAAACCTAAATGGGAAATTCCACACGGAGCAGATTTTTTCAAGGTATGTTGGAGTTCCATGTCTGATGCTCATTACCAAGGCTTCCTCTTAAGGACCTTTGATTAAAACATTTATGGAAAAGCCTTTCAGGACAAGAAGAAGCTGTGGTGAAAGGTCCTTGCATGCATAAGTACCTGATTAAGGGATGGCAAACAGGGTCCCAGGGTCTCCAGTGTCACCAGTGATGCTCTGCTGGGAGGTGCCATTCAGTGCCCAGGGGAAACTGAACAATGAAGGGACAAAGGTTCCTGCTCAGGGGAATTTTTCAAGTAAAAAGGTGAGAGCCAAGACAGGACAATAACAGGAATCACAATGCCAAACTACTGCCATGCAGAGAATGATTGAGGAAACTGGGATTTCTGGGATTTCCAGGCTGGGAAAGAGGTGACTCAGGACTGGGAGGGCTCTACAGGCTGTGAGTGGCATTGTCCACTGTCCTTCCAGTACAAGAAGGAAGGGCCATCAGGAATGAGGAGTCAGTTCAGTACAAACAAAAGGATGTGGCTTTTCGTGCAGTGAGTAAAAGACATGGACCAAGCCTCAAGAAAAATTTACCTCCATTGGAAACTGCTGAATAGATAAATTAAATTAGGTTCAAGAAATCTTCTGAATGAAAATGCTTCAAGACTAGAAGAGCATTCTGGAGAAAGCTCCACATTTGCTTGCCATGTTCATGCTCTTCCTGCAGCACCCATGTATGAGCACTGATCTTTTTGATTTTGAACAATTCAAGGAAGTACTGTGTCTAAAAAAAGGAGGAACACAAGAGGTCTCCAGCATTTGACAGCTCACTGCCATGTGTGGAGGACACATTCCTGAGTTCCTCTCACAGCTGCTCCAGGTGCTCAGGTTTGGGCTCTGGGGGCACTTTCTGGCTGCTCCTGTCATGTCACACAAATTCTGGCTAGACCCAGGGTATTGCTCAGCTGGTCTCTTCTGAGCATTCCCTGTAAGAGCGTTTGCCACCCCCGCTGGAACTGGGAAGCTGATGGCAGGACCTTGGTCCTGCGGGCTGACATTGTGATGCCTGGTTTTCTCCTTTGGGGCAGGTGGAAGGGCAGCAGAGGGGATAAATGATTCTGGGGAGAGCAGAATACCAGGCTAAGTAGAACTTGTCTGACCCAGGATGTTTTTAAATTCAGTTTCATAAACAACTTTTACAGAATATGGAAGAGGGATAAAGTATTATTGAAGAACTACTCAAACACCATAAGTTTGATTTGTTAATGCTATAAGTCTACATAATTTAATTTAAGTTTGTGGACTGATGGCAATTTACATCTTCTAAAGGGGACTCGAGCTTCTCACAAATTATCTTCTAGAACAGAGTTTTTTAATAAATCAATTTAGAAAGAATAAATATTACAAAGTGTAAGAGAGTTACCTGGAAATTGAACTATGGAGTCCTAGTAAATGAATAAGTGACTTCAGAGGGTTGAGCCTTGAGCAGTGATTTGAAGATGGCTAATATTGTTTATACTGGTTATCTCCTGTAGCATTGCAGTGAGGGTGGGAGGTGTAAGTCAACTGTATTTGTGAAATACTTTGGCAACCTTAGGAGAAAAAAATTGAGAGTTAAAAAGACTGGTTAGATTAGCTCAATATTATTCTATCAATTATTCTATGTTATTCTATCCATTTCATTGCAGGAAATAATATAATATCTAATATTTTGAAATATTTGGTGATTCCAAGGCAGACAGCTGAACCCTTCCTGCTGTGATTTATTGTCCCTGGGGCTGCATTCTGCAGCCCTCGAGCACTTGCTGCTCCCATTCAAGTCAAACAAGTTTTGCCAGCCTGGAGGCTGCAGGACTAAGTGTGAAAATATGCATTATAATTAAAGCCAACAAGAGTCATCTTTCTTTGTTTTGCAACAAAATACTGGCAAAATTCTTAGTCATTGCTTTTTCTGCCTGCTCATAATATTTAATTGTTGTTAAATACTGTAAAGACAGACCAGAATACCTTTAGATTTTCCATACTAGCCATAGTGAATACAGTTCTATAGAGAATGTAGGAGCTCTACCTGTCAAAAATCCATTCTTTTCTCGTTTTACAGGGTGATGTGAGGGATTATGAAGCAGTGTTCAAAGCATGTGAAGGGGTTGACTGTGTTTTCCATGTAGCTGCATGTGGCATGTCAGGATTGGAACAAGCAAGTACCATTTTCTTAAAGTTTTCTTTGGCTATTTTTGAGAAGGAAAAATCTGTCTGCTTGTAACAATGAATGCAATTTTATAATATTTATGTCAGAAGTTGTTATAAAGGCCAAGTCATCCATACAGGAAATAAGGGAGGTATTCTTTAAATAATAAAGTCAAAGTGTGAAAGAAATGTACTACAAAATATTCTAGAAAAATGAGATCATAGTTTAAAGATCTTGGATAGGAAGGTGTAGCCTTTTTCTCTGATCTGAAGAAGAGTGACAGCATTGATCTAAAACTAATACTGATGCATTTTCTTCTTGTGAACTCAGTCATGAGGAAACAGACCACAATCAATATGTTATGCTGAATTACAATGATAGTCACAGAAGGTGTTATCAAAAAATCATGAACCTACTAATTTATTTCTAGGAACAGGACAGATTGCCACTGGAACAAGAACTTGTGAAAGCTTTCAGGGAGCATAACCCCTGCCTGTAATTCTTGTTTCTGTATCATGGATTGTCTGGAGTGTGACAAAATATTGAAGTATCATTATTTCCTTTTAGATGCACTTTATCTTTCATTTTTCAACTTTCTTTGCTCATATACTGAACAAGACAGTAAAACTGAGAACTGTCAGAAATCACTGTATGTCAAACAGACAGAACTGTAACATGTATCACAAAAAGAGCTCGGCTATTCTAGATCTGGCAGTTGTAACCATCATATGGTAAATGTGACTTGTTTGATTAATTCAATCTTGTGCAAATTCTATTTCTAGCTTCAAAAGAAAGATCAGATTGAATCCATAAATGTTGGAGGCACAAAAATAATAATTGATGGTAGGTACCTAGATTTTCTTTCTCTGCATCAGAGCCAAATCATGAATTAAAAAACTTTCTAACTGGATGTTTCCTGTGGAGATCAGACAGTAAAATGAGGCTCTTCTCTGCCTCCTGTCAGAGTATGATGTAAACCTGAGTATGCAGGTCCCATTAAAGCTGGTAGATTTGCCACTGGTTTGAAATGGGGATAGATTTTCAACCTGGACTTCATTCCTTGGCAGTCCAACTAAAGCTCTCCTCCATGTACTGGTTATTTTTGCCTTTACTCTGTGTAATGGAGAAGTGTTATCCTCTTTCCTCATAGAAATAACATGAGAGCTATTGTACTGTTTGTTGTGTCATAAACATCTGGTAACAGGCACCACACGTGTAAGTATATTTAGCTATTATTTTATCACATTAATACAGAAAACTTTCCATCCTTTCTGCTTACTGTGATCCCTTTTTATTATATACAGATTCTTAATTACTGTCTCTGGAAGATGCCAGTAGATCTCTTTCAGTATATTAAATTCCAGAAAGAACGTTTCCTGAGTGTACTGTAAATACCAAAGCTACCTTCTCTTTGTTTTTCCCTCAAAAAACAAGTGAGAAAAAAAAAGGCAGTAAAATGGCAAAACCAGCTTTTATTTAGACTAATTTTCATTCTGCCTGTGTGTTATTACTGAAAAAAAAAATGCAGAAATGGAATAGTAGGCAAAAAAATCTCTAAACTAGTTAGAAGGAAGAGTTGCCACATATTGCCTTCTTCCTTCCCCAACCTCCAAACCCACAGAAACATGTCATGTCAAATTTCCATAGGCTCCCAGCAAACCAAGACACTGGGAGGAGCATGAACCTGCTCATCTACATTGTAATCATACACCTTATTACTGTATTTTTTCCCAAATATTTACAACAATAAACATTTCTTATTTTCAAAATGAGCCAATGAACCAGCAGGACAGACTGCTCTGTAAATTCTAAAAATTCCTGAGTTTGCATTTTAATTCTCTTCAACTTTAGAAATATTGTTAAATGAGAAGGAAATTTACATTATTCAAGTTTGCAATGACAGACATGCAGCAGAATTTAGCTAGATGTCTTAGCTACACAGGACTGGAATCCATAATTAAGTCTTTGTTTTGCAAATAACATTAATTTCGTTTGTATTTAAAGCACGGCTGATTATACACTAGCAGAGCATGTTTTCCTGTTAACACATCATTTGTCACTGTGAACAGACTGAGACAAAGGCAGTGGTGTGGCACGTGGGCAGAGCTGGCCCCTGCTCCTGTGTGTTCCATCAAAGTGGGGTGCAAGAGGCAGCTCATGGAACCCTCCTCAGTGGCCTTGGAGTGGCTGCTCCCCACAGCACTGCCCCAAGGGCTGGACCACAACAAATGTTCTTACTCATCTCCTTTGTATTCAGTTTGTAAAATGAACATATTTTAAGAAAGGTTTCTCAAGGGGGAATTTCCCCCCACTGAGATAATTCCTCTACCCTGACTGCAATCCAGTGATGTGATAGTTACAGGTACATCATCATGAAACAGTTGGTGACTACAATGTGTAATATTCACATATTCGATGAAAAATTCCAGCTGAATGGAAGATAGTATTATATTAAATGATAAGGTAACATTAAAATTAAAGTATTACCTTTTCTTCTATAATTGTAATGTTTGTTTTCAAAAACAAAATCTGCCAGTTCAGCTATTTCTCCCTCTTTATTTTTGTTTTAAAATAATTTATTTTGTGTATCACTGTAGTCTGCAAACAAAGAAATATCCCTAGACTGATATATACCAGTACAGTGAATGTGGTGTTTGGAGGGAATCCTATTGAAGAAGGAGATGAAGAAACTGTACCATATTTTCCACTGGAAAAGGTACTTTGTCCATGGGATGGTGTGGCATTTACTGTGCTCCAAAGGGTACATTGTGTAAAGGCTGTTGTGAGAGTAAAAGCTGTTTTACTGTGGATGTTCTCAGTACATTCAGCATAAAAAGTGAGCTAAGTAAATACAAATGGACTTAAATTCACTCTGAAGCTAAACTTGAGCCACTGAAGTCTAAGTATTTTTTTGTCATAAACAAACTATATATTTATTAAATCTTACTAATATAGTATATAGATATCACAGCTGATATCTGTGAGCTGGCTAGATTGAAATGTTGTCAGTCATACAATAAGGTTGCCTTTACAGATTCAATAATTATCTTATTCTGCTTCCTTATAGCAATTTAATCATTATTCCAGAACCAAGGCAATTGCAGACCAAATGGTTCTTGCTGCTAATGGAACTTTACTCAAAGGTACATATAAAGCATTTGGGGCTTTTCTATCATTAGGAGTGCTAATGGGCATTCCTTTCTCTAGTTGCTCATTCATCAATAGTATACTTTAACTGAAATAAGGATTTATTTGTTTCTATTCCTTTCTTCAGTGGATAATTAGCTGTTCTGATAATACCAATTTGTAAGCACTGTCCAATGGGTTCTTCTTGTAATCCCAAGAAGGTTTTCAGGCTGCTAGGCTCAGGTCTGTCACGACTACTGAATTCAATCTCACACAAAAATAAAATCAAGTTCCCAGGAAGCCGAACCACTCAGAATGGTCAAAATGAGCCTTAATTTTGACAGTGTAAAATTCAGCCAATGTGTGTCAGCCCTTTGCTGCTGTCACAGCTGTCTGACAGTCACCTGTTGCTCTCTCTCCAAGGAGGGGACAAGCTCCACACGTGTGTGCTTCGCCCGCCGGGCATCTATGGACCAGAAGAGCAGCGGCACCTGCCTCGAGTAGCCGTATGTGTTTTGTAGTCAGCTCTGGAGGACACCACAAGTAGTTGTAAGGGCATAACACAAGCGGTAGTACCTTGATTGCAGTTCTTAACCATTCCTGCAGGAATGTGCTGAAAGCCTGGGGACAGGGGATGTGGTGCAGGGTAACAAATAGCAGGAAAGCAGCACTGCGGGCCAGGACCAAGCTGGGCTTCTCAGTGAAAAGTGGAAGGCTGAAATGCCATGGTAAAAGAACTAGGTTTGCAACCCTATCATTTAATGGAAATTGTCTTTTAAATATGCACTTTACTTTCTGCCGAAAAATATAATGTCACTATATTTTGCCACTGCCTATCAGTGCAACCATCTTTCATTTCCAAAACCACCCACTAGTTGGGGTTTCTCTTGTGACAGGTTTCTTGTGCTGTAATTGCACACAAATACAGCAAATTCCAAGTATTTGGGTTGAGCCAAAATCATATTATCATGCATAATAAAGGAATAATGTAGTTATCTCGTGTTTTCTGTTTCTACAGATAAATATCCAGCGGAGACTTTTTAACTTCAAGTTTGGGAATCACAAAGTTCAGATGAACTGGGTTCACATAGGAAATCTAGTGCAAGCTCATTTACTGGCTGCTGAGGCTCTCACCTCTGAGAAGGGCTATGTAGCTGTAAGTAAACAATATAATCACTACTAGCTTGAGTTCTCAAACAGGCTTAATTTTTGATGTTTTGAGATCAAAGAGTGTCCAAAAAGTCATATGCTAAATTCTCTAAAATGGTGTGTAGCTCCAGAGGCACACAGACAGTGCAAATGCAAATACATTTCGCTCATATTTTGAGGATGTTTTTGTTTGGTTTGAAAATACATAATTTCCTGGGTTACTGGAGGAAACTGTATTTTTAACTAGCTTAATATATCATTAATTCACCACTACACAAATCTATATATCCTGTTATTCTCTTGAAATAGGTTCTGACCTAGATGCATAAAATTTAGAGCAACCATTCTGAGGCATTCCAGTTTAATTTTCAGAGCTGAAAATTCCAAAAAGAGATTGGACAATTTTAATGGACAATTTTTAAATGTTTTTCTTTTTGTTCTGTTGTTCACAATTGCAAGACCAACCTGAGGACTGTGAAGCATTACAGAACTGACAATATTACAGCAGCTGCTTCATTCACAGTTCCTGAAGGTCCCAGATTCATTTAGATTGGTAGGAACATACAGACAACAGGTACTGACACAGGGGAACACCTCTCCATGTGTTCTCAATTAGTTCAGCACCTGGAAGCCACGCAGCTGTTTTAGATTGATGCCATTCCCAGAGTCCCAGGTTTGCTTGGGTGCTCAGGTGCTCCTGGCACTCAGAGCTGGGCAAACTCCTCATCCAGAGCACAGCTGGAACTCGACCTCAGAGCTGTGTTTGTTAAATGCCATCAGTGCTGCCCCTTCTGCTGGACTCACAAAGGTCATTCTGTGCCCAGCACATCATGAAGAACATAATGCTCCAACAGCTGGGCTACTACATGGGGAAACTGAGCTCTGATCTACACTGCACCATGGTTAATCATCATGAGCCCTGCCACCACTGTGGGGTTACCACAGTGAAGCCCAGTGAAGGCAGTTTCCTCTGTGTACAGACACCTTGTGCAGGCTCACAAAATCATGACAGGTAGGTAGATATGGGAGAGACAGAAAATGCCATCCTGTGCACAGTTTTGTCACTGTTTTTCTCTGCTTCTTTACCAGAGTGGCCAGGCTTATTACATCCATGATGGTGAAAATGTCATCTTCTCTGAGTGGATTGTGCCTTTGGTAGGTACTGCACAGCCTTGCAGCTCCTAGCACCGTGTGGGCACAAGTCCTGTCACTGACTGACACACCAGACCAACTAAATTAAGTTCAGTGCACAGAAATTACTGAATTACTTAACATTAAACTCAGTCCTGTTTTCCCTGCATATCCCAAAGTTCCACTGGTGTTAAGAGAAGTTTTGGATATGTGTAACTGTGGAGTTTGGCCTTATTGCTTTGAGAGGATTTAGGTGGGAGGTCCAGAACCTGCTGCAGGACAGAGCACTTCATGAAGCAAACCCACAAGCTCTGCCACTGGCATCTGGCAGGACTCTCACAGCCACTGCTTATCCCTTTGTCCTGGCATCAGCTGCAGCACAGAGGGGAAGCCCAGTGAAAATCTTATCTTAGAAGCTAAAAAGAAACAGCACTGTATTTTCAGAAATATCGGGCTGGGATTCTAGGAGCATGCCAAAGTTTTGATCCTGCAATGCCAGCACAGGAAATGACTGCAGCAGAAAACTGGGCCTGTATTGAACTGTAGTTCAGTATTCCAGTCTGGGTCACTTCCCCCTTGGAAATGGCTTTTGCTCCCCTTTACTGTCCAATTGCAGATGAAGGGTGAAAGGTGGGCACCAAAGAATGAGTGGTGGGCTTCAATTACATTTCTTACTACCTGTATTGACAGGAAGATGAGCTGGAAAAAAAAGTTTAGATACAAGTTTTATCAAAAAGATTTTTTTTTAATTTCATGCCTCAATGACATTTTCAACATTGTATAAGTTCTCTGTTATTCTTTCTTTTTATACCCTTTTTAGTTTGAAAAATTAGGCTACAGGAAACCTTGGATACATATTCCTGTTCTCCTGGCTCATATAGCAGGTAAAAAAAAATAAAATACATTCTTAATTATTGTGGGTTGTTTATTTTTGGGGTTTTTTTTTCCTATGAAGATACATAGTGGTTTTATAAAATGCAGGGGCCAAAATTGTAGGAATTATTTAAATTAACATTATTTTAATTGAGAATAATCACTTATGCCATGTGGTATTAATTATAGCAGATAAAGTTGAAAGGCTATTCATAAACTCATCATGTACTTTATAAATTAAACAGTGCCTTCTGCCAGTAGGAATTACAGGATGTATAATCTCAGCATTGTCTCAGTTTATTGTTAACCAGATGTCTCATTAAGTAATTTCTGTTTCACAGCCACAGTGATGGAATATTTGCACCTGATACTAAAGCCAGTTTTTAGCTTTACACCTTTCTTGACAAGGAATGAGGTAAATATATAAAAAAAAGATAATGTTTATATATTTCTGACTCACATTCTCATTAAGGACATGATATGCCCTTTGGATTGTCTGCATTGCAGCTCTGTTTTGTGTTCTGTTTCCATTGTAATATCATTGTTGATATATTTTCATCCAAGTTCCAGAAAATTGGATATTAAAGTCACTGCCATAACTGTCCTTTTGGCTTTTAGGTGTGGAATGTCACTGTAACTCACACTTTCCGAATAGACAAGGCACGAAATCAACTCGGTTACAAACCGAAGAAATTCTCATTTGCAGATTCTGTGGATCATTACCTAAAAACAAGACCTACCTGCCAAGAAGATCACACATTCCTTAAAATGGTGTTTGTTTTTGGCATTTTGTTAAGTTTGATCATTCTTTCTTTCTTCTAAAACCAAATAACAACTCACCTGTTCCAGAAAGCTTCATTTTGTTTCTGAGTATTAATTACCTGGTCATAGTACATTCCTCAGCCACTCTGGACTTTGTTATTCATATTACTATGATGACACCTCTCTGACCTCATTAAGAAAGAAAAACACCCAAACAAAAAACAACTAGAAAAGTGAAAACATAGGATGTATCAGGAAATGTTCTCCAAGAGCAACACAGTGTTATAGCAAAGGAGGTCACCACAAATGGGTGCAGGAATAGTTTAATGGCTCTTCATTAAGTGATGTTTCATGCTGGGAAGAATTTTCTAAAAATGATAATTTAGCAAGGTGAGGAGGTGGAAGAAGAGGAACTGTCACACAACAACAATGCTGTAACAATTCCAATAGCTCCAGTGAAGAAAAGGGTGACTAAACAACTCTTCTGATGAAGCCACGGCTACAGCTACTGTCAGTTAGCCTGAGGAATTACAGAGATATGTGAAACACTGGAAAAATATGGAAAGTAAATATTTATAAATAGTAGGTGATTAGAGGAGTGAAAATCATATTTATGTAAAATAGTTTTATTGTTCTGAAGCTTTGTAAAAATGTAATAAATATCATTATGTGTGTTTGTAAATCAAATAATATCCTTTCAATGCAATAATAAATAATAACTGAACCAAATAACTGAACCAAATAACTGAACCTTGTGTTTTTTAAGGAGCTTGTGGGAAGGTGGAGTTCAGCCAGCTGTAACTGGTCTCTGGAGTCACATTCTCCAAACCCTGTAGCACTGCTGGCACACACTGTGTGTTCAGGGAATTGCATTTTGGGGTGAGCAGAGAAGCCAAGCACCAAGACAAGAGTGAGAATCCAACCTCTCTCTTTTCCCCTTTCTTAAGTCTCACATCAGTTGCTTCTTGAGTGGATTGCACCATGTGAGCCACCTGTACTACAGGTACACACCAGATGTAGCCCAGACAAACCTTAAAGATGTTAGGAGTTCTTCCTTGGGATCCAGCTTTGCTCTGACCAGGGAGCAGCTGCTCCCTCTCTTGCACCCCACATGAATCAGGAGAGCTGGACTGGCCACAGTGGGTCATGGAAGGCAATGATGGAACAGCTCTGCCATCTGATTGTCTCCACTCTGTATTCATTTTGCCTTTTTCTTAGCATTTTACAGGATTTTTAAGACCAGTAAGTTTGTAGAGATTCTCTCACTCTACATCTATGGGATATGCAGGAGACCCAACAGCAATGCAGGTAAAAGACAATACACAGTGACACAGGAAAATGCATGAGCAACCACAATTACCACTGCAGCTTGTGTAAGCAAAGATTTGTTTTACTCTGTTTTTTGTTTTTTTCTCTTCACTAAACAAATAGTTCTGTGTGCAGTGAAAGCAGTAGAGTCTGCTTGATTATGGATTTGCCTTTGGAGATTGTCCTCGTCCATACAAAGTGAGCTCCCACTGTACATCTTCCTTTAGCAGGGGCACTGCTCAGCCCTGTCTCCTATTCCTGGCAATTGACAGGAAGCTTAAAGAAGCTCTGTATATAAGAGACCCTTATCCAGGTTTGATTAAAAGCAGTTAAATTCACAATTTATTACTACAGAGCTGCAGCTGAGCCAGCAAGTGCTGCAGGCAGGCAGTACCATGTAAGCCTTTACTCCCTAGAAATGCAGAATAGAAAACCACAAGAATAAAGTTATTTCCCAGTGACAGCATTTTAGCTGCATGCATACATTCAATTTGCTTCTAAATTAGTAATTTATAAATCTTTCATATCACTTTTACTGGACTAATAGCTCAGGATGCATCCTGGGTTACACCAACACTTTTCACAGGAGTGCAGGCTCTGACCTTGCTTGGATGCTTCTCAGTAAGGACTAACCAAGGATTTCACTGGCTTTGTGCTTTTAAGTCCCCATGGAGTCCCATCATTTCAGTCCTGTAATACCAAACCTCTGGTTTGTTGTTTTGGATAGGATGCTTTTTACATCACTTTTATAACAGCACTGATTAACAGCACTGATTAACAATAATTTGCTTAAGTACATTTATTTATTTTTCTTGCAAATGCAGTATTTGAGATTTTAAAACAATCCTCAGTACCAGTTGGGAATAGACAGCTCTCTTACTTCTGTGGGTCTTTACTGAGTCTCAGTTTAAGCTGGCTCTTGTTTGGGCTTAAGTACATTTATTTATCTTTCTTGCAGATGCAGTATTTGAGATTTTAAACCAATCCTCAGTACCAGCTCTCTTATTTCTGTGGGTCTTTACTGAGTCTCAGTTTAAGCTGGCTCTTGTTTGAGTTACTCCTATTCCAACATAACTGCAATGTGTCTTTAAGTGATTAAAATTTAATATGAACATTCAGACCTAGTACAGCTGTAACAAAAGAGGTAAACGTGTTCAAAGCTTAACTTTTGCCTGGAATGGGTAACTGAAATTCTGCAGCTCCTGACCCTTTTCACACCCTCCCTGGCTCAAATGACCACAGGGAGGCTCAGGTGGAAAGGGACCTTAGTGCATAATTGCTTATTTGTGCCTGTTTCCTGTTTAGGAGCTCCTGCTGTTTTGCAGGTGTCTCAGAAGTTCTGCATCTCTATGAGCCATGTCCTGCCACCGACTGTCCAACCAGTAGGCAGGAGGTGGTGGTTTTTTTCCTGAACAACCTGTTCAACAGGTACCTCAGTGTGACCAGAGCCCTCACTACTGCCAGGATGCTTTTGTGCAGCAGCCACATCTGTGTGAAGACACTCGGAGGTAAGAACCACCGTAAGATGCTCTGGATCCCAGGGATGCTCTGGCAACCCAGGAATATCGTGCCATGCCGTAGGATCCCCAGGATGCTGTGGGCTACATGGATGCCGTGTGATGAGCAGAATCCCAGGAAAGCTGTGCCATCCCAAAGATGCTGCCAGATGAGTGGGACCCAGGGGTTCTGTGGGAGCCTGGCATGCGGTGGGATACCAGAGACGCTGCGGGATGAGAGGGCGCCGGGGATGCTGCGGGACCCCGCTGCGGAGGCTGTTGCGGGGCCGGGCCGGGCCGGACGCCCCCGGCTCCCGCGGCCGCTGCCCGCGCCC
>NW_024499128.1:6635710-6648384 GCF_017590055.1 Onychostruthus taczanowskii
CGCGGGACCGCCCGAGGCCGGGGACGGGCGGGGGCCCGGCCCGAGCACGAGGCCCTGCGCTGCCGCCCGGCCCATTTGCAAGTGAGATGCAGAGAGCCCCGGCGGGGCTCGGGTGGCTTTGAATGTTTAATTGCGGCCGGGGCAGGGACTGGGTGTCGGAGGGAGTCGGTAGCCACGGCCTCTGAAATGTCCTGACTGCCGGTGAGAAGCCCTAGAAGGGCAAGAACCCCCATGTTCAGCAAATAAGTCATTCACTATTGCTTTTTTCTTAATGCAGTTATTAACCCTTTCTATAGTATAGCAGCTATTTTATTCGAGTTCCCCTCGAAAGCAAGGGATTTGATAGCCTTGTTCTCTGATACACCTTCTTAAGTTATAAGGATCAGGCATCCCTCTTCCTCCTGACATCCTCATCTATCTCAACTCCAGCACTGCCAATGATAACAACTCAGTGTATTCTTAATTTATGTTTAGCTGCTGGTACTTAGAAAGAAGCTGGAAACACCACTTCTCTCAGTCTTGGCAGTAAACTGGGCACTGTAAATTTTGGGTTCCTTTTGTCTTTATCTCTCTTAGGCAGGCTGCATTAAAGCCAGATTTTGCTGCTGTGACTAGATCTTGTCAATATGAAACTCCCTGAAATTGTCTGCATCCAGGAGTGTTATGGAGCAATTTTCTCCGTGTAGAAGGAATTTTCACATGTATCTGGTGGTGCCGGACAGTATTTCATGGACACAAAACCGAAAATGAGTGGAGTAACACCCTATCACCGAACCTCTGACTGCAAACGGAGCAAACATGCTGGAACACTCAATAAAATCAGTATGAGAGCCGTGGTGACAGGAGGTGCTGGCTATTGTGGATACAAGCTGGGATGTGCTCTTGCCAGCATAGGAGCTTCTGTTGTTCTGTGTGACATACACAAGCCTTTGTGGGTGATTCCCAGTGGAGTGGTGTGGATCGAGGTATGATAAATAATATCTTCCCAACAGTCAAAGTTAGTTCATTTGCCTTTTCAGTAATGTCTTCCTAGTTTTCACAGAATCCAAATACCTATTGCCAACTGTTTCAAATTTCAGTAACCTTTTTAACTGTGTGAACATCCCACATGAGTTTTGGTGAATGGATTTTAGTATATCTGAAATAAGGAAAACCAGCAAAACCTGTAATGCACGGAGCAGTTTCACTCCTGACTCCTCAGGATCCTGCCTTCATCTAGGCCTTAGTTTAACCACCTGTAGAATAAACACAGGACTATTGTGAACCTTAATGAATGTCTTCAAAGTTCTTTGGGTTCTATGGAAGAAAAGTATAATTATCAGCAAGTAGGGAGGTGTGCCCAGTTTTGAGTCCCAGGATACTTGTACTTGTAAAGGATGCGGTCCTATACATGCATTCTATATATGGATTCCCTCTGTGCTAACCCACTATATGACAAATGCTCACCTGCAGCTTTCATCTCATGTCCAAATACCTTTTCTTGTGTATTACAGACAGATATCAGGGATTACAGTGCCATACTGGCAGTCTGTGAAGGGGCTGACTGTGTGTTTCACGTAGCTTCATATGGAATGTCAGGAACACAGCAGGTGAGTCCACATAGTTTTGGTTTTGCTCTGTGTGACTGCCCACATGGAGGGTGAGACTTTCATGCTGTAACACTGCATGACAGATTTAATTTCTTCATATTGCCCCAGTTTCTGGTAAATTGCTCTGTGCAAACTTGAGTGACAGCTGCAAGCAGACTGCTGGCAATGATTTCCTGTCCATTAGAGGTTCCACCAGCACCCTGGGAAGGTGTTTGAGATGGAAATGGCATTGAAAAGTTCTGTGAAAACAAAATGAAGGACAAGGGAGGCTGGTTCCCTCCAAAACCCTGATTCTTCCCTAAACCTTCACATGAATCTCCTAGGTGTAAGGTCATTAGGAGGAATAAAACATTAACTAAATTATAAATTACTTCAACCTTAACTAAATTATAAATTACTTCATATATCTGAATTATAACAATATTTGAAGTCTTTCATTGTTCACCATTGGGTAAAAATGCACTTGATGTAGGACTCTGAGTCACAATTTTATAATTACAGTTACAAGCCCACACACACACACACACACACACACACACACACACACACACACATCCACACACAAACACACCCCTTTCTTACTTTCTTTAATAAGAGGAACTTCAGTAATTACCCTGTCTGGATAGAACAGCTCACTCAAAGTTGTTTGCCACTGAGCAATACATAACTGGAATTGCTAGTTAGAAGCAACTGGTCACTAAAGTGCTACTGAAACACAGATATTTAACATACTGCTGCAAGATACGTAATAACTGGACATATATTTTTAGAAGCACTACAATTTTCTTTGCTTCAAGCAGACTAGTCTTTAATAATACAAGAAAAATACAGGCATAGTTTAAAAATAATGATTAGACTTAAGTCTGAAACAGCAGTCTAAATGGCATTTTTAATAATCAAAGCACTAAATTATGTTTATTTGGGGATGTTTATAACATCCCCCTATTGAATTGAGTATGTATTATTACTATAAAATGCACAATTTTTTTCTTTTCCTAGTTGCATAAAAAAGAGATTGAATCCGTAAACATTAATGGAACAAGATTCATCCTTAATGGTACGTATTTAACTGTGCCACTGGGTGTTAGTACAGCATATCAAACATCATATCCAATTTAGAGAAAGCCAGCTGGCCTTTTTGGCACACTCTGTCTGTCACCAAGTACTTTACATTGTTGGCAGAAAATGAGGAAACCTGTCATGGGCTGGGGGTGTTATGCTCAGTTCTGCTACGAGGTGTGATATGAGAGCCAGCACTGTACTTCAGCTACTTCAGCTGTTCAACACCTTGCTAGACTGATGTCAGAATCTGTATTCCCTGTCTATTTTGTAGTAGTTAACTACTTGCTTTTGTAGTAGTTAACCTGCTTGCTAACAACTTGTGTAGAGGCAGTGAGCAGCCCTTGAGGCAGAAGGACTTCTGTCCTGATGCCAGCAGGCTGGAGGAGCTCTCCTGAGGCACCGTGCTGGCACCCAGCTTAGGATGTGCCAGCGTGTAAAGCACTTCTACACTGATGTGCCCTTTAAATATGCTCTGCATTTCAACTCACCCAGTCACAGAATGGAAGGCTTTTCTCTTTTAAGATTTGACACTTTCTTAGAAAAAATGGCACACTAACTTTTTTCCCCCAAATAATTTTTCTACTAAAGTAATTGATTATTCATTGCTGCAGCCTGCAAACAAAGAAACATCCCTCGGCTGGTCTACACCAGCTCAGTGAATGTGGTGTTTGGAGGGCTTCCCATTGAAGATGGGGATGAGGAATCTCTGCCGTATTTCCCAATTGACAAGGTATTTCATTGTGTTGTATTTTCAAATTTCTCTGTTTACTTCCATGTTTCTGAAAAAGCCTGGAGTTTTTATAACAGAGTTTTGCCTGATGCAAGCATCCAGGCACAAGAAAGGCCAGGTGGAATGAGAATTTTAGCAGCCTGGTCTAGTGGGAGGTGTCCCTGCCCATGGAAGAAGGGGTCGGAACGAGATGATCGCTGAAGTTCCCTTCAACCCAAACCATTCTGTCATTCTATGAAAGAAAAAAGAAAACTCTTTACATTCTTTGAATATGCTATTTACAACCTTGGCACATCAGTTTTATGTACATCAAAGTATATATTTGTTTTCCTATTAAGGCCTTGATTTTGGAAAATAACTCCCATAGTGCTGCATTAACATCAGGGATATTCCACCTGGACATGAGGATTCTGTTATATGGCTTGGTGCCTCTTTAGCTATTTATTACCCACATGGTTTTTCTGCTTTTCCCTTAGAGGATGACATATATTCAAGGTAGAGCTGATCTGGAAAAGCAGCCTATATTTATATGGTTTTATTGCATTTAATTAAAATAGAGAAAGTACTTCTGGCTGCTTTGCATACACAGCTGTTTTTTGTGTCCCTCCTCTCTCCATCAAGTACTTCACAGTCTTTCAAGAAGTAGAGATGGAGCTAAAATATGAATATTGCAAATAACATTTTAAATAACACTTTCTCTGGGACAATGCCACATGGAAGTGAGCAGGATACTTCAGACCAAGTGTAATGACTTCAAAACTTGGCTTTTGACTTTTCCGTTACCTGAAGAAGAAATCCAGATTACAAAGCAGTGATCAATTACATTCCTGGCAGCATTCAAAACATACATATATTTATTGCTTCTCAAATGTGCTGAAATTAATTAACCAGATTTGCATATAAGAAAATGCTTCCTTACCTTAGAAATATTCATGTGTTTTACACCAAACCTAATACCCCACAACTTCTGCATTTTGAGGTATTTGTTGCCATCTGCTAAGTGAAAACCAGTGAAGAAGAGATGCCTCTCTGTCCCATCATTTCAGAACAGATACAAATGTATTTGTTTTTTCTCTGTAGCTCGTGGACCACTATTCCAGAACCAAATCGATTGCAGAACAAATGGTACTGGCAGCTAATGGATCTTCACTAGAAGGTACTTTTGTCTGAGCATGAATTTGTAGTAGAATTTACTTCTCCTCCTCTTGTTCCTCCCCAAAATCCTGTGTCCTGTATCAATCCTTAGTGGACAAGATTGCCCAGCAGTTATGAAATTAATTTACCAACCCCCTCTCACAAATTAAAGTATTTTCATTTAAAAATTACTTTTAATTGGTTTTAAGTTCCCACAATGTCAGTAAAAGGTTTTAGCATGGTAGCAGTAAGTTCAGTATGTCAATGACAAATAATAAGACAGCTATAAATTAAACAAAAACAAGTGTTTAATGTCACTGCCTTATGCAATATAAGTAAAACACGAATGCTGATTAAATTGTTACATCCACACACCCCCTCAAGTTATATATTAAAATCTGAAGTAGGTACCTGAGCCTAGGGCCTGGAATTATTTATTAGTGCTTCCCAAAGTTTTCCATGTTGAGGAAGCCAGTTATACACTTGAATACTTAAGCTCACCTGTGAGATACTATAACTGCCAGTGCAAAACAAATTAATGTAAAGTGCAACATGATTCTATGTGACCAAGTGATACTGAGCTAAATTTAGCTGTGGACAACTTACAGAAAAGACTCTTCACTTGATACTTGCAGAGGGCTATTACAGATAGAAAGTCCATGATGGGAGCTCCATCCCAACAAAATTATTTTGTTCAAAATAAGAAAAGGGTTTTTTTTTCCCTTTATTTCCTTAGCAGCTCTTCACATTAAAGCCTCTCCTAATTAAAGGACCAATACACAGTTCTGCATTTGTCTGTGAAATAGAACCAAACATCCCATTTTGATTCTGTGTCATAGCAGGACTGATATTTTATATGTTTACAAGTACTATTAAGAACAATTATTAGCACATGATGAAACAGCCAGCTGATGTACCTGGGAGGATTTGATTTTTATGATCCCACTGAAATTGTCAAGAGCTTCTACCTCACTCCAGTGGGAGCTGCACCTGCTGCTGAGGGAATCTTTCAGCTCTGCCTTGTACTGCTAACAGGTCACTGCTTCCCATCAATAATTTTGTGTGGGATTAGTTGGTTTCATTCCACTATCCAATATATTTTTCAACAACCTGCTCACTTCAGTGAACTCGTCACCACAGCCAACACATTCACTGGCACAGGGACAAGGGATTGATTAGAAAGATTTTTAAATATTGGTATTTTCTAGGAACACAACTATGCTTGCAGGACTTCTCTCAATCTTTTCTTGCTATTTTGCATGCTCTGATTCTCCCATCTTATTAGCCAACTACTAATGCAGCACTTTTTGGTATGTATTGTTTTTTAAGGTAGTGAAATGAATTTAGAGTAAGTTCTGCTGCCTCAGCCTTTGTTCATACAAACAAAGATCTGGTGTAGTGATGTGAAGGTCTCTTAAGAACGATCTTGTCCCGTGTTCTAGGAGGTGGAACACTCCACACGTGTGTTCTTCGCCCACCAGGAATCTATGGACCAGAAGAGCAGAGACACTTGCCAAGGCTAGCAGTATGTCATCTGAATTTTTAACCAGCAGTTTTCTAGGATATGGGTAAAAAGCTGAAAGGAGCATCGCTTATTTGTGTTCTAAATTGACTGATCTTATTGGGTAGCAATTCAACAATTCAATCATCTGCTGAGAATATTATAACTTTTTAAAACAAGCATTATATCTGTAAAGTGTAGATTTTAAAGCCTTTGTTTTTTTATTAAATACAAACACATGAAAATCCAGCTTTATGATTTAAGGATTACTGTAAGATTCAGGCCAATCCATGATATTTCAAATGTCTGTTTACATGCAACTTACACCAAATGGTTTTAAATATTAATGAAAAGAGATACAGCAAAATATCTTATTTCCAGTGTCAACTATTAACAGCTTTCACTGTCCAATGAAGCAGGTCCCAGAGCTGGAAGCACCCTTTGGTACACCAGCTTACTGAAGGGCAGCAGCTGAGGTGTTCACATTTTACTCTTTTTCACTTGCTTTTAAATTGCAGGGCCAACAGATGACCTGTAGAACATGGTCCCTGCAGAATTCTGTCAGCCAGTTATTGTAAAAGAATTAGTGTAATATAAAGTTATACTTTATATATATGTTATATATACAGAGCTTTCAGGAAATAATAAAGTTGAGCACATAATAGATATTTTTGGTTTGTGGCTGAGGTAGGAAATTATATTGCAGTCAGCCAAATTATATGTTATCATCTTGTAAATAATTTTAAGAATGGAAAAGATAATTTTAGTTAAATCTGAGATTTTATTTTAGCCCCTCTAAAAATATAATATTTTTAAATTTCTATTTGCTTTTGAGCTTTATTGTTCTGAGCCAGTTTTAAGGCATCATGCAAATGTCATGTTTTGCACTTTCTAAAAATCACCTGTTCAATGAAAACTGGGATGCTTTCCTTCCAGCCAAAGTGTATCTTCCAGTTTTTCCTAGCCAAAGCTATTTGATAAATTTGATCCAATTTAGTGAATACTTTTGATCCACTCAGAACTGTAACTTAACTTTCCATACAATATTTTACTTATCCGTAGAACAGACTTGTATTTTTGTAAATTCAGGAATATTGCAATACATCTTTTGACATTTTCTCAAGAGCAGTTCCCTTGAATATTTTTAGTTGATTCATGTATTTCCTTTTTTTTTTTTTTTTTTTAAGTAGAGCTAAACCTACATTTAGCTGGACAAGAAAGTACACTTTACCTCATTCCAAAACTCATTTTGTTATGGTTTCATGTTTATTTATACCTACAGAAGATTATTGAGAGAAGGCTACTTAGCTTCAAGTTTGGGGACCCTACTGTTCAAATGAACTGGATACATGTAGACAATTTTGTACAAGCTCATATTCTAGCTGCTGAAGCTCTCACCCCTGAAAAGAACTACATAGCTGTAAGTACACAGTAAAACCACCACAGGTCTCACTTGACAGTGGATCCTGCCACTGTATCCTGTGCTACAGTAACCTCTGCAGTAATTAGAGTTATTGTCCTTCAGCTTACGTTGTTGTCTGTGTTTGCAGCTGATCAGTGAGCAATGAGCAATGTGGGATGGGGCACAGTGCTGGCTGTTGCTGTTGGTTAAGAGATGGAATATTCAGTTCTGTAAAAATGTCTCCATCTTTGCATTTTTAAAAGGCAATATTTATAATTTCTGGAAGATGAGCAAAGAATGTTTGCTATGTTGGAAATGAAAGTGGAAGTTCAGGCAGATTCATCCTGTTCCCCTGTACAGGTCCAGATTTAATGTTCTGAACTGTGATGGTCAGTTCTTCCCATACCATGTGCCAACAGACACACATTTCATTTGGGTTCACTGCTTTCAAAAACAGTCACAACTGTTTTCCTCCTTGTAAATACAAGCTTTTAATCCCCTAGAAACATTGCCCTGAGAGTACATTAGAAAGGGGTTCAAAGTAGATTAAACTACCTTTTCTAAAACCCTGAAAGCAAAAGGAAAGCAGGAACGTAGAGCCTGGCTACACAGGGGTCTGGGTTCCAGTGAGCCTTAAGTAGACCCAGAGCAGAACATGTCCCCTCCTTTGGTGGCCACGTGCCAGCAGCACCAGTGAGATCCAGCACCAGCTCCAGTGGTGCCTCTGCACAGTCAGTGCAGCCTCTCTGAACAGGCACATCCATAATAAACCATTTATTCCAAGGCATGTTAACCACACAAGCCACCTGATCACCAGTCCTGCTGCACCCAACAGTGCCACTGAATGAAACACAAGCAGAGAGTTTGTGACTCTTGTGTGCATCCACTCGGATTTGATATTGCTGTATTATTTTTAAACTGTTCATAAGGGGTGAGATAAAGAAAAAGAAGTCAATATATATGCAGTATTATTTTTACTGACTTGTCTCTTCTCTACCTCTTTAACAGAGTGGCCAGGTGTATTTCATTCATGATGGAGAAAAATCCAACCTTTTTGAATGGCTCACTCCCCTTGTACGTGCAACACTGATCTCCAAGTACATTCATTTCTTTAACTGTATGCAACTCCAGCTTTTGTGTGCATGCTATATTTTGTATGTTTGCTTTGGGTGGGAGAGTTCCACATGGAACTCTCTGAATGTGGGTTTAATTCCTGCTTGAATTTCAGTGTGATTAGCACTGTAACAAAGCCCACCCAAAATACTGTGTTAAAGCAAATGTCTTCCCTGAGACCAAAGGACCATCTAAAGCAGCACCCTGTCCTGAGCTGTTACTGTCCTCATTTATGGGGCATGCAGATGGAATAATGGGCATTTTGGGTGGGCAAAAAGTGTAAATCTTAAGTATTCATCTGTTCATTCTTTTCAAAATACCATGTTGTTGTTAATGATAGGCTCAAAACCACAAACATGATGTTAAATTAGGTATCAGCACACGATGACATTTCGATTAATTATTGTAATTTCTTTCCTTCTTTTAAGATACAAAAACGACAGTGTCTGTGGGTGGCATTTAACTGGCATCTCCTTAAAAATGAAAAATAGCAAATACTCAGAGCCATGATTAATTTTAACAGTAAATATTTCCATAAATATCTTCTATATTGAAACTTTAAAATTTGTTTAAAGTTTCTGGGGGTTTTCATTGTTTTTTTAAATCTTTTTCAGTTTGAAAGATTAGGTTGCAGTAAGCCATGGATAAGTATTCCTACTTCTTTAGTCTATGCATCAGGTAAAATATTTTATCAACATTTCTCTTTTATGTCCAAGCTACTCTCATTCCTAACTGTAATATAATATTGTTTTATTTGCCCACAATTTTCATTTTCATGTATAAAAATAATATGCTCACCCAGTGTTCAGCAGTGTAAAACTCACCTCTGCAGTATGCTGAAAGCAGAATGATCCCTTATTCAAGTCCCACTAAAACAGGTTTTATGTATGACCTAATAGAGGGTGTGCTCACCCAGTGTTTAGCAGTGTAAAACTCACCTCTGTGCAGTATGCTGAAAGCAGAATGATCCCTTATTCAAGTCCCACTAAAACAGGTTTTATGTATGACCTAATAGAGGTATAACTTTGTGGAGTTGATACAAAAAGTTAAATGTAAAACTCCATTACTTTATTAAATATTCTGAAGAGTATCTGCTTTGCTGTACGGGTAAATGTCTTGCTCTCTCCAGAATCAACCCCCCACTGCAACTCAGACAGAATCCAACTGAGTTCTCTGTTGCCACATTTTTTATGAAGCCTCATGACCTTTTCACTACATCTGTGCCCAACTCTTTTTTCCCTTTTCCAAATCCTTTTTCCACAAGCACAATTAAGATTAAATCCAGCCCCTTGTGAGCAAGTAGTTAGATGGTGTTAGCAATGTCAGGTCTGTGATTATCCTTAGTGAGCATTTACAGAGTGACAGAAGTCACAATCACAGTGGCAAAGCAATTTACTGTTCTTACCTGAAGTCAAAATCTCTTGTTATGCAGCCACATTCATGGAACACCTTCATTCGATTCTGAGACCAGTTGTTGACCTGCCCCCACTGCTGACCAGAAATGAGGTAAAGTCTGTGTTTGTAAACTTTCCTTAATTCCCACGGGATCCATACATGTTCATCTGAGGGAGACTTTCAGTCAGCAGAAAGCAAAATCCACCCAGAGCTACTTCAGCCTCCAGTTTCCAGGGCAAATACAGGCATTGTGTACAATTCAGGCAATATATTGTGCTTGGTTGCCATGATTTTTGAAAAGAGCTTATGCTTGCAATGTGGGAGAGGCTTCTTCAGCTCCTCTCTTCCAAGAGTCAGTATCCTGTATGCCTTGGCTGGGCCTTTGGGAACCTACGAGATGACTTTGGTCTGACTCTTTGAGTACCTAAGCAACAGAACACTTGCAGAATATTTTTTGTGGATTTTACAGATTCTACTTTGCATCTTTTAATGTCTCTTTGTGCTTTCAAGAATCTCATTTTGAGTGGACAATTTAAAAAATAATATGTGCAATACTCATAGGACATTGATATAATATTGTATTGGGATTTTTTTGTATTTTACATTTCCTTTAACTGTGTCTTTGCTACCATTTACAGTTTGTTCCAGCTGCCTGTGCAGTCATACCTTTTTGTATGTTGACTCTTTTTCCCTGCAGGTACAGAACATTTCTGTAACTCACACATTTCGAATAGACAAGGCACGAGCTCAGCTGGGGTACCGCCCACAGAAGTTTGACTTTGCTGATTCTGTGGACCACTACATTGAATCCAGACCACGCTCACATTATAAACTCTTCCTCAATATTTCGCTTACTTTAATTGTTACTTTAATTTTGGTTTTTCTTTCTTCAAAACTTGGTGGCCTTTCAGTTTTGCATTTTTTTAAAGAAAGACGACACTGACCTGCATGAACTGCACGGTCACAGTATTGGCTACCCAGATCATTCCAACTTCCACAATAGTTACTGGCAAAGTGAAACAAAGAGGCAGCTACTTTTGAATTTACAAACAAT
Source organism: Onychostruthus taczanowskii (assembly GCF_017590055.1). NCBI lineage: Eukaryota > Metazoa > Chordata > Aves > Passeriformes > Passeridae > Onychostruthus > Onychostruthus taczanowskii. The sequence continues at coordinate 6,646,691 of NW_024499128.1, forward strand.
ATCATAACAAACAAGTGGCTGGACCTGAGAAATTAAAATACAGTAAACAATAATTGCCAAATCACTGAAACACAACCAGAGTCAAGATTGTTGCTTCTATTTCAAACCAAAACAACAACTTTCCAAATTGATTGCTGAAGTAAATGAGAACCTGCAGGAAAAACAAGAGCTGCAGACAGCCTGCAGTGCTTCACTAGTGAAGAAAATGGCTGAAATAAGAAGAGAGACTGACCACAGCTTCCGTCAAGGCTCACTACCTTGGGGAACAGAGGAACAAGCAAAGGCACAGATAGAACAGATTACTGCAAATAACACACACCAGGCTTACAGAGACTGCACATTGTGTGATTTCATGAATTAGCTCTAGCACCACATCTAAGGGAAAATAAAATTGTACTTGAAACATTGCTGAAGTTCGTGCTGTGCCTCTGCACAATTTCCCAGATCTGCTCCCTGCCCTGCCCCTGGTGCAGAGCTGTGGGTATGTGCTGGTAGGGCTTTTCACAGGTCAAAACCGGGTATTCTAGTTAAATTGGGAGTTACTAAGTAAGTTACATTGGTTAAGTGTATTTATGACACAGCAGAGGAATCTGCTGCTATGAGTTGCACAGATCTTTGTACAGCTTCCTTCACCTCCTGTAGTTAAGGGCCACAACTAACACAGTTCAGTTGCTCCTCAGCTGAACTTAAGGCCCAAGTCTGTTTTGGCACCAAATTTCTGAAGTACGGCAGTTGTACCGAGCAAATCCCTGCAGCAGCTGAAGTGAACAATGTGTTTTTCACGTTACTGTTCAGCTAAAATAGACCTAAAGCACAGTCCAGCTCCTTCCCATCCACCACTCACGGCAGAAATTTATCAGAGAAATCTCTTTCCCATGTGCATCTTTCCAACCTGTAACATGGAGAGAGAACTACCAAGAGCACGATGTGAACAGTAGAGAGCTTGGCAAAGGACTAGGGATGAGAGCTTGAGAAATCATGGTCTGGAGGGGAGTAATCATGGATGGGTTTGAGAATTGTGGAGAGGATGCGAACACTGGCACCTCCCCTCCAGGGGAATCCAGGGCAGGCCACAAAGCCCAGGTGCCAGGCCCGTGGGTCGGGGTGCTGTGAAGCAAAAGCAGCGCAGGAAGGCAGAAGCCCTGAAAATTTCTGTTTCTCGTTTTACTCTTCCAGCAAGAGACCCACACAGTGGATAATCCCTTTTCTCCAGTTCATATCACAGCTTTCTGTAATATTGATTTTAACGACTGTGACCGACAGCCCCCAGCACTCACGGCGCGCCGTGCCCGGCCCGAGCAGAGCCGCTCGTACCGAGCAGAGCAGCTCGTACCGCACCGGCCCCGGCGGCAGCTCCCGCGTTTCTGCTGTGCGGGGGGCGAAAAGGAGCCGCCGCGGCGGGGACAAAATAACTTGGCAGCGGTGGGATTCGAACCCACGCCATCGAAATGACTGGAGCCTAAATCCAGCGCCTTAGACCACTCGGCCACGCTACCGCCTGGCTGCTCAGACGCCCGCCAGGCCTCTTTGACGGGGGCAGCGCCGTCATTCTTTCCCCTCCTCTCTGGGCACTGCCCACCCGTGTCCGCGGCACCACAACGCCTGTAGCGGCCGCCGCGCCCCGTGAACGCCGCCGCTGCCGCCACCCCCGGCCCCGCGCTCTCCGTGCCCGCGGCTGCGGCGGCGCCGCCAGG
>NW_024499128.1:6648412-6861142 GCF_017590055.1 Onychostruthus taczanowskii
ACGTGGCCCCGCGCTCAGCCGGACGAGCGGCCGCTGGCCGGGGCTCGCAGCGGGGCTACGGCTCCCTCTCCCGGGCTCGGCCGCACCTTGAGCTTCGGCCCCTTCCTCCCCAGGGCCTTCGGCCGTCGGGCTGCGCCTCGGGGCACTTTGTCCGCGACAGGCCCAGGCCGGCACCTCGGCAAGGCGCTGCCGTGCGGTCTGTGTCCCACAGCAGCCGCGGCTGTGGTGGATCAGCTCCAGCTGGTCCTCGGGAGGGCTTTGCCCCTGCCGTGGTCCCGCAGGGTAGATGGCAGTCCTTGGTGGTGCCTCGGCAGCCGCGATTGCAGGTGTGCACACACCCCCGGCCAGGCAGAGGGTCCGTCCTTCCCCGTATCAGGCACCCGCTGCCTTCCCTGCCCGCTGCAGTCGCCTCCGGCCCACCAGAGCACGCGTGCTGCCCAAGAGCTGCCAGCTCGCTGCGAGGCCAGTGACCTTGGCAGGCAGCTGCTCGCTTGGCATGGCAGTGTGTCCTCAGCTGAACCATTCCCACCCAGCACGGGAGGCCCCTGCCGCCCTTATCTCGCTGGCAGCTGGTGGTCGGGCTGCCCACACACAGATTGTTGTCCTGCCACGTCGGTGCCTCCTTACCTGCTGCTGGGCTCCGGACGGTGTGGGCAGGTGGTTTCCCTGCTGACCTCAATGGGAGAGCTGGCTTTGGTAACCAGAGCCGGATTCAGTCACTGGTGAGTAGAAAGATGACTTCTCATGTTCGGGGAGGCCTGCAGGAGAAATTTGTATAATTACTTTGTGGACAGAGCTAAAAATATCAAGACTAAATGCAATGCAATTAAAACAATATGGAGAAATTATGTCCACCATTGCCCTTCTTCCTTTAGCAAGTCATGCATTGGTGCTCCAGGAAGTTTTAGGTGTGTGTTACATGCACTCCCATATGACTGGAGTGAGGTTTATGACCAACTTGATTCACCTTGTAAGACCAGATTGTCATAAGACTATGAAGGCAAAAATTGTCAGGAAATTGATTGATTGATTGATTGATTTAAATGCAATTTTGAAATCTGCAGATTTAAACAAATACAGAATAAAATTGCTCTGCAAGTTAATATCATATGGGGTGTCCTTTCATTTTTCCTGTCAAAAAAACACAGTTCCCTAGAACAATGGTTTCTAAAGGAAACCTTATTTAAAATGAGCATACTGAAACTTTACAAGCTGTAGTGCTCTTGAAAAAAATTTCATGCAGTGCTGAACATACTCAATGGAAGAATAACATACTAGACTTGCAGGTCACTGATTCCCTAGTTGCCATTTCTAATTTAATTTTTAATATTTTCAAACAACAAAAAAGTGAATCAAACTCTTTACATGTAAAGGATAAAACACATAATGTATAAATAGAAAACTAAAGCTAGAAGATACAGCATGTCTGGGCCAATGCCTGATTTCAACATGTCTTTAGTTTTTCATCATCACTGATTGTTCTTTTAAAAAAATGTTACAGAGAATAGAAGCCCCAGGCTTAAATTTGGGAATAAGTACACCCTTGCACCAGGGTAGCAGAGCTGGCTTATTTAAAAGCATGTGTAGCTTGACAAGGCATAACCTGTGTTCCTGATAGAGCAGAACATTCTCCATGAGGATTTATGGCAGAAGGCAGCCATGGGGTTCCTTTTAGTCCAAAATAATGCAAGGTATTTTGTGTCCAGAGAAGGGAACAGAGCTGGTGAAGGGTCTAGAGGGTAAATCCTATGAGGAGCAGCTGAGGGAGCTGGGGGTGTTCAGGCTCAAGAAAAGGAGGTTCTCTGCCACTCCCTGAAAGGAGGTTGTGGCAACATGGGGACCAGTTGCTCCTCCCAAGTGACAAGACAAAAGGAAACGGCCCCAGCTGCATTGGGGGGGCGGGTTCAGCTTGGATATTAGGAAAATTTTCTCCACTGAAAGAGTGGAACAGGCTGCCTAGGGAAGTGGTGGAGTCCCCATCCCTGGAAGTGTTCAAAAAACAGGTAGACGTGGCACTTTGTGATAGGGTCTAGTGGGTGTGGTGGGATTCAGTAAAAGGTTGGTCCTGACCTTGGAGGTCTTTTGCAACCTTAATGATTCCATGATTTGCCTGAGATTAAAATGAGCTATTCTCATGATGTGTTCAGTTGTGCTCAAGTGTCACACCAGTTACAGTATTCCACCTTTATCAGTAGCCTACCATGGCAGGTGGTGATTTTTTAACCGTTATCAACACAGTTTCACACAGTGGGAACCAGACATCTGGCTTCTTCTAGGCTTACAGAATTCATTTGATGAGTCTGTGTTCTTCCCAGGCCCTGCCATGAAACATCCCAACATCAGCCCTGCGGGGTGCTGCTCTCCTCAGGGTGCTCAGCCAGGCTGACAGCAGAGTGAAAAATGAAGAAATGCAGGTTCTGGTGCTCATGGGGCAAAAGTGCTCAGTTTTTGATAACTGCTAATATTTGCCACAGTGATTTACAGCTGGGAGATGAATAGGACCTCAAGAGTTTTTCTGCACAATCACTGATGTTGCAAATGTGTTTCAGTTTAAACTCTGCACAAGTTTGAGAAAAAACTTGCCCTTAGGAAGCAGCATTAAACAGGGGCTCAGTCAAGTGTCTGCTTGACATTCTCAAACCAGGACTTGCAGCCCATGGTGCTGGAAATTGGTGACAAAATTACAGGTACCATCAAATTGGAAGTTGTGTTCCAGCACACATGTGCTGCTCCCTCCAGTCCCCATGCTGAGACACAGCTTAATTTATGTAAGTAATGGCGGGATTTCCTGGCAGAGAGTCAGAGCATCTGCTCTGTGTGTTTTTAATTAAATATTGGTAATCTTCCTCCTGAAGATTATCTCAGCAGCAGTGTTTTTCTGCTCTCTTTGCTGAGTACAGGGATTGTGCATTTTTCTATCTGTGGTGCTGCAAGAGACCATCCATCTGTCACAAAGGACATACTCACATCTTCCAGTCTCGGTTCTGTAACCCCTACTCATGGTAAAAAGCACTAATGAGGATTATTTACATGAGTAAAGGATTGAACAGCAGTAAAAAAGGCAGACTCTTTGCAGGCTGCCGAGTAATACAATTAAGCCAGAACCTATTTACATTAATTTCCATGTAACTCATGAAAGGATAAGGAGTTTTGTTTAAATTTTCCACAAATTCTCGCTTGAGGAAAAGCTTAAACATGGGCATTTTCAACTCAGAAAGCCAGTGTTTTGGGACAAATTCAAATGTGGGTGCTTTGAGGAAACATGGTCTTTAGAACGTGAAATCTGGTGCATAATACTGCCATTTCTTATGGGGAAATGTGCAATAGCGCAATTTAATTTAACTCTAAAGACCAACCAGAGGCACAGGCAGGGCCCGTTGTCGCTCCCTGTGCCTTCCCTCAGGGCTGGGATCTTCGGGGGGCTGCCGTGCACTGGGTGCTTCCCATGGGATCACCTCCCCAGGATACCCCCTCCTTTCAGCTCCGTGCCCAACAGGAACAGAAATTAAAGCAAATTTGGGTGGCTCTCCCGTAAGCAGAACAGGAAGAGAAATGAAAGCAAATTTGGGTGGCTCTCCGCTCTCAAATTTGAGCGGCGGACACCCGTGAGACCTATCCTGTGAGACCTGCACACCACCTCTCCTTTCTGTCCGCATTGGCCCCGGCATTCCCCATCGCTAATACCTCACGGTGCTAGCTGGGGGTTCTGCTCACTCAGATTTTTGTCGGTTTTCTCACTGGAATAAAGTATCTGGCAGGGTCCCGGCGCCGTGCTGCGGTGAGGCGGCCCGCCAGGCGCCCGCGGGACCTCTGAGGGAGCGGGAGGCGGCGCCTTGCCAGGGCCGCGGGCGGTGAGGGGCGGCCCCGCTGCCCGGCTCCCGCCTCTCCCCTCCCCTCAGCGGGGCGGCTTCTCCTCCCACCGCCTGCCTTGCCTTAGCAGGGCGGCAGCTCGAGCGGGGTGTTGGGCTTGTAGGGTCGCTCCGTAGCGGGTTGCGCGGCGGATCTGGGCTCTCCTAAGCCGGTAGGTGCCATCGCGGTGCGGGACCTGGCCCGGCGGCGGTGGGGAAGCTGCCTCAGCGCCGCCCGCGGCAGGAAGCGCGGGAAGGGCGTTTTTAATTGCGGAAAAAGACGATCGGTGGGGTGGCCAGAGCCTGCGAAAGGCCGGCGGGCAAGCTTCTGCGCGGGCCCAAAAATAACCCGATTGTGCATTGGGCAGCAGTGCTGCGCTCACACCTGAAGGTTGGCGTTCCGTCCATTTATGTTTCCGCGGCAGTGCGAATAATTGGGTGTTTAGGCTGTTTAAAAGTGCCGAGTGCTGTCTGTGACCGTGGAACAGCTGCTGTGTGCGGGGCTGACTGCGGTGAGTCCGCCCTGACAGCTTGGGACTGCTCCAGGACGGTTCGTGTCCGGAGAATTCTTCAAATACCTCAGTGCGCATAAAGCATGGAGTTAATTAACAACGTGGGGTACTGAGCAAATGCCTGCAAAAAGTCAGCGATAGGTAATTGTGCAGAGTATTTAAAGCCAGTTGGAATGACAGTTATGGCAATGGAAGGATATTTTAAAGTTGTCTTGGATGTTCCTTCTCTGTCCTTTTCCATCCCCGTGTTTTGGATACTCTTAACGTAGTGTTTATTTGCACGTTTGGCAGCAGGGTGGACTTGACTCGGAAGGGCGTTCTTGTGCCCCACTGCCTGCAGCTATCAAAGCCATTGGTGTGTTTGAAGCTGTGCTGTGTTTCCTTGCACGGGGTTTTGTCTCAAATGCTTCGTATTCTGAGCTGGTGGAGTGGAACTCACCCCTTTGCTTCATGAATTTTGCATTGTTGCCCTCTAACACTCAGACTGATAAAATTATTATCCCAGCTGTGCTTGCAGGCAAACGGAATGGGATTTGTGCCATGGTGTTTGCAGTAGTGATACACTGGAAGGGACCTGTGTTAAAACCTTCTCATTAGAAACCTGTCTTTGGTAAGACAAGGTTTTCAAAGATGGACAGTGAGTTGAGATAGCTCTGGGGTTTTTTATCTTGTTTTTTTAATCACAGCTCTTACCTGGACTCACTAAACCTGTTTTCTTGCAGTGTGTGGTGCAGATGAGAATATACATTTACTTTTAGGGGTCAGTTGGGTGTTTGGAAAGCACAGTAGTTCTATATGCTGCAGGACATTAACATAGCTAGTGGGGTTGTTCTGGACAAGTTTATGTAGCTTTGGGTCTTTCTCTCATAAAGGTGATAGTACTTTTTAAGGTGCATAGTCTGTATGGTTGCTTAGGTTAAATTTTGAATCTGGACATTAAAAGAATGTTAATCTGAAAGGTGACTTCTCTCTTTCAAGAAAAAACCTGTTTGTTACTCTTACAGGTATCCTGTTAAATGGCTTTAACTGATGTGGTATTAAACCAAAAGGGATTTAGTATTATACCAGGGAGAGCTGGGTCATGCTTGCTTTAATGCTTCTCCACAAGACAAGCTGGGGGTTCTGTTACTGGGCAGCTCCTGTCCTGTGTTAAGGAGTTGCACGGGGCTGTGTCTGAGCTGAAACGGTGAATTAGGAGGAAATGGAGATGCTCCAGTTGTCCCCTCTTTTGCTGACTGTAGTATTTCTATCACTTTATATCTTTGGGATGAATTAAGGCAGGTTTAGATGCTGAGGCCACTGTAGAACCTTGGCCAAGAGTCTCCCTAAACTTTGTAGCAACAGACACCTACAAGAAACAAGTCATGCTTTAACAGTCCTGCGATGTGAATTTTCCCTGCTGTTTATCTGTGTTCACATATTTGCATGTTGTCCTTGCCACTCACCTGCCCCTCCTGGCTGTGTGACTCTTGGATATAAAGGCAAGAGAAGGAAAAATACTTGAAACAGGCATTGGAAAAACAAAATTAGCTCTTGGATATAAGGCAAGAGAAGGAAAAACAGGCCTACTTGAAACAGGCATTGGAAAAACAAAATTAAATACAAACTAGAGCAGATTAAGAACTGTATTTTAAATTATCTGCATTTTGAATCACATAGTAAAAGGCTGATAAAAAATTGAATAAATTTTCAAAGTGGGCTGGAGTGGGTAATTAAAATTATAGGTTGTGTGTGATAATGCAGGCTGGCAGGCTTGGTTTAGTGCAGTCTCACTCTCCTTGTTGCTTAGCCTTAGGAACGCTTCTGTAATGGATATTAAAGATTAAATGATCAAAACACAGCAGCAGTAGTAACAGAAATTCCTATATAGTACAACTTCTGTGCTATTATGCAAAAGCACAGAATATAACTCTTGGGATGAAGCTCAGGCTTTTTATAAGGCTTTTTGTCAAGCAAACTGTGAAGTTTAGAGCAGTGTTTGTATAGTTCAAAATGTCGTTATTGAATTCTGTTTTAAAGAGCATTTTACATGGGGATGATTCTTGGTACATACACTCCCAAAGTAAATATCACAAGTACTTTACAAGAAATATGGTTCCAAAAAAAACAAGAGACTTTCATAAACACCATTAGCTTTAAATAGAAACTGATTGTATGGTAATATTTCATTTACACAAGTCACAGAAATCAGAATGTTTGCAGTCCCTGCTGCACAAACCCACATTGCTGCTGCTTCTCCAGCTGTCCTGAACCCCATGGATCTGCTGATGTGTGTGCCAGCAGGAGCAGAAGGGAGTGCAGGACAGCACTGGGGTGTGATGGGGCTGTCCCGTGCTATGCTATGTCCTGGATTAGTCACGTCCTTGAAGCGTCGTTTGACAGCTGCTGGCTGTGTGTGTGACAGGCAGCAGGGGCTCTCCAGCACTCAGTGCTCTCTGGTAAGATGATCACAGTAAAAACGGCAGTGGCAGCTGAGGACACCTTCTCTTGCCAGGAGTGTGTGTGTGGCAGTGACACCTTCCCTGCCAGATGTGTGTGTGACCAGATGTGTGTGTGTGTGTGCAGTGACACCTTCCCTGCCAGGTGTGTGTGTGTGCAGTGACACCTTCCCCCTCCAGATGTGTGTGTGTGCAGTGACACCTTCCCTCGCGTGTTGTGTGTGTGTGTGTGTGTGCGCAGTGACACCTTCCCTGCCAGGGGTGTGTGTGCAGTGACACCTTCCCGCGCCTGGTGTGTGTGTGTGTGTGTGTGCGCAGTGACACCTTCCCTGCCAGGGGTGTGTGTGCAGTGACACCTTCTCCCGCCAGGTGTGTGCCACTGCCCCTTCCCAGAATGGACAGCTCCCGCATGGTCTTTGCTGGGAGAGCAGGTGAGCCCTCCAGAGCTGCTCCAGTGCAAAGTGAGGTGAGCTGGCTGAGACCTCCTCCAGCAGGGGTGTTCCAGAGCAGCTGCTGCCTGATGGAGTGCTGGAGTTTCCTGTGTTGCTGGCTGAAGTGTGGGAATGCTGCCCCCGTCAGAAGAGCAGTAACCAACAAGAAAAGGCTGCTGGTGGAAGCTGCCTCATGTTAAAGCACTGTTTCTGTGGTGACCACTTTCTCAGTAACTGGGGAGTGAGGTCAGCAGCTATGAATACTTCTGTAGGAGTGTATTCATCTTCCTGTTTCATGCAGAAAGAAAACTGAAAATGCAGAGGGCTGAGGTATAACTGTAAAGCAAAACTGAAAACTTGGTGTGTGGTTGTTTTATTAGAATTGCTCTGTGAAAATCCCTGATTTTCCTGGGTGGGTGAAGAACTAAACAATGTGACACTTAGAAGTGTCTGTTTTAAATTAAATCCAGTTGCTCAGCCAGCATCAGGGCCAAATCTTGAATATTCTCACTAATCTTCTATTTTGTACGTGCCAGTATTTCCAGAGTATCTGTGTAAACTTCCACCTCTTCCAAGGGCTTTACTCATTCCTCCACCTCATTTTTCTGCAGTGTGCTACACTGTCAGCAGCCTGTGGGCCATTGGCTGTATGTGAGCTAAAAGCCAACTTAAGTCGTGTAGATGGTGGAAAATTTTTCAGTGTTGTTCTTATAATACTCTCTAATTCATTTGACTGATAATTTGTACAGAATATCCTTGAGAAGACTTGTCCTGAAAAGATTTGAAAATTTGACTGTGGTGGTTGAGGTAAAACTCTGTCAAGTTTCTAAGACGAGTGTTATGGAACTCAGCATTTCTTATAAGGAACAATAAAGAGCCAGATGCAAATATATTTCTTTTCTGCCAGTGTGCTGACATCAGTGTCGTGCATTATTTGTTCTTTTAATAACAACCTTTTCCTTTTCTCCTCTCACCCAGCTTCTTCCCCCTGTTTGCATGTGCATTGGAGTAGTGGGTGCTCCAGTCCTGGCAGGAGTTAAGCCAACCTCCTGCAAACATGGCAGACGAGGACCTTATTTTTCGTATGGAAGGGATTGACAATGCCAGAACGACTCCAGCGGACTCTGGGAATTATCTTGATGCTGATAGTGATGATGAAGACAATTATTTTATCTGTCCAATAACTGATGATCCAGTTTCTAACAAGTCTGCCAGTACCAAAGTAGACAATTATTACAGCAGCTTAGCAAAAACTGAGCAGTACAGTTCAAGCTCTTCTCCCAGAAGCTTTAGCTTTAAGGTGAGTATTGGCTCCAGTCTTCATTAAGGTTTTGGTTTTACTTAGTTGGCATGAGACATTTTCTAACTGCTTCATCACTTGTAACTAACACTTTTCAATTAAGATACTCATCTGTTTTTTCCAGACCTGCAGTTAGTTCCATTAAGCCAATAGTCTGACACTGCCATGGAATTGCTTACTGTCCCTTTCAGTTCAGCAGGGGGATCTTCCTCCACTCGGTCCAGGAGAAAATTCACTGCCATTAGGATCAAATCATTTACAATGCAGTATGTTTGTTGGGAGATTCAAAAGATACTACAATTGGTGTAAGAAAAATTTGGGCCTGTCAGAAGATAATTTATTATGAATTTTTGTAGTCTGTGATATTTTTAGTTGAACAAATAAAATTGTAAATTATAAAATTGTAAGGGCAAGTTTTTATGTTATAGTTCCTTCTTGGGGAGCTTTTGACATGTTGACTTTCATGCTTGAGCATGAGGCATCACACTGGCAGTAGCTCCTGACAGTGTACACAAGCAGTATCTGACCTTTTTGGGATGAACAGCAGCTACAGCATTGCAGGGAGGTCAGAGGGGCTGTAGCTGGTGCTTCCTTGGCAGTGTGTCCTTTTCCACTCAGCTCCCTTCACACAGATCAGGCCAGGCAATGGAGCCTCAAGTGACATCCACTCTAACTTACATATCCTAAATAAACACAGTTTGTGTTTTGTTATTTGTGTTTACATGCTAAACTGGCATGTCTCAGATTTTCCTATATTTAATGTGTTTCATTAACACATTTCTTATTATAGATATTAACATTTGTTTAACAGATACTCTAAAATCTCGGTTATGCCTAATGCATGCTTTAATTGTGAAAAAATACTGGTGTTTATTTCAGTCAGATAATATTGAAACATTCAGTCAGATAACATTGAAAGTGAAGCTGGCTTGTCTGCAGGAACATTTTTGCAAAGCTAGTTAATAGAAACATTAAAAGGTACACAGGCCTAAGGAAGGTGAGGAGCAAAAGCTTGGTATAGAAATGGGACAGATGTTGATGTATGTTAAACTAAGCAAGTCAAGACCTGATAGGGAGCTTAGTCTTCGTTTGTGTGTACATTTATCATGTATTAAACACTTGCCTCTGGATCTGCAGTGCAATTTCTGAGTCATGTGGTCTGAGATAAAACTGATAAGGATTTCAGAAATTGCAATTATTTCCTCCTTCCTAAGCTGTCATTTTGCTTCTGCAGAATGTTTGTACCCATATTTTGGCCTCTACAACGTCTGGTTTGGAATTGTAGGTCCTCTCACAGATAAATTGCTTTGTACTGAGATGTGGAGCAAGCCAGTCTCCATCTCCTATTTAAGCTGCAGGAATGGTGATGTCCAGCACAATGGAGCAGGCAGGCATGGCTGATGGCATCCTAAACCCCACAGCCTGGCCTATCAGAGTCTGCCTGTCAGACCTCAGAGCTAAAGCAAGGCAGTGTGGACCTTTGATAATTAAAGGAAGAGCCAGATAGAGAAGTTAACTCTGCTTTAAACAGGACTCAGCACAGTTTAATTAACAAGTTAATAGGCAGTACCCTTTTAATAAATACTTTGCAATAAAAAAAATGTACCAACTTGCCTCAATAGCTTTCTTCACAGGTGTTCTAAGAAGGAACTTAAATTTGGAATATAAATTGAAGAGTGGATTTTAACCGTCAGTTTTTTGGGTTTTTTATAACTAACAAAGAGAACCAAGACTCTTTGTCAATCATTTGTCTTATCACATGTATTTTCCTACTTTCATGTCTCTCATGGATCCTTTAGAATGACACACAGCATCGTTCTAAGCATGGCTCTGTGGTTGACCATGGTCGGGTAGGTTCAAAAGAAAATGTCAACACCATATCTAATAGATGCATTATGATTTTTTGGCTTGGTTTTGTTGGGTTTTTTTTCCTTTTATGGATTTTTTTTGTTCATTATTTTATTGTTTGGGAGGACTGATTGCCTCAGCCCATAAGAGTCATCAAGTCAAAACTAAAAGAGGTATCTGGTAAATGGAATAATACCCATCCTGTGTTCTCTACCCTGGAATTTCACTGTGTGGCAGCCGTATGCCTCCAGCAGGAGAAAAATTGCACTTTTAGCACCATTTCCATGAAATCCAACCAGTGTTTGTTTGAAGATTAGGATACAGCTGTTGTACAAAGCACTTCAAGAGATCAAGCACAAGTAATTAATTTATTTAAATTATCATCTAACATGAACACAAATCCCTTTCGGAGAGGGAATCTACCCAAGAATGATTTGATGCAGCTGATCAACCAAGCAGTTCTTGTTGCTGTCTCTCCCTATTTCTCTCATAGGTATTTAAGTGTGGAAATTCTCAAGTCCATATGAGCTGTCATTGCATGACCTGAGGCAACTTCATTTTCTTGTGAAACATGTAGGAAATCTTTCTCAACATGTCCTTTAAAGTAATTTTCTTTAATGTAGTATTGTTTTCATTTTGTGTTATTATTGTCAGAAAGAGGAGCATTTAAATCGTTTGCAAGGTATGCATAATTAAAGCTGAAATTCAAAATAAACATGAACATTTAAACTTAGCTGCTTCAAAAACTTCATTGATGCTGTTGCTGACGCAAATTTGTAGTGTATTTTTTATTAAAAATGACTGATTTTAATTCCTGAAGATAACAAAATAATCACAACATTTTAAAAGTTACTGTTTCTGCACACTTGGAGTTCAGTCAGAGAGGCAGTAATAATATTTCAGAGTTCAATACTTCTTTGGCAGGGTGCAGAGTGCTTTTTTTCCTGCTCACTTTGCAGAAGGCATTTGGCACATCACAGGATCATATCTCCAGTTTTCTTGGAAATATACAATGTAAGAGAGGGAGAACAGAATGTTAAGGGTAAAGCATCCAAATTGGCTGGTAGAGAGAGGAGACTCTACTCCAGAAAACTGCTTTGATATTTTACTCTTGACTTGGTGAACGTTGAAATAGCTACTTGTCTGGAATTGTTATAATAATCAATTTTTACAACACTCTAATTTCTTCTTTCTCATGCTGAGCACAGTCTGGGACCCTGGGGTTCACAGAACTTCTTACTTTATCCATATTGATTGTATCTTTAATGAACTTTTTTATACTTTTATGCATGCAAAACCAGCATATGCTGCTACATATGAAAAGCTAAAAATCAAACCAGAAAAAGTGAATTAATATAATCTGGGTGTGCCTTATTGCCATTTGCAGAGCAACCTGCAAATGTTAGAGATACCTGCAAATAACCACAGATTTTTAAATTGTATCTGGTATATACTGTGCCAGATTCTGTTCTCAGTAACTTTACAGTGGTGCAAATGGAACTGAAATCTATGCTTCATATATCTGAGCTGGGTTTCATTATAATTGAAACTATAAAAAGGTCAGAGTTGTCTTTGGTACTACTTGGTCCCTGCTCTGAGTAGTGCTTTGGGGGCTTGTGTGGTTGCACATATCCATAGGATTGAGATCCTGATGTGCTCTAGAAAGTGCTGTTTTTGTGAGCTGCTTCTGATTATAAATAAAGTGCCAATCTGTAACTTTTTCAGGAAACCTGGAAGCATGCTATTGAGAAAGCCAAGCACATGCCTGATCCCTGGGCAGAATTTCATCTGGAGGACATTGAGACGGAGCATGCCACTCGTTACAGGTCTGTGGGTCTTCCTGCTTTGGATGCTGATACTAAGTAGGACTGATGATTTGTGCAAGGGCTGAGTTTGTGTAGTGCAGAATATCTAGCTGAAGAGCTTTCATGACGCCCAAAGTGAGTGGGTCTTAACTCAGTCTCCCAGGAATAATGTAAATACTGCACATCATCAAAAATAAACCTTTCAGCAAACCATTGTCACACTTTCTCTTACACCTCAGCAGTATCTAGGACTTCCACTGTGTAGATAGGAAACAAGGCTGAAAAGTATTTTCTGGTTGATTTATTAATGCCATAAATGTAATCTAATAAGGAAATTAATCCCAACTAAGAGGAAGCATACTTAGTTGAAATAGTTTGGGAAAGAAAGCAATATAACCCTCCACAACTTTCCCAAAATAGCAGTTTCAATTTTGCTAGTCCATGCAGTATTGTTGCATGTGGCTGGAATTTAAATCCTTATAAAGCCCAGAATAGCTCAGTGTGGTCTACGTGCTAAAAAGGGAGTTTGGCCCTGCAACTGGTTTCAGTGCTTTAACATGAGCTTTGCCAAAATATTTACTCTACAGGTATGACACAGGTTTCTGGGAGGAAGGGTTAGGGGTTAGAGGCCAGTTCATCACCACTTAGCAAAAGTGTTTGGGGAGGCCTCCCTTCCAACCCCATACCAGTCATGCAGTGCTGCTCTTCCCCATAGACTACATCTGTCCCTGGTCAGCCACAGTCCTGAAATAGTTTGCATATTTTAAAATACAAATAAGTGATAATTTTAATTTAGGACTATTCAATATCCTGTTAAAAAGAGATGGCTCTGATACTCCTGTTTTTACCTCTTTCTTGGCTGCAAACTGGGGTGATACATAATATATAAATGAGAATATGGGGTGTCTGCATGCATGAATTACTCTCTGCAGGTTGGGGGAACCAGGCTGGAAACAATCATGTGTTGATGACTCAGCTGCTGTGGTTCTCAATTTGGCTTTCACTGTGTTGGGAGTTCAAGGGGTGGGGAGAAACCACAGTCGTACTCTTTGTATTATCACAGGGTTGTGCAGGGCCTTGCTCCGCTCTCAGTGCAGTGTTGGGCTGTTCCTGGCCCCACTGTGTCTCACAGCTGGTGCTCCTCACATTCTTCACAGCCCCAAGGCAAATATCCAGCCACAACCAGGCTTATGCAAGCTCAGGGTTGAGGGAGACAACCTGTCCAGTGTGTAGAACTTGGTGAGGCCCTTTCTGCCCCCAATGTGCTGCCCAGGCATCACAGAGGAGGTTTAACTTCAAAGCAGATAAAGCCTGATCTGTAGTGTTACAGAAGTTCAGGTTCTGCCTTAGAGTCTGCTCATTGACAGGAGGATTTAGTGTCTCTTCAAAGAGCTAAATGTGTTTCTCCTTGCCTGCCCAAAATGAGGAGGGCCAGAGTGTAGTGGGAAGACTGGAAGCTTTTGTGTGGGAGTGGCAGCAGCACTTTCCAGTCAGTTACAGGTAAGGAAGCAGGAAGATTTGGGTTCCCTTTGCATTCTCCTTTCCAGTCAGTTACAGGTAAGGAAGGATAGGTGCTGGAAGCAGGAAGATTTGGGTTCCCTTTGCATTCTTCTGAGACGTTTCTCCTGATTTTGCAGGTACAATGCTGTTACTGGGGACTGGGTTGAAGATGAAGTTCTTATCAAGATGGCTTCTCAAGTAAGATCACACTGTCTTCATGTTTACTAAAAGCAAGTGTGTAATTTCCTTTCTGTTCCTGAACAGTCATAGCAAGATGTTTTCCTTATAGAAATTTTGAAGTCTCAGTGTAATTCTTTTCACCTACGTCTTTTTATTTGTATCCTTCTCTTCAGAATAGAGTAGAAAATGGAGTCAGTCCTTCCCTGTCAGCAACATGAGGCATTTGTTCCATTTCCAGTAATTTCCCTTCCATGTCACCCCTCCCATTTCCTTCTGGCATCATTTCCCTGCCTGGCAGTAGTCGTACTATTTTGTGTGCTCCCAAATAATTTCTGTTGTTAGAATGAAAACCAACTGAGGGTAGAAGGCACTGTCATTTCTCAGTTAAGTCCTGGACTTGGTTGTGTGTTGGGTTGCCTTGCTCTGTGCTGCTGGTCGAGTATCTGGCATCTGGGGAGATGATGCTGTCTTTGGGACATCCTCTACAAAAGCCTAAATGCAGAAAGCATGAAATCTGTGAAGCTTCTTTGGGCAGTCACACAGAGCTGACTCCCATCTGGAGAGAAAATTTAAATAGCTTGTTTAAAAGACATACAATGTCTTCTCCATGGGATATTGGTAGGGGGAGTTTATCCAAATGCCTTTTCCCCAGATACCTGCTTACACCACCAGTGGGTTTTCAGTTTTCCTTGAGGAAATATTTCTATAGAGCCTGTTTGAAAACTGCTTTCTGCATGGTATAAAGGGGAAGTCATGGTTGTGTCTCTTACTGGTTAGAAATGAACTTTGTGGAAATGGCAATGCTGGGTTTTTGTTTTTTTCTTTTCCCCAGCCTTTCGGCCGTGGAGCAATGCGAGAGTGTTTCAGAACGTGAGTATCTGCCCATTTCATCTTTGTTGGCCTCCTTGCAGTATTTTTTTCTGTGGTGACTGGAATTTCACTTAGATGTAGTGGAAATTGTGTAAAGCTCGACTCCTTTCTAAAAGGCTTTGCTGAGGGGTTTATCCCTGTTTGTGGGACTGCACCTGCAGGGAGTGGGATTGAGAAAGGAGAATGTTCTCTGAATGTTGTACTTCAGCCGTCCCTGGGAGGCAAAATATTCATGAAAGTATAGTAACAGCCACTTAATTTCTGTGTTCCTTGTGTGCTAAAATATCTTAAAATTTGATATGAGGTCATAGGTGTGTGCAGCCCGACTTGAGGCCTATAGTTAGGCAGAGAAAGGAGGAAGAAAGAGTATCTGGTTGGTGCAGTTTCAACTGGAAAAGCCTCCATTGGTAAAAAAGGTTATCCTCCTAGAGTTTGCTCTGGATCACATATACCAGAATAATGTTCTGAGTAAGGCAGATCTTGAACACTAACAGTTGTGCTTCTCAGAAAGATAAAGCCAGAAAGATAAAGTGTGGGGAAAAACTCCTTCCTGGGAGAGTGTTATCAAATGTTATTGTGGGGATCAGCATCCAGCTATAAATTGGTGTGTGCTAAGACATTGCCCCACCCCTTCTAGGCTCTGGAAATGTTTCCTGGAAAATGTCAGGGATTGTGTGTTTAAAAACATTCCCCCTTCTTCCCATATGTGGAATCCAGAGAAATTGGGGGTATTCATGTGGGGTTTTAGCTCTAGAAAGATAGACACTCCTGAAAGATGGAAATATGATGTTTTGAACTTGAGCAAAAAGGAAGAAAAGTAACCCCACACTGCTGCAGTTTGGTATTGGCATTTCAGTATCAGTTCATGCTGGTGGCTCTGTTCCTGCAAAGCCAGCTGGATACAGCAGTGAATGAAGCCTAGGAAGTAACAAATCTCAGCCTGCTGACATTGCTTTTAGTTCTTGTTACTTACCAAACTCCCCATTACACAATATTTTGAGTAATGCCATAAACAGAAATTTGTTAGCAGTTTTGCCTTAACCTCTGGTACTAAAAAAAGCATAACTTGAATGTCAGCTTCCTACTGCTGGGTTTCCCATGTGTGTCAGTGGTACAGGGATATTTCCCATCTGGAGCTCTCTCCTAGATTTTTGTAACTCTGCAAGTTTTTAGTTAAGACAGTGACAGCCTTAGCTGCCCGTGGCCCAATGCACCAGTGTGAGGATATTGACTTTAGAAAAACATGAGCTGGCTTGTTTTATGCAGAGGAGTGTGTTCCTTGAAGAACTGGGAAGGTTTGGGATCTGGCTGAAATTCTTACCTCATTTCCTTGTTCATTCTTTCCAAGGCCTCTGTTTCTGTGACTGTGTGCCCATTCCTGCAGGAGGACAGGCAGCATGAAGTTGCTTTGCCTGTAGAGTGTCCCCTCTACCAAAACCTCTGCACCAAGTTCTTGGCAGGGAGAGGAAAAAGAACGAGGGGAGAAAGGGTTGAGTTTGAGTGCTGCACTAATTAAAGCACCTGCCTAATGCATTTGTTGGCAGGCAGCAGATCCTTTCTTATCAAAGTTTTCCTGGGCTACACACTCCCCCCCACACCTACCCCCTGCCCCAGCCCCCCTGCTTTGGAGGGATCTGTGGATTAAAGATTTGCACATCAACAAAAGGGAGAAGCTGCATCATGACAACTGTCAGGTGCAGTTTTCCTTCTGGGAGTATGTGGGTTACTGGGCAGTCACTGCTGTGTGTTGAGAAGCAGCAGATTGCTTTTATCCCAGGAGAGGTTTCTCAGTTCATGTTTGAAAGGCCACTCCCTGTTAGTTTCTGCAGAAAATAATTGTTGACATTAGAACAGGTTGTTGACAAGGCACCAACCCTTCATACTCCAGGTTTGAGAGGAACAGGAAGGGAAAGGGATTGAGAAAAGGAGAAAGTTCAGAGCACAAGTAGCTGCAGCTAAACCAAACAGTTTGGCACATCCCAGCCATTCCCATGGGATGTTTCATTTTCCCTTGTCCCTTTCCTGTGCTTCACATTTCAGGTAAAATACCTGGTAAATGACTGAGGGTAATGCTCATCTTGGAGCCTGGCTCTGTCCAGGCAAGGAAGTGGGAAAGATTGAATTAAAATCCTTGGATTTCTTTTCACCAATGATTGATTTATCTTTCAGAAAAAAGCTGTCCAACTTCTTACACACTCAGAACTGGAAGGGTGCCTATAATTATGTTGCCAAGCAATACATAGAGAGTGTGAGCAGGGATGTTTATTTTGAGGATGTTCGACTGCAGATGGAAGCAAAACTCTGGGGAGAAGAGTACAACCGGCACAAGCCACCAAAACAGGTGCATTCAAAGATCTTGCTAAGCAAAAGTGCAATATTGTTCTTCTCTTGGGTTAGTTTTCAGACATAATTTAGAGCAAAATAATTATTTGTTCACATTCCATCACATTTAAATGCTTGGATAGTTTTTTTTTACCTTTCTGTGTTTTCTGTTTAGTGATAGCTGATTTTGAGTGGAGTAAATTGCTTTATATTTCCAGGACTAGGGCTGTGTGTGAATGTCTGACTGTCCTTAGCTGCTGACTGAAAACCAAAATAAAATGATACTTGTATTGCTGTCTTTGATGTGTGCCCAGCTGCTTTTGTGATAACCAGAGATGTCATAGAATTTATTGCCAGCAGCAGTCTCAGCAAGCACTTAACTGTTAGAGTTCCAGGCAGGTAGATGCTTAAATCTTCTACACCCACCCAAACATGTAACTAGCAATGATTTTTGAAAAGAGCTGGAAACCTGCTGGAAGCCTTAGCAATTTTAATGGCCAAAATTAGTGATTCTGATATGGGGGATATTTGCATTGCCTCTCCTATGAGGGTTAGTTAATGACTATCTTGGCTCATAATGGCAAGGTGAGGTCTACAGTGAAGGACACAGAGAGAAATCTACAAATCTAGAAGTTTTAAATGCCGTGTTGGAGAAAATGTATAAGTAGAGTGAGAGTTGTGATGGTTTCTGCTTTAGGAATGTGTTTTGGACAGGGGGAGAAGGTGAGGCAGGATACAGAGATACCTGAACAGTAGATATGCTTAGCCCTTCTCTGAAAATGCATTTCTTCAAGTTGTGCAGTAGTGACTGTATGTTTTTCCCTCTGGCTGCAGACTCTTTGCAGAGTACTCTTAAGGTACCCACAGGATTAAATAGAAAGCTAGCACTTGCTAAGAATTTTTTCAGAGGGGTTTGTTGCAGAAGTGAGCTTTTTTGAAGTGACTGCTTTTAATTTATGGAATTGCTCCAAGAAGCATGTGACTCTTCCCCCACCCCCTTGTTAAACAGAAGGATCTTTGCAATTGTTCAGATTCTTGCACTGGGAAAGTTTTCACAGCTGGAAGATTCACACACACTTCGATCTGAAGGCAGTATTCTGTTAGTCATTGTTTATCTTCTTTCCCTCCCCAGGTGGATATAGTGCAGACCTGTATCATCGAAATGAAGAACAGGCCTGGGAAGCCTCTCTTTCATCTGGAACATTACATTGAGGGCAAATACATCAAATACAACTCAAATTCTGGATTTGTGCGAGACGACAACGTTCGTCTGACTCCACAAGTGAGGCTTTGTTTAATGCTTTCCATGGAGTCTGCTGCAGAGAATTTCTGGGCTCTCTCCAGAGGTCTTGCATTACTGCCAAGAAAGAGAAATTAATCTGGCATTGTACTGCAAAGCCTGCAATACAAACTATTTGCAGTTTGTCTGCCCCTTACTTGGGGCCTGCTCTTTCAAGCACTGAGTGCTTCTATATTGGATTGCAGTTGATTACAGTTGAGTTGAACAGGGTTAATACTCTTTGGAAACCTTAAGTCCTTTGACTCTAATTATAACTGGAGGCATCAAAATGTTTCAAACTTTCTTCAAATTGAGGCAGTGAAGATATCTCTCATGCACTATGTACTGAATAGTCTTTTGGTTCCTCACGTAAATCACAAGAGATAGCTGGTATCCAATTCATGTAAATAAATCTAGTCCATTTACATATAAAAATGTCAGTTTTTCCAGCTGCAGCCTCTGAATAGCTGAATCTGAGATTGCATATAGAAATACAAGGACATATTTCAAGTGATTCTTGAATCTTTTAAAATAAATTTTAAATATTATTGAAAAATGCAAAGTGGTCAGCGTGAAAAAAGAGGTATTTTACTGGGCCTTGAGAGGTTCTTTACATTTTTTTCCACTGTTTTTAAGGTATTTGTCATGAGACTTAGTGTAAGCAGAGAATTTGTGTTCTGGGCTGTCATTTGTGCACTGAATCAGTGCTGTGCTTTCACAGGTCGGGAACAAAATGTTCCCTGGTATTTGCTGCAGTTAAAATGTTTGTCTATCACCACCAGTTACCTCCCCCAGGCCTGGCAACGCTTTTTTGGAGGCCTTCCCAGAAGATTTCTAATATTTCAACTTTATTCTAAAGAGAAGGGCTTTTTATACCTGATTCTTGAAATGTGTTTTTTCAAGAGTGCAAATGTACATTTCATTATCTGATAGACAAATGTAGACACAGAGGAGTTGCTCAGGGGGATCACTCAAAGGGGAAGAAGACTGTTCTTTACATTTTTTTCCACTATTTTTAAGGTATTTGTCATGAGACTTAGTGTAAGCAGAGAATTTGTGTTCTGGGCTGTCATTTGTGCACTGAATCAGTGCTGTGCTTTCACAGGTCGGGAACAAAATGTTCCCTGGTATTTGCTGCAGTTAAAATGTTTGTCTATCACCACCAGTTACCTCCCCCAGGCCTGGCAATGCTTTTTTGGAGGCCTTCCCAGAAGATTTCTAATATTTCAACTTTATTCTAAAGAGAAGGGCTTTTTATACCTGATTCTTGAAATGTGTTTTTTCAAGAGTGCAAATGTACATTTCATTATCTGATAGACAAATGTAGACACAGAGCAGTTGCTCAGGGGGATCACTCAAAGGGGAAGAAGAATTTGTTGGGATGCTTACTTTTATTTATGGGTTCTTTCTCCAAACTGTGGCAGAGCAAATGCTTGTTGGCAGAAGGAAGCAGTGTCCCAGAGATGCAGAGCTTGCAGATTCACAGGCACAGCCAGAATGTTTACACAGAAGTTGTTCTGCACTGGCTTCAGAGCCCACTGTTTTTCTCTCTGCCAGCCAGCTTCCCACTACCTAAGGTGAAGACTATAGTGGAAAACAACCTCTAGTACAAAAATGAGGAATTAAACAATCTCCTTTCCCCTGCCTGTGCCCACTGCTGCTTTTCACTTTGCCTTTTTTAGCCTCTCTGTGAGTTGAAGCAGGTTGCAGAGACAGGTTACTACATGTTTTTTGTCTCTCTTGTTGCTTTCATCATGGTGTTTATACCAGTTATATTTCACTGATAGGGTTATCAGACTTATTTTCCCATTTATAACAGGGGAATAATATATGTTACTATTTTCAGTAGATGAAGGGAGAGTGTTCTCAGACATCTTCTGTGGTTCTTTCCAGGCCTTCAGTCACTTCACCTTTGAGCGCTCAGGACACCAGCTCATTGTTGTTGATATCCAGGGAGTTGGAGATCTTTACACAGACCCTCAGATCCATACAGAGAGTGGTACAGATTTTGGAGATGGCAACCTAGGTAAAAATCAATGATTCTGTTTCACTAAAGGGTACTTCTCTTTTCTTCCCAGCTCTGCTGAGTTGCCACTGCACTGGGTAAGCTGAGACATTTCTGAGAGTCTTGCAAACAGCTGGGGAAGTCCTGTTGTAAGGAGTCCTGTACAGGTCAGCTGTCGTATAAGGGCAGCCTTAAAATGAGAGCTGATCGTGGCTCATGTCTCCTGGCCTACTCCTAAACAAGGAATGTAATTAAGTAGTTTCTACCTCGTGAGGCCAATAATTATGGCCTTTGATTTCCTTGCTGCATTGCAGGAGTGGATATAGCTGAATGCAGAGAGATAGGCACCGTGTATTTTTGAAGTTCCAAGTGTCTATATATGAATGTTGATTGTTCTTTCAATCAAGCAGGATTAAATTTAGGCACATTTCGCAGTGATGCAGTTGCATTAGGTTTTTGTTATATCTTGCTCATACATAGCTTTCCAAAGCTCTTACTGGTGCTCAAACGGAAGTGGGATAGGCTGTGTGCTACAAAACATTTTCTCCCTCTTGGCTTTTTAGGGAAAGCTTTGAGACTTTCAGCTTTTAATAAGTAAATTGTAATACAAAATTTGAGTAAACCCTTTCTTAACTTTTTTTTACTGCCTTAGGTGTTCGAGGTATGGCCTTGTTCTTTCATTCTCATTTCTGCAACAACATCTGCAAAAGCATGGGGCTTGCACCATTTGATCTTTCATCCAAAGAGAGAGATGCCTTGGATTATAATAAAAAATTGCTTGTAAGTGTTTGATGAAAAAGTTTAATTAACAGGGAACCTTGAAATCAGTTTATATTTGGGACCAAGTAGATCTTAGAAAGCTGAAATAATTTATAAGTTTTGGATCTCACAAACCTGATTTGATGCTTGTTGCAAATTGATCTCAGTTTCAGCTGATTTTAGTGGAAATGGGGCTTGATGTAACACTTGGAATGAAACCTAGTCCTAAACAAAACTCTCTCTGACAGTAAAAATGTCAGGGCTTGATGTTTTGCTGCAATGTAGAACTTTTCAAAGCAAATGTGTATATTTATAGAGGACTCCTAATAAACATTCACATTGGCTTGTATAGCCTGCTTAGAATTCACAGAAGGATTATTGACAGGACTTTCTCGTTGGTTTGCCAAGGAATCTGCTCAGACAATTCTCCGTGGCACAGAGGAGAAGTGCGGCAGCAGCCGGGTGAGGACGGTGTCGGGGAGCCGGCCCCCCCTGCTCTTCCGCCTGTCTGAGAACTCCGGCGATGAAAGCATGAGTGATGTGGCATTTGACTCCCTGCCCTGCTCTCCCTCCTCTGCAACCCCTCACAGCCACAAGGTGGACATGCTTAGTGAGTGAGCCTCATACACCACCTCTGGGGGGGGTTCCTGAACATTGGACTTGTCTTACTTTGGTTTTGTCTTACTTTGGTTTTAAGCAGAACAGCATTGATTTAGTCCAGAGCAGTTGTTTTTAGTGCTCCTCTTTGAGCAGAAATAAAACTGAACGTACTTCTATGCAGATAATTAATGCACAGATGCTTCTGTGAAAAACACAGCAATAAAATGATGATATCTAGAGCTTTTTCTTCAAGCATGTTATCCTTATAATTATAACAACAAATACTTTTTTCTCCTAGATTGGCCTGTGTTCAGTGAAGTAGATAACTTGGATCACCTTGACAACAAAAGGGTGAGGGTTTTTTGCAAAAATTGTCAATTGCCTAATGAAATGTGTCTTTATAGAACTTGCCAGAGGTTGTGTTCAGTAAAAGCACATAAAAGGTGCTCTGCCCATTCTGTTGTTGCAGATCGTGTACCTGAGGTCCTTAAAAAGTTAACAGCTAATGAATAGTGTTCTGTTCTTGACTTCTGTAGGATTTTGAAAATGGTGGAGACAGTGGGTATCCCAGTGAAAAGAGAAGTGAGACAGAAGATGTGGATCATAGAGAGAGGGTAAGAATCTGACTGGTGTAGAAGAGTTAGGCCTGTTCATACTTAAACTGTTTTTGTAGAAGAATATTCTTTTTTATCCTTCCTGATCTGGATCTGATCTAGACTTTGAATACAGAGGAAACAAAGAAAATTCCCCCATTTGCAAAGTTACTTATTCATATTGGGAATGACACTCTTACAGGAAAAATATTACTTGTAATAAGTAGCTTAATTTCAAATACTGTATTTGATTAGATGTTGTTGTGTGGGTTTTTGAAGTATTACATATTGCATTTAGGATGTGTAGCCATCTTCTTCCCATGTGGAATCCATGAATATGGTCTGCTTTCAGACTCATTTACCTTCTCTACTTTGTATGGCTTGAAATATTACAGAGCTTAATGTTGTTGTCAGGTAATAATACAGAATTTAGAATTCCTAGGGGTTAGTTGCTTAGTCCTCTAAAATACAAATTTTTAAATAAATGCTTTTGACCTGGAGATCTTAACAAGATATTTAATTAGAAGACAGGAAAGAGAATACTGCTTCTAGAGATACTCCTCCTTTTGTCACCTCCTTTGGCAAGGTATTTGTCATGGCATCTCCAGCTTACAGGATTAAAGCTCATGTGTGCCAAGTTCTTTATCGTTTTGGTATGTATATTTTGTGATATCACTGAAAGAAAAGGATCCAATGGAAACAGTTTTGGTCCTTGTCACTATTAGTTCTGCAGGGTAGGAATAGTCTGGAGGCATAACTGGCACTTAGCAGTTGCTGCAGATTGAATGATGCAAATCTTTACATTAACGTAGGGTCATTCAAACAACAACCGGAGGCAGGAGTCTGATGAAGACAGTTTGGGAAGCTCTGCAAGGGTAAATAAAGCAGAAATGTTCACAGACTGAGTTTGCTGCTCTGCTTGTCCTTTGTTCCACTCATCTGCCACCTAACCACATCACTGAACCAGATGTTGTTTCCCCTTCCTTTTCAGCTACAGAAAATATTTATTAATATCAACTTACCACTCTTGTTATTTCCTTTTATGTTTTGTCTTTGTTTTCTTGTTAAAAAAGTACTGTGAAACAAATTGTCACCTCTGTAGCTGACCTCTGTCATAAATTAGTGATTATGCATGGGTTTCTCACTTAAAAAAATTACAGCTCTGTGGATTTATTTTCTACCTAACTAAATTATATTTCCTTTCTTCACTTTACTTTTGGAATCTATGCTGTATGTAGTTGTATGATTTCTTAAAAACATGCAGTGTTTGAAACAGATACACAGTGAAGAGAGCTGCTGTCACCTGAGTTAGATGAGACCTTGTACGCTTTTAGAAAATATAACTTCTGTGATAATTGGTCTTGGATATAAGCTTAAATAACTACTGTGAAAGGAAAGAAAAAACAGCTTTGACAGCAATTAATAATTAGATAAAATTTTCAGAATCTCCTTTTAATTATTATATATTCCTGTTTCAGAAAATTGAAACAGCTTTAACAGACTGAAGTTCTGTGCCAGTAACTTTTCCTGTTGTTTTCTCTGTGTACCTGCAAAGGCCTTAATTGTGATAGGATTATTTTCAGCTACTGTTTCCCACCAATCCATTATTCAGAAATTTCTTCATTTGGGTTGCTCCTCCTGAGAAATACCAATGCATGTATCTGCCTGTCATCTTCTGCATGGTTATGTCTAATTATTCTAGAGTTCTAGAATGCAAACTGCAAAGTGTTGGGAACTAAAATTCTGGGCAGAAAAGTAGGGGTTTCTTTTTTTTTTTTTTTTTTTTTTTGGTGCATGGATAACTTCAGTGCTGACCTTGTGACTATTCAGTTGCTTATTTGTGTAAGTAACTTCTGATTCAGAACTTTGAGATGATTCTTCAAAGTGATGATGTTCAGATTAGAAATAGAGGGGCTTACTCTGTTTCTTTAATGAAGAGTAATAACTACTACTAACTACTAACTTTAGTAGTTAGTTAGTAGTCAGCTACTAACATGACTTCTGAAAGCTGTGTTTTAAAATACAGTATTTACTACTACATTACAGTATTAATAGAGGTTTTGATTCCTGGATGGTAATCCATATGGATGGGAATTTTAATTTTGAATATAAATAATAGTGTATTTTGTATTTCAGATCAGTGTGGAGAAGTGGAATCTTTACAACTCTTCCAGAGTCCACATCCACAGACCATCCTGTGTTGCCCAAGAAGTTCAGAGGCTCAATGCACTAGAACTTGAAAAGAAAATTGGGAAGTCAATCCTTGGAAAGGTGAGATGGGTCTGCTGATACTGTTTAATCAACAAGGAGCATCTTGTATTTATTACTTACATAGAGGTGTTGCCCTGCTTACATTTATCTGTGCAGTTGAAAATAACACATCTATAATTTTCTGTCACCTACCCATCTTGTATAAGGGTCATCTGAGTTCAGGAGCCTGTGAATTTCATCTGCTTTTGGCCGTGCAACATCTGGGCTCCTTTGGGAAGAACCCTGCTGTTGTTAATCTGCATTTCAAGAGGCATCACACAGGGAGGATACAGTGGGGTGGGTGTGCTGTGCCTGACCCACATACCTTGCACATAGGTAAAGCTGAGCTCCTGAAAACTGGTAGCATGGGCTGATTCTTTTTACTCCAGACTGTTATAGATAATGCAAATGTGAATTAAGTTTGGGGTTATGTATGGCCTTAAGCCCACTCCTAAAATATGATGTAAATCTTAATGAACATCCTGGGAACCTTAGGTGTTCTCAGACCTTTTGATGTGGGAAGAAACCTGTTTTTCACAGAATCTTTTAGGTTGGAAAAGACCTCTAATATCATCAGGCCCAGCCTCTGACCAATCCCCACCTTGTCAGCCAGCCCATAACACTAAGTGCCATGTCCGGTTGTTTCTTGAACACCTTCTGGAACTCTGATTCCATCACTTCCCTGGGCAGTCCATTCCAATGTTTAACAGCCCTTCCCATGAAGAAATTCTTCTTGATGTCTTGATTCCATCACTTCCCTGGGCAGACCATTCCAGTGTTTAACAGCCCTTCCCATGAAGAAATTCTTGATGTCCAACCTGAACCTCCCCTGGTGCATCTTAAGGCTATGTCCTCTCATCCTGTCACCAGCTGCTTGGGTGAAGTTGCTGAGCCCCATCTTGCTAGAACCTCCTTTCAGATAATTGTAGAGAGTGCTAAGGTTTCCCCTGAGCCTCCTCTTACTCCAGGACTTAGCTCTAAGACCAGGTGAAGTACGAGCAGAGGGCTTTGAAGGATCAGATCCCTACATCATGCTGTGTCTCTCCTGTGCAATTGTGTCCAGGTTCACCTGGCCATGGTTCGCTATCATGAAGGAGGGCGCTTCTGTGAGAAGGACAAGGAATGGGATCAGGAGTCAGCCCTGTTCCACCTGGAGCATGCTGCAGACTGCGGGGAGCTGGAAGCCATCGTTGGGCTAGGCCTCATGTGCTCTCAGCTGCCACATCACATTCTTTCCGAGGTCACTCTCGAGGTATGGAAGATGCCAAAAAGCAGAATATAGTCCATTGTAAAAATAGCATGAGAATAGCAGGAAATGGAGATGAAACTAAAACTGTAGTGTTCTGTACCCTCTTCAGAGAAAATAGATTACTTTGTAATTAAGGATTTGGACAAAACAGCAAAAAAATGCTGCCTCTTTCTGGTTTTGCCAGCAAATTACTGCATGCCTTTGGGAAGCTTTTGAAGCCACCTTTACTGTTCAGCTGCTTTGTTTCTTGTGGCTGTGCCAATTTCTCAGACATACTAAATACTCGCTGACTTTGAGAAACTGCATTTAATGGTAAAGGGATGGTTTTAGAAGCATGCATTTTCAAGGTTTTGTTTTCTTTACTAGGATACAAAGGAGAACAGAAATAAAGGATTTAATTACTTGCTGAGAGCAGCAGAAGCTGGAGACCGGCCTTCCATGATTCTGGTAGCAAGAGCATATGATACAGGTGTAAATCTTGGTGCAGACAGGTACTGTGCATGGCTGAGTAAGTTAATTGGTGGCACTGCACTGAGGCAATTATTTTTCTGCTTTTGCACTTTGGCATGTCTTTGTTCTTTATGTGAGTTTTCTGTTTTGCACAACAGTGATACTCTTTAAATTTCCCACTGTCAAATAACATTAAACTTCTAATTGAACTTCACTGAGCATTCTTAGTGTGCAAAATAACTGATTTTAAAGTATTTATGAAACAAGACTCTGCAACTTGAGGTTTTTTTCCTAAATTGGTTGCTCCCACAAATATAAATGCCTAAACCATACAACTGGTAGTGAAGCTCAGACTCTGGAGTTCAGGAAAACACTTGAGTCTGATACTTTCTCCTGTAATTCCTGCATAACGTGACCCCAGCCTCATTTTGCTTTGGTGACCTAATGTCATAGTGCAGTTAGTGAGTCTCCATGAGAACATTTGCTTTCTTGGAGAGCATCAAGAGTCTGAGAAGCCAGTACAAAATGGGATGCTGAATCTCCAATGCAAAGTACATCTGTTTCCTAAGGGAACCATCTTCAGAAATTATTTTTGACTTCAGGGCCCAGGATTGGAAGGAGGCACTTCGCTGGTACAACGCCGCGCTGAACATGACTGACTACGATGAGGGAGGTGAATATGATGGCACTCAGGATGAACCCCGGTACCTGCTCCTGGCCAGGGAAGCAGAGATGTTAATGATGGGAGGGTTCAACCTGGATAAGGATCCACAGAGATCAGGTGAGGCCTCGTTTTGTTTATGTTTTCCATAATCTTGCTTTTCCTTCCCTTCTCCCCCAGCATGTACCCCAAAACCAGATTTCTTGCTTTAGCTGTTATAAAACATAGAGACATATAAAATATCAATACCTTCAGATTTAATGATGCTGGGTGTAACAAGGATGGTAACAGTGGAAGAAGAGATCTTGGCAGTGACAGGGTAGTGGGTGGCGCCAGGTCCAATCTGTGGCACACTGAGTTACTCCAGGCAACCTTCACTCCCTCAGAGGTTGCTCTTCTGGGTCAACTCCCCTGAGCTGCAGGTTGCTGCTTGTAGTTTGAGCTACACCCATGACTCCCAAGGCCCTACACAACATTCTCTTAGTTGCTGTGTAACCTACATGCTAGATGTCTGTGCTTGGGGGCTGCTACAGGCTGGGGTTTCCAGATACACTGGGGAGCCATCAGCAGCCAGTTGTATAACTTGAAGAGCAGAGGCCAGGTTCCCAGCTGATGTAACTCTGACACTGTTAAAACACACCCATACATCCGGCCCTGCAGTTTGACCTCAATTTTTCCCTTTGTCCTTTATTTGCTTAAGGCTAAAGCCATATTCTTTCTTTACTCTGTCAACATAACTGATGCTGTTTCCTCTCTAGGTGAGCTTTACACAGAAGCAGCAGAAGCAGCCATGGAAGCCATGAAGGGCAGACTGGCAAATCAGTATTACGAAAAAGCAGAAGAGGCTTGGGCAATGATGGAAGAATGACACTGAAATTAAGCAGTTCTTGTATATAAATTTGTTATAGACTTGCTGCATTTGCAGCTACAAACATGTAGTTTTATGTGATGTTACCAGGTTGGTTTTTTTTTCATATTTTAGTTTTATAATTTTTTTGAGGGTAGAAACCTAAATGTAAGTAGTATGTAGGGTGCCACAGCATACTTCTGTTTGTGTTTTAAAGCTGTAATACACACACACTTGAACCTTTTATACTTTTTTTACTGTTAGAACTGAGGGGCCTAGTTTTTTTGACAAAAGAAAACGAGGCCTCATTGTTTAGGTTTTACATGTCCTGTTTTTTACACAGCAAATGATCAGTGTGTTTACATTTTTATTCTCCTCCCCACATACAGAAAAACATTTTCCTAAATTCTCAGCATTTCTTCATCATTTTTGGTGTATCTCACCAAATTTGCGCATGAACGTAAGATTTTCAGTTTATGGATGCAGCTACTGATGTTAATAAGTAGTCCCATTCTATTTTGCTGACAGTATTGGACACTTATTCTCAAACGAATTTCAGATGGAATCCTTAGTTTGGGGAGGGGTAGGGAAGATGATTCAGATTGGCAGTGAGGATATTCAGGGTGGAAAGTTTTATTCATTACCAACATCGCATATTATACCATTAGAAAATCCTTCATGTTCCTGATGAGGTGAGGCATCCAGCTACCTCTCTCATTTTCACATTTTGCACCATATAAAATTTTATTTGTATAAAAGTGTACTGATCTTATATTTGTCCAATTATGTACAGTATAGCAAGATTTGTAATATATGGGTAATTTGAAGTTAGTTTTACAGGGGCATCTCAAATCTCAGTGAAGCTAGATCATCTCGCTTAAAATGAGAACACGTTTTCCACCATTTCCAGATGGATGTTTGAAGATGTTAGGAGATGTTGATTCACCTCTTTCTATGTACAGAAAACAATTTATATGGTTTAAGTATATTTTTAATGGTATTTTATCTGCAAATATTATTTAGAGAAGAGCTTCTGGTTAGAAAGGGAAAACAGTATTACCCCCAAATACTTGAATTTGTGTCCTCTTTGCCTAATGCTAATCAGTGAGGGGAGGACAAATACCTGGTGGTGGTTGAATTATCATTGCATAGAGATAAGTTTCTTCAAATCCAGTCTTTTATTCCAAAGCTGCTGTGCCATCTGTATGGATAGTACAGAAGCTGTTCCTGTTCCTTGGTTGTGGTTAACAGTCATTTTGCAGGAGATTTAAGATGGAAGCTTCTGCCTCCTTGAGCTGGCAGTCTCCTGAGGTGCACAAGGGGCAGCACCTGTGAAGTGCTGAATGACCTGCAATGCTCACCACTTCAGCCAAGCTCTTAAAAGGTGTAAAGCTAAGCAGGCCATAAGGTGATGCAGGATTGATTAGGATTTCTCTCATGCATAACCAAGGAATATTAATTTCTTGTAAAATGCAGAAACTGTTCAGGAAACAGAAATCAGTTCTTCCTTTCCTGTGCAAGTGCCTGTCACTGGAATCAAATTATACTCCCATTTTCTCTTTTTTTATGGCAAGTGGATCTTGAATTGCTGTTTAGACATTATCCAAGGGTGATGTCAATAACAACTGCCACTGTCTGAAAGAAGTGAACTCCTGGTGGTTAAGGGAGAATTTGAATCCTTTCTAGGAGGGAAGGGAAAGCTAACCCTTGGATGTTGTGCTTCTGGCTGGTGCTGTAACCACCAGGCAGTTGTAGCTGTGAGCAGCCTTGCAACACATGGCAGCATCTTTTTGTGTAGATTGCAGAGGTTGTGGCAAAGTAATGCCCATGGCCTTTTTCTTTTCTGTTTTGAGAGTGAGAGCAAAGCTCTTCACCCATTAATGGAGGAATGTCTCGTTTCTAGATCTCAGCTGGTCTTAGGTAATGAGGTACTAAAATGACCATATTTTTGGACCTAATATTTTTGTACATGCTGAAATAGAACCAGAGGATTGCAATTGAGATGAAAGTTTTCAGTGCCTATCCAAAGTTCTGCTTTAGATGCCTAAAGCCTCTCTGGGATGTGGCCTTTTTTTGCTATCTCAGTTCATAGCATTAAGGTATCAGCTGTCAATGAAAGGTGTTGAAGCCCCTCACCTCTGAAAACAGTTGAATAGTCTGTTTTGTGGAGAACCTATACAGTGTAGGAACTATGAATCAGACAAAAGTTTGTTTCCCTCATAAGGTGGTGATGCCAAATCTTTGAGATTTTCCTTGAGAAGGAAGCACGTGGACAACACCACTAACCATGTAGGGAGGAGATTGAAAGTGTCCAAAAGGTGCATGCAAAGGATGTAGAGTGTAATTATTGACACTTTTTGGTGTAGTTTAATTTGCTAAATTCAGTACTTGCTAAAGTTGCTGACAGCTCTATGTAGATCTGGTATATAAACAGGCACACAACTCAGTGCAAAATTAATTTTTTATTTTCAAATGCTGCTTTTTGGTGATGAAGACTACCTTCTGTCCTAAGGTGTATAAGATGATTTAGCCATACAATAAATGGGACTGTCAATAATATGAAAATGGAAATTGTTTACAGAAATATTCACAACTTATTCTATGACATTCTTTTGAAGGGAAAAACTGTATATTTTAAAGACTTTTGCAATGATATTGCTTTATGCTGTATTTTTAATCTATTCACAATGAATAAATAAAAATCTGTATTTTTTAAAAATGTGAAAGTAAATCTGAGGCTCAGCCTGCCAGAACTTACCTGGGTTCAGTGTTTCCAGATGTCAATGGGAATATTGTTTGGCGTAAGGACAGTGAGATGAAAGACTTTGTATGTCAGACAAGCAAATATTGCTTGCCTGCATCACTTAGTCCTCTCATTCACTTTGTCTGGGTTCATTCTGCTAGTAAATAAAATTGTTCTTTTTCTCATTTTTCTCAGTAGAGTTTTACTCATTGCTTGTGGGCATTTGCTTTTGTTTGTTTGGTTTTTTCTTTATAAATTGCCAAAATTCAATCCTACTATTGCAAGCTTCCAGAAATCCTCTGTGTTGTTTGTATTATTCCATTCCCAATTTTATTCCCTTTCAACAGTCAGAATTAACTAACTGGGAGAAAATTATTAGATGTGTAGCCACAAAATCTGTTTTCCTCCAGAAAAGAAAATGGTTGATGTGCTCTCTGATTTGCATTTGATTACACACATAGTGTGTGTAATGGAGGATAAAATATAAGGACAGGAAGGCTCATTTGCAGGGTGCTACAGAGGCCTCCCTATGCCTTTAGTTTTTGTTTAGTCCTGAGAATGGGCTGGAAATTCCTGGGCTCTGCGATTTGAGGTGGGATACAACATCCAATGATACACTGTCATTTTGCTATGATTTATTTCCCTTTATGTGCCAGAATAATCTGTTTGATACAGGCTCTTCCAAACTGTTAAAAAGGGAGCTCTTAGTGTTGCCTTTTTATTGCTTCATTTAGACAGGTGGAACCTCTTATACCTGTGTAGTTTAAACAATGTGAAATTATCCTCTAGCAAAGGCACTGTGAAATAGCAGAATTTCCTAATAAAAAAAGCACTATGTGGGCCTCTGATGAAAAATGGTGAAATTTGGCACTGCTGGAGCTTTATAGCCTTTGGAGTTTTTAGCTATAGCTGCTGTCACAGAGATGGAGTGTTTGCAAGTGTAACAAAGTAAGAATAGCATTCTTCAGAAACCATGGAGACAGCAAACTCTTACAGCTTTTAAAGTGTAAATAAGTATATTGCCTGTTTCTTAATTACTGGTCTGTGGGACTGATTTGAATCTCATTCTCTTCCCCACAGATATAATTTCACTCAGAGTAGAATGAGTGCTGACAGAGCCAGGTGTAGTTACCATGGGTCAAGTCAGGACTTCTCATCTGAATGTGGACAGGCAGAATTTCATTTGAACCTCTCAGGATGGATGCAGGACAGTGCTGCCAGGGGTGAGTCAGGGTATTTTCAGGTTTAAGTTCAGGGATTTCTCTCAGTTGCTCCTGCTGATGGACTGACTCCTGTGTGGGGACAGCTCAGGGCTTTGTAGCCATTGGGCCTGGCCCTTAGTCTGGGAGTGTTACATACTCCATATTCTCTGGCTATGCTGTGCCAGGAAAACAAGGTAATGAACCTGGTAGCTTCTGTTATGTTTGAGTCAATTATTTTTTAATTTGGAAAAGGTCCTACCATTGCAACTGATGTTGCACAGGTGAAATGAAAAAACTGGTGACCCAACTGCCACCCCCAAGGGACAGCCTGTTCTCTTGGCCCCTCTGTGTCACACATGGCTGATGTGAGTAGTCTCAGGTACACAGGCTTCCTTTGGTGCTCAGGAGAAATGTCTCTGTGGCCAGGCACAGAAACATTTCAGGGACAGAGGCTGAGCTCAGCTGTGACAGGGCAGAAAAGCACTTTTCAGGAGGGTGTGGGTACCTTGCACTGCCTGGGCAAAAGGATCTGTGGGACTGAGCAGCCCACTCGGTAAGGAACAGTTTGTAATGAGCGTTCCTTGCAGCCTCCTGCACACACACAAACACACACACACAGGCTTGGGGACTGTTAAAACTGACTCTTTGCCTAAACTTCTCTCCCTGAGCAGGTTCCAGGTGATTTGCTGTGTGAAGCCAGTTCAGGTCTCCCTACCTTCTCTCCTCCCTGAACCTCTCCTGCTGCTCTGCAGTCAGCTCCCTCTATTCTTAAAAGACCCCACATCCTGAAAAGGCACTGAACTGAGGGTGTGAAACCGTAGCAGCACTAGAGGAATTTATTCATGTTTACGTGTGTGTGCTGTTATTCCTCAGTACTTGTAGGCAGTGAATGAAATTTTTAGCAAGACTGTGCAGGGCTGCAGCCTCTCACAGTAAGAGTGCTGAAACGCTGGCACAGGTTGCCCTGAGAGGTGGTGGATGTCTTGTCCCTATAAACATTCAAGGCCAGGTTGGAAAGGGCTCTTAGCTCCCTGATCTGGTTGAAGATGTCCCTGCTCACTGCAGGAGGTTAGACTATCAGACCTTTTTTAGACACTTCCCACCCCAACCAAACCATTCCTTGCTTCCATTTCAGCATCTCCCTGGAAAGAGAGCTGGCACTACCGGGTGCTGCAGGGACAGGCTGTGGGAGGTGCCAGGGGAAAGAGTTGAGTGATGCTGTCAGCAGGGCTCCAGGTTTATTTTCTCTATCCTATTTACATGAACTGCCACAACGACAGAATTAAATCAGGCTGCATTAAGTCTTTCTGGCTTACCATAGAGAAGCTGGAATTTTTCTCAAAATACAATCTTTCAGTTGTAATTAAGTGATGCAAATAACATTAATTCTTTAAGAAAACTCACCAGATTTTCAGGCAAAATGCAGCCAGAGACTCCCAGAGGCACGTTCATGGAGCTGAGGTGTGCTACCACCTGTTTGCACAAGTGTACTGAGTACTGCCCTGCTGGTCCCTGTGCTACACGCAGAAGAACAGCCCCCCAGCCATAAACTGCTGACTTTTGACTTTGCAAATTCATTGAACTGCGGCTTTGCAACGGAAAATCAGAATTTATAACTTTTTTTAGGCTTTCAGAGGGGGTGCCCGGGCGGTGCCGCACGCACCGCGCAGGCGGCCGTGCTGCTCCGTGGCATCCACGTGGCAGCGGGCGCGGCGCGGTGGGCTCGGGCAAAGCTGCTCCCGCGCGTCGTCCCTGGGTGCATGGCGCAGCTCCCAGTGCCGCCGCTTGGGAACAGGCGGAAAAGGACTCCCGGATTTCATTTTTCGGGTAGAAGGGGTGTGTGGGCAGAGCGGTTGCTGGGGATGGAGAGGCTTGAGAAAGACGGGAAAATCTGATCTAGAGTAAAAGTGTTGCCAAAAGAGACGGAAAACAACGTGGTAGCGTGGCCGAGCGGTCTAAGGCGCTGGATTAAGGCTCCAGTCTCTTCGGGGGCGTGGGTTCGAATCCCACCGCTGCCAACAGCGTTTTTTTGCGCCGCGAGCCGGCGCCATTGCCCCCTAGCGGCGGCGGCGGCCGGGAGAGCATTGTGGGTAGGAGGAGGCGCCGCGTCCCCACGTGCCGGCCCGGGGGCCACCAACATGGCGGCTGCCTGACCGCTGCCCCACCGACACGGGGAGCGGGGGAGCGGCGCCGCCGCCGCCCGCCCGGCCCGCACACAGGTACGCCGGGCCGCACTGCTTTTGCGCCTCCCGGGGCCGCCCAGGCGCAAGGGACCCTGCGGGCGGTGGCGGAGGAGGATCGCGGCCTGGGCTGGGTGGGCTCTGCCCGTCCCGGGAGGACGGCGGAGCCGAGACTGCGGGGACTCGGCAGCGCGGGGGCAGCGGGGGCGCGGGGCCGCATTGCCCTGACAGGACCCGGCACGGGCCGGGGCGCTTGGAGGCCGGGCCGGCTCCGGCCGCAGCCGCGGCCCCTCGGCTCCCGCAGCAGCACCGGGAGGTGCCGGCCGGTCCTCCGGGGGCTGTGAGCGGCGGCCCCGCCGGTGCTCCCGGGGCCCGCAGCCTTCCGCCCGGGAAGGACTCGGCGCACCCGCCCCGAAGCGCAGCGGCTGCCCCTGCGTGGCACCGGCTCTGCGGGGCCGCAGCCCAGCCCAGCCCAGCCGTCCCGCCCGGTGGGATTCGCTTCATCCCCGCGGTCCGGGCGGCTCGGGCCGCTCGCTGTGGCCTCTCCGCGGGCCTTTCCCCGCACCCCTGCGCTGCCTGGCTGCCGTGTCAGGGGAGGGCGGGCGCCAGGAGCGCGGAGCCGCGTCCGGCGGGGAGCGCTGCCCGCGGGGAGCACGGGACGGGCACCGCGACCTGCCCCGGGAGAGTCACACAGCGGCCGGAGTGACCCCTGCCCTGGCAGCGCGGGCCTGGCGTGTCCTGTGCTGCGCACGGGCTGAGGGGGTGAAGGAAGGCTCGTGCTTGATGCATAATCTGTTAAACCCCAAAGGTGTGCTTCGGTGACATCACCTCCAGAGAGAGGTCCTGGTGCGGAGGAGCCCTCTTGGGTTCACTGCCAGGAGATGACTGTGCAAAGCTTGCAAGCGAGGAGAAAATGAAGCAAGTAATTGGGTCAGAATGATAATTGCCATAAATGTATGGAAGGTGCTTTAGCTTCTTTTGGCAGATTCCATTTTTCTGTGTGCCGTGGGCCACCCTGAGCTAGAGGGCTGCTTGGAGCCCCTTCTAGAGGAGCCCGGGTGCCAGAGGTAATTGTGGTAGTGATTCAGGAGATGGCACTTTTCCCACGGTGCTCTTTCAGCATTTATACTTTCAGGCTCTGATCCAGCAGGAATTCTTGGCCTTTCTTTGGCACTGCATGATTATATGAAGAATATTTCAGGTTTCAGTGGTAGCACTTCGGGGGTCCATTATTGCTGACAAATTTAGGTAAAAATGAAATACTGGAGCATTTCTCAGGCCTGACTAAAAGTCTGTGTGTCAAATGATGTGCAGGTTTGCAATTTGCCTTCTTACAGTTGTATTTAAGTCTTTAGTAGTAAAATGAAATTAAATATGTACTTTCAAATGCCCTTCTCAGCTCAGAGTGAGATGCAGGATTCAGTTGCTTCATCACTGATTTTTACAGTTCTTTAACCACAACATTTTTCTTCATTGGTTCTACATCTAGGTGTTACGGGCACCTAATGAGCAGTTTCATGGATTGGCCCTTGCATTGGTCACTTTGCAGGAGAAATTACATCTCTTGCCTCCTGCGAGCTAATAACTCACACTGATAACTCACATTATACTTTGATTTTCACCTTAAAGGAAAGTCCTTAAAACAAAAAGGTTTTACCAAGAGAAGTTTGAACCTGCTGACCATATTTGCTGTCTCTTAATGTTTGATTCCATTCTGTTACTCTTGTGGTATCATAAATATATGTATGTGAGAAGTGTGGAAATTAACACTACTCTATGGATGTGTATGTATCAGACAGAGGATTGTGTCTGCATGCCTTCATTCTGATTCAGAGGATTTCTTCTGGTTGCATGAGTTGTGCTGGGACACACTGCTTCCTATTTATAGATGTGTCAGTCTCACTTTCCAGTAAAAGGCTCTGTACTCATGCTTTGTCTTTACAGGACTAAGAGAAAAATGTAAGACAGCATTTCCCCTGTGTAGTGACAGGTGGATTCACAGAGAGATTTTGTGCGTAATTGCATAGGCAGTGTTCAGTGAGGGGCCAGAGAGCAGGTCCTTCAGGCTGAGTTTCTCTGTCCCTCCTTAGCCCAGGGAATCTTTATTTCTCTTTTTAAAAGTGCAATAACTTTCTCTGAAGAGAGAGAACAAACCTGGCAGATACTTTGGCATGCAGGCTGTCAGGAAGGGAAGGGTGGTTCCCGGTTCTCTCAGGGGGGTGAGGAAGGAGGGTTTGGACCCAGGTGTCCCACCCTTTGGGTGTTACCATGTCCTCACACACCTTGGGCATCCTCCCACCATCATCATGTGCTGAGTGCAGACTGCAGTTGTTCCGTGTCTGCAGAGCTGTCAGGTGTTGGGCCACCCGGGGACGTGAGCAGGGAAAGCAAAATGGAACTGACAAACCTCATTTCTTTAAAACATTAGTGTGTATTTCTGGAGGAACTGAGTGCCTGATCACAGAAAACACTGATATCAGTCAGATATCATATATTCAGGGTTTTGCTCACAGCCCAGCCTGTGGGTAAGGTACTGGCTTTTTGCTGTGAAGGTGTTCTGCATTTCTACAAAATTACTTCTGATAGGAATCTGAAATACTGAGGCATAAATTTTCAAATACAAATGTATGGTACAAAGACCCTGGGATATGCTGATGCATAAAGAAATGGAGAATGCCAGCTCAGGACGGGGAGGGGCATTTTTTTGGTAGCAGAGAGAGTGTAACTGAAAAATATGGAATTATATTTCTAGGTGGAATGGCAGAAACACTGTAAGCCTGAATGGATATTCTTAACACTTGTATGCAGAATTTCTAGCCTGTCTGAAAGGTTTCTTAGATACCTGTGTGTACATTAGTGTGATATTTGAGAAGCCTGTATGTCAGCTGAAATATAATGAGCTGCCTAAATAGTGTGGTGGCTTGAGTATTTGAAAAAAATGCCATTGTTCTGGGTGTAACATGGATGCTGGGTTCCTTCTTTCCCAGCTGCTCGGTTCCCAGCTGATCCTGGATGCTGCTTGTTTCTCTTTCTCTTCCTCCATAGGAGGTCCAGCAAAGAAGTAAGCTGTCCTTAAGGAGTGAGGGCAATGAGGGAGAGTTCCTGAACACAGATCTTGTTTCCTTGCCTGATCATCTTTGTTGCTAAAACTTATTCCTTGGTCAGTTTGTGAGAGGTCATTTTTTTTTTATGCCTGTCTTGACCAGTACTGCTGATTTACATAACATTGTTGCAGTGGCATCCCGAATAATTTGTAAATCCTTTTGTTTGATTTCGGCAGGGAAAAACTATTGTTGATTTAGCTGAGAGATCATTTTTTATTCAGAGGTCTGAACCAGGCACGACACTGACTCCAGCACTGGATTGAACATAATGAACTTTTGTTCCAGAGTATCCAGTCCTCAGTTAATACCAGAGTCTTATTTTCATTGGAGTTGGTGTAGTTACGAAGAAAAATCTGTTCTGCTGGTTTTGGAGGACTCCGGGAAAGGCTGAGCAGTGTGTCCTGGAGCTCTCATTTACAGTACAGCCTGAAGAGTGGCAGATCAGGAGATGGGGCTGCAGCTTGTCAGGGAGATGAAATCAAAGTCAGGGTATTCCCAGACTGGAATATCCGAGCAGGGACCCTGCAGAGCCAGTTGTGGCTGGAAAACAGCTGCTACCTGTGTGTTACTGTTACACAGTGTAAGAAAGATACACTTTATGCAAGTGCACAAGGCTGTCTTTCCCTCCTTAGGGCTCTAGTTCAGGGCTTTCTTAGTAGCTGCAGCTTTCACAGAACTTACAGCAGTTTACCTATTTTTGAGACATTTGCTTGTCTCTAGAATTTTGTGGCCTTTGGTCAAGATTGTTGAGTATCAGGGACCTGTTCATGAAAACACATACATTCCTTCAAAATACAGACTAAACAGATTATCACTGAAAGGAACCAAGTTAACTTGAACAATACTCTAGGCTGCATGTGGTATGTGACACAGATGAAATTATTCATATGACATTCCTGTTTTCTTTCAGGTTGTGCCAAGGAATAAACCAAGAAAAAGCTTTGTTTTATCCTAGCATGGCAAATGAAGAAGATGATCCAATTATACAAGAGGTAAAAGTGCATTGTGGCAACAGTGATTGTACATGAGAATTTTTTATTATTTTTATTACTACAATTCCCAGTATTCCTACATTGCTGGAACAATGTGTCATCAACATCAGTGGTTGTCTTACAACCAATGGCTGGGGTTGTACAAAGAATTATGTTGTGCAGACCAAGTATATGGCTCATGGTATCTGTTTTGTCAGAATAGTCTTGTCCATGTTGGCAGATGCAGCTCAGGGTTTTCACTCTTTGTAAGCTGTCCATGGCAGAAGAGAAGGTGGGGAATTTGCTTCTACCATTATGTGCTTCCAGTGAACTTCATTGCATGTCTCTGGGGGCTGAAAGAATTGGAATGACTTTGATGATCTATTAAACATGAATCTGCAGTGTTCATGCCTCCTGCTGGAGTAAGGAGTTGTGTTCTGGGTCTGGACTTCTTTAAAGGACTGCTGTGTCCCAAGAAATAGTCACAGAGGTTTGTCACTTGGTATGTGAGTTTACTCACCAGATGCACAAGGAAGGGCAAATCCATAGAAGGTGAAAAGCCGTGAGAAAAGGAGTGGCAGTTGTCAGGAGTGTATCTGAAATGGTAGCTTCTATATGTCTTATTCATGAAACATTGTGCCTATTCAGTTCTGATGGCCAAATGCAAGTATTGAACCAGCTTGACAGCTTTCATATGTCTTATTCATGAAACATCTTTGCCTATTCAGTTCTGATGGCCAAATGCAAGTATTGAACCAGCTTGAGGATGTGGGTGTCTCTTGTCTAATTTAAAAAGATTTTATGCCAAAATACCAGTAACAAACTTACCTTTCAGTTGTGCTGCCAAACTGAGAACTTCCTCCTCTTTCTATAATTGGGATAACAGATTTGCTTCAGATCCTTGGAGGACAAAAATTCCTCTTTCACATTTGTTTGCCAAGTTTCCTTAGAGAGGAAAAACACAGTTAAAGTCACTGTCTGCTGCCTCTTTGTAGTGGAATTTTTAGGTTTGGTTTTTAAAAAGGCCAAATGTAGAATTTCATGTCAAAGTCAGCAGAGAGGAAACTTTTGACAGGAGAGTCACGAATCCATTTTATATTAGAGTTCATAATGAAAAGCTAATGTTGTCAGTATTTGAGCTCTAAGGGTTATGCTTTTATTACAGTTGGCATCTGATGAAAGTTGTTTGTTTTGCTTTTTAGATTGATGTGTTCCTGGCCAGAAGTCTACTGGAGAAGCTCTATCTGTTTCAGGTATTTCAGTTAACTTTTATGCAGTGATAGTTTATTTTAAATAAATGCAAAGAGCATAACTTAATGCTTCAGTCTGCCAAGGACTTGGATATAGAGAACCTGTTTGGGTCTCAGTTTGGAGGCAGGAGTGAGGGTGGTTGATGGGGGCGTCTGTGGGTGTGCTGGAGACCTGGCAGCTTTAGCAGGATGCTGCTGTGGCTGGGAGATCACCGAGATATCACACTGGGATACCACACCTCAGCATTCCCAGAGGTCGGAAGAGACACCCATGTGGCCAAACCTGGGTCTGCTCTCCTGATCAACATGTGGCCTGTACTTTCTAAACTAATATTTACTTGTATACCCACAGATATTTTACTTCTAATAGCTCTACACAGAGTTAATGCTGGTGGATAATGTTTCTTTTTCTGCTGGACTAATGTGTTACAGGTTATTGTGGTGTTGAGGGGCAGGAAGGGGGCTGTGAAGGGACAAAAGCAGAGGGCTGGGAGGAAAACAACAGATTTTCTAGGTCATGTTCCCAAATCCCCTGATGACTCACAGATCAGTCAATTAATGTTTTTTCTGAGTGTCTTGTCTCTGAGATCTGGCAGGTGGATCTGCATGTGAGGGGACAGGGGAAATTGAGTTAATTTCTGTGGAATTCTTTGATCTTTAAGAGAAGAGGGGTGTATGAAATGATCTGTTTTCCAGTATCCCATTCGCCCAGCATCCATGACCTACGATGATGTTACACATTTGTCAGCGAAGATAAAACCAAAGCAGCAAAAGGTTGGTCATCATTTGAGTCCAGTCTGTAAAAGTTTTTTGAAGGTGTGCAGAATGTACTTAAGAAAAGCACATTGTGCTGTTGAGCTGTTCTAACCGTGCAGCTACTTGCAGGACCAGATCTCTGTGCTTAAAAGTATGAAGAGTCTTTTACTGTGTCTGTAAGATAGAGTTTAGGATAAAAGTTTATAAATCATGGTGGGAGAGCCACTATTTTAACAGAAAACAGAATAA
Organism: Onychostruthus taczanowskii; assembly: GCF_017590055.1. NCBI lineage: Eukaryota > Metazoa > Chordata > Aves > Passeriformes > Passeridae > Onychostruthus > Onychostruthus taczanowskii. The sequence goes on from NW_024499128.1 coordinate 6,688,615, forward strand.
CTCAGGGAAATGTGGTTACAAATGGTAATTAACTCTGTGGATGCTTGTGTGAAAAGAGCTTGAATGAAGAGGTTTTTACAGTATTCAGAGAAGGGTTGAAGAAGGATTGAGCCTTGGAGCCATCCTCTGTTTCAGTGTCAGTACAAGTCTTGATTTCTCTCTTGCTTGACAGTGAATCATCAGGAGTCCTTTTGAAATCACTGGGGCAGTACAGGTAAACTATATCCAAAGCCACAATCATTGCACTTGCTTGCAAATGTATCCCAGAACTCTGGCTATTATTCTACAGTATCTTATCTTAAAACTACAGCAGTAGATGTCTGTGTTACTAGAATTTGGTTCTGGGAAATGGTTAAGGGAAGTGCTTTGGTGAACTTTGGAGTTAGAATGCATGTTGTGTTCATGAAGTCTTTTGTTAAATTCAGCAAACATTTGCACTGTAAGCCCTGTGCAAATCTTTGTAAATATGCTGTCTCATCCAGGGACTTGAAACTAGTTCAGTTTATGAATAACATAAAGGGAAAGAAAAAATAAGATGGTAGCTGTGATACGCAAATTTGTAAGGGCTTTGACACACCCTGAAGAAGAATGTATGCTGTATTGTCATAGTATATAAATAGAAATACTATGCAGAAGGGTGCTTATTTTTGGACATATGTCTGAAATTTAGAGTTGAAGTGAGGGGGAATAGTTCTTATAACTAAAGATTTGGAGCTTGTTGCAGTGCTCTGACAAGTGAAAATCAGGAGTAACTGAAGTCAGTGCTGAGTGCTGCAGTCTCGAATTAGCAGAATCAAGGCCTTTGCCTCTGAAGAGGACAGAGTTACTTTGTGATCTTGGTACCAAACTAGAAGGAAATCTGTACGAGGGATTCTGAATGGTTCCTTGGTGATGGGGAGGCTTGAATGAGGTTGCTTGTGCATCTGATCTGTACTGATAAGTAAATTACACTGGTAGTGTCATAGAAGTAACCCAGCAAAGTGAATGTGTATTTCAGGGCTGCCTAAAGAACTCTGCTTTTTCTGATCCCATTTGTGTACATAGGAGTCGATGTAGCTCCAGCTTGTTGTTTAAATGACCTCACTGTACCAAACCCATCTACCTGCTGTTCAGCTCTGTGTGAGATTTGTAGATTTGAATGATGCTGCTTATGTACTTAAATTTGCTGTAAACCTGTGGAAATGTTAGAAAGTGTGGGGTTGGGTTTTAATTGATATGTTTGGGGCTGTGCCATGGTAATGAGCTGTCTTTCCCTGATATTCTTTAGGTTGAACTCGAAATGGCCATTGATACTTTGAATCCTAACTATTGTCGCAGCAAGGGAGAGCAGATCGCTCTCAATGTGGATGGCACCTGTACAGATGAAACAAGCACCTATTCCTCGTAGGTGTCCCCTTTGCCTTCCTTTCCTTTTTGGGGTGAGCACAGATAGCTGTGTGTCCACCACTGGCTGTACAGTTACAGGGGCTGCTTTGGACACTGTTCTGTAGCAAGTATTCTCAAGAGTAACCTGCATTTTTTGGGGTGCATCATGGATTCAGATTTGCAGATAGAAGTGATGGATATTTGTTGAGAGTCCATTTTGAGAATTGGTGCTTTCAGACTTTTGGCACCTGCATGCCACATTGCCTGTGGATTGCCATCTCACTGCCCTCCTCTGTCTGCAGGAAGCTTATGGACAAGCAAACTTTCTGCTCTTCCCAAGCTGCCAGTAATGTTTCCCGCTATGCAGCTGCTGTTTATAAAAAAGGTAAGTTTCTTTTGCTTAACCTTCCCATCAGGGAAATATACTCATTTCAGTGTTAAGATAAGACCTATTTGATCTTTTTTTTGGCCTAGGTTTTAACTGACTGATGGGTTCTTTAAAGAAAGGAAAATTTTCCCTTATCAGTGTCCCCAGAAGTCCTTGAGTAGGTCTAGAAAAATTGTAAATATCATGTAAGAACACCCTGGGTTTGTAGATGCCTCAAGAATCTTAACAGTTCATGGTGGCCTGGAATAATATGCACTTGTAGCATGAAATTATCATTATTACTTATATTGCTTTCTTAATCTAAATTTGTCTGTCTCGTTTTCCTGTTCTGCACTTTTTGTCCCTCTCTTGACTGCCCAGGCCATCACAGAGTTTTGGTCTGGTGGTCATTCGAAATGACAACATGTAGATTGTTTTCAGTGATGACTGTTTTACTAGGGGTCTTCTGGACTATGGGTCAGGCCTGTGCCAGAATGTGGCTCTCTACAAGATCTGGTTTCAACACAAAAGACAAAATAACAGAAACAAGTCTTGGTCTTTCATATTCCCTTGAAATCCTGAGCACTGGATGAATTTTTCACTTCAATCCTTTTTTACATTTTGCTGTGTTAAATATTTATGCTCAATTGAAGCTGTGGCTTTATAGAGACAGGGAGATAATGAAAAGTTGTGTCCTTGTGCAGTGGAAAAAATCAATTTTAATCAACATTAATTCTCTTTTTCAGGTGAACTTCACTTGACTCCACTACATGGAATTCTTCAGCTGAGGCCAAGTTTCACCTACTTGGACAAGGCTGATGCAAAACACCGAGAAAGAGAAGCTGCTAATGAAGGTAAATTCTCCACAATTATGTTTTCTTAGGGGAGGTGAGATACAAGTTCTCTCTATAATGTGACTGGTAAGAGTCATTCTGTTCTGAAGGTGTTTATTCTAACAGCACAGTCATTATTATGCCATTTCTTAGATTGTTTCACTGATTTTGTTTTTTTTACCTAAATGCTTCTGTGAGCATGGTGTGGGGGATTGGCAGAGGAATGGGAGGTGCTGGGTAGTGACAAAGGGTGGTGGTGGGGACTGTGTCCCCACTGCCAGTGGGAAGGTCATGGCAGCAGGATGTGCTATCACAGGAGCAGTGTGGTGCTGTCATACATGGCACAGTTTGGCAGGCTGGGATTGAACCCATGTGTGTGTCCCCAGACTGGCTTTGGCCCTTTCACAGCAGTGGTGTGTTTATTTTTGTGTTTTCTGGCAGGTGGTGATTCATCCCAGGATGAAGCTGAAGATGATGTTAAGCAAATTACTGTATGTCCACATTTTCCTTTTTATGCTGGTTCAGGCAACAGTTCACAAGAAAGCTTGACAGTTCAGAGTGAAATGAAAGGACAGCAAACCTCAGCTAGTCCTGCTGACCTGGGCATGGGTGGGGGAGGCCAGGTGGACTTGCCCTTGTTGCACAGGCATAAAGATGGCACTGAGAGCAAGGGGTGATTCACTGGAGCTGGGGCCCCTAGCTTGATACTGATACACCAAATCAGTAATGCTGATGGGTTTATTCCAAGGGTTTTAGGGCTGTTTTGAATGATGCCCAAATCTTCTAGGTCCGATTCTCCCGCCCTGAGACTGAGCAAGCTCGGCAGCGACGTGTTCAGTCCTACGAGTTCCTGCAGAAGAGACAGGCAGAAGAACACTGGGTTCACCTGCATTATTATGGCTTGAAGGTAGGTGTGTGCTGGCTCCTGAGGAGGCTGATGGGGCCTGAAGGCTTAGCCAAGTCCAGAACTGTTTTTAAATCTGGGCCCATGGGGATCAGGGAATCATCAAAAGAATGAAGAGGAGCTCTGTAGGCTGGAGCAGACCCTGAGTCCTCTGTATCTCCTGCTGGATAATGCTTTGGGGTCTCCACACTTCAAAACTGAGAGCTGGACAAATATAAAAAATGGGTCTGAGTGTAAGAATCACTTGGGTCTTGGATTATAAACTGGACTTTGTGAAAGGCTTGGGAAACCCATTCAATCAGGTGTGAGAAGTCCTGTTTGGCTGACTTGTGCATGTCTGTCAGGAGGTTGCAAAGGCACAGCAAGGGAAATGTTCCCACATCACATGAGCATCATACAAGGAAGTGAAAGCAGAGCATCAGGTAGCGAGGTGGAGCACTTGAGTGGTGGAATGATGACAGGCTGGTCATAGTTTGGAATGAGAAATCCAGCTCTCCAGCATTTTGTTTATTTTCAGTATGTGATAATGACTCTTGTTTTTTCCCTGCTTCCAGGACAGCCGTTCTGAACACGAGCGCCAGTATTTGTTTAGTCAAGGTCATGGCCTTGCTGAAAACACAGAATTAATTAAATCTCCCAGGTAATGGTTTGGTGGTTTTCTACAGAAATAGCATTAATTAGTTGGGATTGTTTTCAGAGTAATAAGCAGGTATAGTCTTTAAAAATGTGCTCTTTGAAAATCCTGTTCATGACAAAAGTTGAATTGTTTAAAAAAATGCAGAAACAAACTAGCTTTCATCTTACTGAAGTTGCTTTCTTTGTTTCCCTATACCCTTGAGATTAAAACCTCATGTTTTTACTCAGGGTTGTAGTTTCTTGTACGTTATCACAGCCCTACATTATTTGGACTGTGAGTACGGTAAAGGAAAATTAAAAGCTTCTTCTTGATAATACAAATTAATACTCTGAAGCCAATAACTTCCATTGTTAGTAAATGTTATAAAACTTCCCTTTGTGATTTGTGGGGACAACTGAAACTACTTGCAAGGTGTTTGTGTCTGTTTCTTGGTGACTGCAGCTCTACAGGAGCCTTCCATAATGCAGTCAGTGCTTCCCTGTCACCTGGGACACCCGTGGCCCAAGTAATAGTGAACTGGCAGAGTCTGGCTCTGGTGATGGTGTTGGCATGTTTTTCTTGTAAATCAGTAAATCAGTGATAGCTGTTCTGAAGAGTCTTTTGGATCTGATTCTTTCTCACAGACATTGGTAATTGCATGGGTGGGACAGAAATTTTGCTTTTTGCTGGAGGTTCTCACTGTCTGTGGAGTTTCACGTGACCCTGCTGATGGCTGTTAGAGCACCTGTGTTTAATATATTTCCTTGTGCAGATCCTCTCTTTGGACACCTGTGCTGTACAAAAGAGCTGGGATTCTGACTCACATTTACTTCATACTCTTAACTTTGGGCAGATGAATGTCAGTAGCTTTTACTACTAGTTCTGAGCAGGTGGCAGTGGGAGGGAGAGCTCTTTTCAAGCTGATGTTTGTTTTGTAGATTCACACAAGCAAGTTTACTCCAAGTGAGAAATTACTGTACTTAAACCTAGCAAGTCTCAAGACAAGCATTTTAAAGAATGTGTTTCTTTTTCTTCTAGTGAATATTTAATGATGCTGATGCCTCCAAGCGTAGAGGAAGAGAAGTAAGTGTTTGTACCTAATGTTCAAAGTCCACATTGGCTGGATTCTCCTTTTCATGGGCTGCAAATCTGTTTATCTGCAGTGAGAAACCAATGGCTCCAAGCAACGTGCTTTCTATGGCCCAGCTGAGAACTTTACCCCTTGCTGATCAGATCAAGATCCTGATGAAGAATGGTTTGTAGCTTTTGTAATACATTTACACTTCACTTTGTGACTTCTAGTTACCTCAAATTAGGTGCCTTCCCCTGTATTACCAGTTCTGTCACGCCATCAGACAGACTGTCTGGCTCTCTGATTCTCTGAAGAATCTAAATCCCAAGCCTTTCCCTAAAAAGAGCAGTGCAGTGACAGCTGATCTGACTGTTGATACAGTTGCCATCAATTTGCTCTTAGAAAAAATTCTGATTTGATGATAGCTTTCTGGATACACATTCAGCAAGTATCTCCAGGAATATGGGGGTCTGAGCATGTACAGCCTACACTTTGGCATTTTCTGGGAAATGTTTAATGATACATACTTCATGAGTGTCACCTAGGAATTTTATTTTCTCTCTTTAGAATTACTCTCTGATGAGAGCAAATCCTGAGGATTTTGCCTCAGGAGTGTCCTGCCTTGTCAGGTATCTCTGCTTACAGATATTGCCAAAGATACAGGTTGGATTTTTTTTTTAATTATTGTTTTATTAATATGTTAATTTGTGACCAGTTCAGCCAGTCAACTCTGCTGTAACACTAGCAGATACTTTCAGAACAGATGATGCCTACAGCACAGGGTGGTAAACCTAAGGCTTTATTTCTTTCCCCAAGATAAATCTTTGCCCGTGCACGCCCTGACTCCCCGTTCCCGGGTGTGTGGGTGGTGTTCGTGACTCTGTGTTTGCCTTGCAGTGAAGGTGATGCCGTTCGCCAACCTGCTGGGGCTGCTGGGCTCGGGCACCGACGCCACGGCCGTGCTGCGCTGCGTGCAGCAGGTGGCGCTGCTGGTCCAGGGAAACTGGGTGGTGAAGAGGTACGGCCCGCCTTTGTCCCGGCATCCCTCCGCCATCCCTCCGGGAGCGCCCCGGCATCCCTCCGGGACCGCCCCGGCATCCCTCCGTTACCGCCCCGGCATCCCTGCGTTACTGCCCCGGCATCCCTCCGTTACCGCCCCTGCATCCCGCCGGGACCGCCCCTGCATCCCTCCGGCATCCCTCCGTTACTGCCCGCCCCGGCATCCCTGCGTTACTGCCCCGGCATCCCTCCGTTACCGCCCCTGCATCCCGCCGGGACCGCCCCTGCATCCCGCCGGGACCGCCCCTGCATCCCTCCGGCATCCCTCCGTTACTGCCCGCCCCGGCATCCCTGCGTTACCGCCCCGCCATCCCTGCGTTAGCGCCCCGGCATCCCTGCGTTAGCGCCCCTGCATCCCACCGGGACCGCCCCTGCATCCCTCCGGGACCGCCCCTGCATCCCGCCGGGACCCCTCCGGGACCGCGGGCTTTGTGTCCCCGCCCTCGTGGCCCAAAACCCCCGACTCCCAGCTCTTGGGTGAAACCTTTGGTTTCACGGTGTCTGCGTCTCAGTGCAGTCAGCTGTTCCGTATCCACAGGGTTGCTGTGAAAGGATAATGCCTTAGTACCGGTCCCAAGTGGGATTGTGGCTGAGCAGTGATGTAATCTGTGTTTGCATCTGAGTTGTGACAGGTTTTTGATGTCTGCACTCATGTTCTTTTGTAAGAGAGCTGTTCTGAGTTCTTCCAGAGATTAGTGTCAAATAGAAACACGGAAAATTAAACCAGTGTAAGCTGTGGTATCCCTTAGCAAAATTCAGTCCCATAGGGATCTCTGTGCAGTTCTGTTGCTGTTCATCAGTGGATGCTGCTCTTGTCAGCTGAAAACTACCCTCAATAAATCAAGCATGGGGGTGCTGAGTGTACCACATGAATTGGAGTCTGTATCATCTTCCTGTTTATTAGGATAGAGCATCCTATTGGGAATTGAAATTAAAATGCAGTAATTTTTTTTTTATTTTTAACTGGGTGGAGCCCTGCATGCAGATATTTACAGTCTCTGGAATAGCTGTGTTAAGATGAATGGCATCAGCTGGCAGTCCAAGTATGCCAGCAGGATGTTTCAGCTATTGTGGTACAGGCCTGTATTAGCAATGTGACCATCTTTTACAGCAGCCCTGCTCTCCCTCCAGCTGTTACAGGAGGAAGCTGGGAGCAAGTTAAAAGACAGTATATTAGCATTCACATTGTTCTTAGGTTATAACTGATTCTTTGCTAGTATTCTGGGGAGGATGTGTGGATCTGTAGTGGATGGGGTGTTTGGACACAGAGCAGCACACATCAGAGTGGGGACCCACTTCTTTGGCCCGGGTAGGATCAAGATCTTGAACCTGAGTTGCTGTGGGGCTTTGGAGAGCCTGGTAAGACATGTCATCAGCTGGCCCTGCAAGCAGACAAGGACACAGACAGAGAGTAATGTTGGTCTTGGGGCTGTTGATTCAAGTATGGCATTTTGTAATATTGTTCTGTTAAACTCTTGATTGCTGGGAAGGAAATAAAAAACTCTCTTGCCCGTACATCAGCATTTTGGCTAAATGCTGCCTTCAAGGCTGCATACCAGGTTAGCCTAAGCACTTCTTAGGATCATTCTGGTCTTGTTTACATGGATCCAAGGGAGGGTAGGCTTTGCAAGAACAAAGCAGAGCTTGTAGCTGTGTTGCACACACCTGCTTGCCACAAGGCTGTGCTTTGCTGGTCTAAGCCTTTCTGCACTAGTGTAATTGCAATGGTGTAATTACACCAATGTTAATTCCTTTAATGAAAACCACGCTTTGGATAAAGGTATAATTTAACTGCAGAACAGGGAGGGCATGTTTGTTATGTTAATCTCCACTAATGCTATTTTTCTGGAGTACCTAGTAACTAATTTCTCTTCCTTTTTAATTAACAGTGATGTTCTCTATCCGAAAGATACTTCTAGTCCCCATAGTGGAGTTCCTGCAGAAGTGCTCTGTAGAGGCAGAGATTTTGTTGTAAGTATCAAAGTGTTTGTTGCTTCTGAAGGAAAACACAGGTGAAGCTTGCCTGGGAGGCCACAGCATTGCAAAATTCTGCTCTACTGCAGTGAGGTGTTTCCTCCAAGGAAGTTGTTTGTGCTTTAATCCTGAAGGTGTTGTTACAAGTCTGCCGTGGGAGTGTTGGTGTAGCTCACATTGTGTCTGCCTGGCAGGTTCAGATCATCTGTCATTAGCAGCATTCATCCCTTTCTAACACATGCTGTACAGCACTATCACATTGCCCCCACAATGTGGGGCTTGCAGAACAGCCAGGACTGGATAATGCAGTGCTTGTTTCTCCAGCTCAATTTCCATGGGCTCAGGACTGAGGGCTCAGGAGGGCAGTGTGGGTAAGCCTTGTGCTCCCTGAGCATGCACTGTTGATCTTTAAAAAGGACTTTATTCCCTAGGGCTGCTAATCAGTGAAAGGACTTTGTTCCCAGGCACCTTTTGTGAGCAGTAGCTGCACATGGAAGTTGAAATGAATATGGGTCTTGTAAACACACACATAACCACAGCAAAAAGGAACAACCTCTGCATTGTGTTTGTTTGCACTAACCATGGAAAGAATTAAGGTCCTAAGTGGTTCCTAAGTTCATAATCAGTTTATGGCTTCCGCCCCACCAGAGCAAATCTGATGAGTGCACAGCTCTCATTTGTTTCAGTTAGACCTGACTGTTTTTGCAGAGTTTGTTCATGAGGTTTAGCTCTGAACTGGAGAATGCTGTGCAAGAGATTTTAAGGGTATTGCAGTACTACTGTAAGATCAAACTGATGGTGATTGAAACTGACTTTTCCTTGTCTCTTGGTGTCTGCCCAAGACACTGCCATATGGAGACCTGGATTCAGGTGTGACCCAGTGACATAAGTGTTTAGGACACAGCAGATTAGGTGACACGTCGTGTGTAAAGTTCAGGGACCAGAATTATTGTGCTCAGTTAAGTAAGGGATACTGTTTTAATATTTAGGATGAAAAGATACATTATTTTCATTTGGATTATGTCAGATATACCTTCCATGAGAAATGGATCTGTGTTGATCTTAAAGGCAAATAATTTGCTGATTAATACTACAAGAAGGAAAAAGCTTAAATGTTAGAAAATAGCCAGAAATATTGATCCCTTCTTTCAGACAAAGAGAAATGTGTGGTTTTAAGACTCAGAAATAATATTTAATGCTGTATGGCATCTGTGGAGAAAATGTGTTCTAGCTTAAAAAGTGAACTTTTATTTCCCTATATTTGTGCAAAGTAATTAATAAGTTTAAAAAACATTTATGGACTTCTTGTGCTTTAAAACAGAAATGCCCTGTGCCCTAAAGTGAGTGGATTGGGTTTGTGTGTTTGTGGGCAGAGAGAAGCTGAATGGGAGAGAAGGAGGCATGGATGATGCTGTAGGCCAGGAAGAAATTGTCAGTAATGAGATTTTGGATTCTTAACAACATTATTAATACACAGAGACGAAAAGAGGCTGTAGCTTATTTAAATGGAGACAGGAAGAAATGAAAGGTCATGTTCAGTGTTCTGCCCAAGTCCTGTCAGCCTGCCCTCAGCAGCTGCCTCTCAGCACTTGGACCTCAGGAGCTGCTGTGCAGAGCTCCTGGCTGTGCCCTGCCTGGGGACAAGTGTGTGAGTGCCAGGACATCTTGGCATAGCTGTAAGTGACTGTGATGGGGGCAGAAGAAGGGAACAGGCACTTTGTAGGGGCTCTGTGCTGCTGGAGGGCAGCAGCCATCAGCCTGCACAGGCCCCTGTGTAAGAGTGCATGGAGAGTGTCTCTAGGCTGATGATGAGGTATGTGAGAAGTGACTTCTGGGGTCCCAGCATCACTGCAGTGGTTTTGTTGGGGTTTATTTTTTGTTCTGAAACTAAATGGAGTTTGAGTTCAAGAGATTCCTCATAGCTTTTGTAGTCATAAGTTTGCCAAGGCACACCACGGACTCTCAAAGCTTTTGGGCCTGTGTTCATGGCCCTTTGAGGACAGAAGGAGCCAGAAGATGTTTTTCCCCTAGGTGGCTGAGAATCATTTACTTCTACATTCTTGAAAGGAATGGGGGTTCTATTTTTGTGGTAACATCGTTGAACAGGGTCATTGCTACAACTTCAGTAAAGCTACTGCTACATGCAGTTGTTAGATTTTCCTCTTCTGTTCCCTTCCTAGATGTGGAAGTTCACACAGGACCGCTGGGTTGTGAGAAAGGAAGTAGCAGCAGTTACAAAAGTGAGTGGATTCCTTTCCTTCCTAAATCCAAAGGTGGTGATAAGTTGGCCAAATGTTGCTGGGCATTGTGTGGGTGTAGATAGTGGATGCTGCTGTGAGTCTTTCCTCTCACAGTGCCTGCTTTGCTCTCCATCTGGAGCAGGTATAGATAATACTCTTTCTAGAGAAAAACATTCTGAGCAGCTCCCACGAGTTTCCACAACTCCAAGACTGGCCTTGTAGCTGAGCCACTGGAATGCATCATGTCCTCTCCTGTGTTTCAGTGGAAAGCTGGGCACAGTTTGAACTGTGCCCAGCTGACTGAAGGTGCTTATGCAGCCCACAGAACCTGCTCTGCTTTAGGTGTCTTAAGAGCAGCTCTTCTGTTGGCATTTGCCAGTTTTAATATTAAGAACTTTAAAGCAACTCAGGCACCTGAACATTCTGTTAAAAGTGGTAAATGAATGAGAAACACTAAGTCAAAAGGACAAATCCCAAATTCTTTAAATGCAATAAAATGATAAAACAGGAATCAGTTTATGCACAGACCATCTATTTTTGGAATGTAAGAACCACTGCTGCATGAAAGCTGGGCATGTGTAGGTGCAGCATGTCTGGCCTGCAGCTCTAAAATAAAATTAACATTGTAGAATATGCTTCTCTTCCCCATAGAACCTTTTCATCTGAGTTTGGAAACTCCCTTTTCTTTGCAAAACATGCCATGAGCTATTTGACTCTGGGGTGATTAATCACCACGGCTCTCTGAAGTCCTGGGCTTTTAACAGTGTGTGAAAGTGTTGTGCTGCAGAGCAGGATGAGTATCTGTGACTTAGCTGGGTGTGTGCCCACAGAGGTGCTCCATGCACACCAGATCAGCCCAGCTCTCCTGTCTCGTGCACAGTGCTCACTGCCTCATCTGACCTCCTTGTTGTTTATGCTTTTTCTTTTAGCTCTGTCCAGAAGATGTGAAAGACTTCCTAGAGCACATGTCTGTGGCAAGAATAAACAAAGGTTGGGAGTTCATGCTCCCTTACGATGAAGATTTTGTTAAGAAGCATCCAGATATTGTTCAGAGGCAACAGATGCTGTGGATGGGCATTCAGGCCAAGTAAATAGTTTACTGTATTTTGGGGAATAAGCTAAAAGCAAAGAACTGTTTAGTACAAGGGTTCTGTAGACACTGATAGATAATCTGGCCTGTATTGCCTCCAAGTTTCTCCCTCTCAGAGCCTGGGCAGTGGTGTGGTGTGGTGGGAGGTGTTACTGCATCATTCAAATCATTCCTGGTTCTTGGCTCCTTGGAGAGATGGAATGTTCTAGCTAATGGCTAAAGCTGGCATGGCTGCATGCAGGCATAACAACTGAAACTGTCCTGGAATATTGTGTCTTTGTCTTTCAGATTAGAAAAGGTCTATAATCTCTTAAAGGAGCACTTGACACCAAAGAAACAAGAGGCACAATCAGGTAAATGGAACTGTGCTTGGATCATGCTGAAGCACTTGCATGTATTCATGTGCCCGTCCATATTCCTGAGTGATGTTTTGGAGTTCCTCTCTGATTTTGAATGTGGTGGAGACTGGTTTTGTTTAATGCATTTTCTTTCTTACTATTTCCTCTGGAATATTTAAGATCTTGGTCTGTACTGATGTCACTGAAGTTGAGGTGACACCAGCTCCTTGTGGCAGAGCCAGGAGGAGTCTGTGGCCCTGGGGACTCGCTGTTTGACACTGTAAAATCAGCTGGTTCTCTTACCCACTTGCTCATTTCAGGCAGCTTGTGGGGTGTAACCTGCTCCTGAAGGGAAAACAGAGACCATGCACAAATAATTCTCACTCTCAATTTAAAGTTAATGCAACTTCATGAGAATGAGGTGATTTTTTACTTCCTTGATTTGCAGTAGGCTCTCTGGTGTGGTTGAGGGCCAAGCAATTACTGGAGAATGTAATGGCAGGAGGTGTAAGGAGGTGTGAAGCTATTTGGTTTTGACATCCTCCACTATGGATGCCAGTGAGAGTATTAAAGTAGCTGCTCCAAAATCCTAAAAGATTGTAAAAACTTGAGATTCCAGACACTGGAGCAATTGAGGAGTGTAAGCAGAACTGACAAAGGAGCATATGAATCCATTTCAGTACCCTGTGTCTGATCTGCTCAGAAGGATTAGGAGTTGGGTTATTTGGAGAGGATTAGGGAGTCTAACAGCAGAGAAGGTAACAGCATGTGTGCTGGGCATGCCTTTGCCTCAAACACTGCACTCCTTGCTTTGGCAAGAACTGGGTTCCTCTGCTGCCAGCACACCCCTTCCTTTCACCTTTGGATGGCTGGCTATGGAGAGGGGAAGAAGGGCAGGATTCCATGGGAAAGAACTCCTTCCTGTGCCTTTCTCCCCATTACTGGGTATTAACACTGAGCAGAGGGTCTGAGCCTCTCCTGCTGTGCACCTCATGCTGCAGGTCCAGGTTCACTGTAACCCTTCCACACTCCTCCCTGTACCTGGTGACATCCTGGTGCTGCCTCTGGCAGGGGCTGCACCAGCCCCCACCAGCCACTAGAGAATGTAAAATACAAAAACAAGAGTTGCTGGACAAAGAAGTATTTGGGTCACAAGCAGAGATGTGTAAGCAGTTTGTATCCTGGTTTCCTGAATTGTGGAAAAGGCCCTGGTGATTGAACAAACACACTTTGCTTCAGATTCCTTGACTGGAACACCCTCCCCCAAACACTTGGCTTTAGATAAACAAAACTTTTTTTTTGCCCTCAAAAATCCAGCAAAACCCCCCAAAACTAATGTAAAATCTAATCAACAGACTGGGTTTATGCCTTAGATTTCCTAAGCAGATGATGTTTCCTGGTTTTATTTCACTATGAGCCCTGCTGAGGTTTATGGTACCTTTTGTTTCTTGTCAGCTCATCCGTTGCTGGTTTCTGGGGAGCAAAGGGTCAACATGGCTAAAGCAAAAGTGAAGCAGAACTATGGGCAGCTGGAGAAGGAGTTGCAGAGGCAGAAGGCAGAGATGAAATCAAACGACAGCTCGGCCAAGACGGATGTTCCCAACATCCGCATCAAAGAGGAGCCTGTGGGTGTGGAGGAGCCCATGGATACCTCGGCCCACGAGGGCCTGAACAACGGCCTGGTGAACGGCCTGCACCCAGCCCAGGGCTCCATGGACCCTGTGAATGGCCACCTGCCCGGGGGCTGCATCGACAGGGTCGCCCAGGAACTGAAGGCCTTTGTGTCCTCCACGTTTAAGAAACAGTTTGTACTCACCCTGAGTGAGCTTAAACGGTTATTTAACCTTCACTTAGCCAGCCTGCCTCCAGGACATACCTTGTTCAGTGGCATTTCAGACAAAATGTTACAGGACATGGTGTTGGACACTGGCTGCAAACAGATTTTGGTGCCTGTAAGTATGGTTTTCCCTTGGTGTGCTTTGGGGGAGGGATGGGGACAGGGGGGGGCAGTTAAACATCTGAGATGTGAAATATTTGTGTCCTGTGCTGATGGACTAGAGGGACAGATGTGCTCAGAGTACCTGTCTGATACTGGACATGTTGAAGCTGCTGGAATTCTGTCTCGGGTCCTGCTTCTGGCAGGCTCTGCACTCTGCCCTGTTGTCCTTGGGACTCCATTTCCACATCCAAGGTGTTGGGCCACAGTGATTTGCTGTCCCAACTTGCTCCTGTTAACATGATCTAAGGCAGTCCCAGATTCCCATCAGCTCTCCTGGAATTGCACAAGCTCCTTCCCTCGGGGACAGGGACACAGCTGGGAGAGAAAAGGTGACATTGACTGCCTGGGAGCAGCAGGGCACACCCAGCAGAGCCTCTGGGAAGCGACAAAGCCCAGCTGCAGCAGGTTTCCTTGGCCTCTGTTTCCTCCTAGGCTGTGCAGAGGTGTCTGTTTCTTTGTCTGCATGGAAACGACGTGGGTGATTGCGTGAGAGAGCAGGGCTGGGAGACACTGGATTGCTCAGGAGAGCAAAGGGAATCTGGCATCATGGGAAAGAGCCTAAAAGGAAATTAATTTTACAAGACATCTGGCACTGCTGATTGGGTTACAACCAGAAGGAGCTTGGGAGCAGCTGCCTTTGGGGAGAGAGGAGAAGGAACATGTGAACTGCTGAAAAGAGCAGGAAGCAGGAGGACTGGGAGAGCCTGGAGCTGCTGGGGGGCAGCAGGAACGTGTTCAGTCCTGTGCAAAGTACATGTTGTGGCACCTGGGAACCGAGGAACAGCCTGGAAATGTCACTAGGGAGAGCAGCAATTGTGGTGCTTTCTGCTTTCTCTCCTGGCAGTTTCCAAGACCTGGGGTGGTGCTTACCTGGAACTGTCTCAGTGCTGGCCAGGCTCTCCTCTGCACCTGGTGTAATGTGTGCCTCTGCCATGCTGATGGTAAACAGCTGAGGTCATTCCTGCTCTGTTCCTTGGGACTGGGGCTTGTTTGCTTTGGAAATTTGGGGATTTTGAAAATCCACAAGAGAAGTGAAAGTGAGATCATTTATCTTTTCAAAAAGCAAAATCCTGCTGAAGAGAGGTGGTCAGGAACTTCCTTCTGTGTGGAAAGCCCTGTCACAGGAGACCTGCAGAGGTGCAGAAGTGGTCCCTGGAATGTCTCCTGAGAAGAGTGTTGCAAGTTTTAGTTCTGCTGACTCAGAATTTACTGCAGTACTTGAGCTCTTGTGTATGAGCCTGTACTGCTGGCAGCAATGTAAATCATTGCCCCTGAGCCTCCCCTGATGCTCTGTGCAGATGGCAGAGGTGCTGGGGCTGGGTTTACTCTTTGCATGGGCTCAGACACTTTGGTGTTTCTTGATTGTTCCCTTGGACAATTTTGTCAGAACCCAGCAAGCCTGGAGGGTTGTTCAGCGTGGGATTTCATAGTTACTCATTAGTTTTCTGTAATTGGAAGTGCTTTGGTGATAAAAATCAATGATCTGAGGTAATTAAAATGATGTTCTTTGGCGGGTGAAGACACTCTTGGCTTGACTGCTTACCTATTATAGAAAACATGTGGCTGAAAATGGCAACTGAGACCTTAGCAGGGGAATGCAGATCTATTACAGAGCTGACCAGCAGCACCCGGGGTATGAGATAAACAGCACTTGTGGGGAGCCAGGAGAGGCCACTCCAGCTGCAGCTGAGGCCGTGGGGATGCCTGCAGGGTGCTGTGCTTGCTGTCCCTCATCAAGTGTCAGGGAAAAGCACAGGTCAGGAAAGAGTAAATCCTGGTGCTGCCATGGGAGAGGGTGAGGAGAGAAGAGGAGAGGAGCCCTGGGCAGGCAGAGTGCCTGTGCCCTGAGCTGAGCCACTCTCCCACCCATGGGAAGTGTCTGTGCAGGACTCTGGCTCCTGGGGACCTACACCCATTTCCTGCAGACTGGGGGGTGGCTGGCTCCTGCCGTGGCTCCCTTCCCATGGCCTCTGGAGTGGCAAGGTTCTGCCCAAAACTTAAGGATCTTTTTGAGGCCTCAGGAAATGATGTAACTGTTGTGTGTGTTCTGCCTGGCTGGGCTGAAGGAGGGGAGTGCAGCCCTGCACTCAGAGAGCCCTGCAGGCTGGTGCCAGTGCCAGCCTCCCTGAGAGCTGAGATCAGCAGTTTACCTTTAGGATTTCTCCAGCTGATAATTTTTTTTTCTGGCACTCTCAGCCCCTTCCATCTGGTGTAGCTATAACTGAGGCTGCCTGGCAGTGGCTCAGTGCTTGAGTGAGAACTTCCAGAGCCCAGGGCTCCTCCCTGAGAGTTCCATTTGAACGTGGCAGCCCTGGGAGCTGGGGCAGCGTGGAGTTCACCTCCCAAGAGCCCTGCTCTTGCTCCAGGAGCTTAGAGCAGGAAGGGGCACAGGGCAAATATTTTGAAAAGGATTTTAAGGTAGCTGAGAACTGTATCAAGGTGAGGCTGGGGAGATCAAGGTGATATAAACCAGCAAAGGGACAGCAGATGGCAAGGCAGTGAACTGTTTGTGTTGTGTCTCTCTGAAGAATCCCTGATGGCATTTCCCACTCCCAGGCCAGGCTGTGACAGGAGCAAGCAAGCAGGGAGCTGTTGGCTTGCAGCAGTTTGCAGAGGAAGGCTGGCTGGGAGGAGGAGATTCTGTGCATTTTTCTTCCCAAGTATTGTGTTTGTTTGGAAGCTGTTTCCTCACAGAATGGCTGGATAAACACAGCTGTGTTTCAGCCCTGTGGCTGAGACAGGAGGAGTTTGCACTCCGGGGCTGTGCTCACTTGTCTAGCCCAGCAGGTTGTGGCTGGGTGCTCCCAGTGCCCTGCTGCACTTTGTCATTCCTGCTGCAGCTGTTGTGTGGAGGGAAGCTGGAGTATTTGATTTTATCTCTGCTGAAAACCTACAAGAGAGATTATTCCTCAAAAGCAAGTGTCCTTATGGGAGGAGAATTATGTCAGGTGCTGTGAGCCTAGTCAACCTGAATCCTGGCTCTAAACCAAGTGTAAAACCTTGTTATAACCCAGGCATTTGGACTAACCTGAAAGTCAAAGCTGCTAATCCCACTAGGCAGCTCCCACTGGACAAAACCCTTCCCCTTTGCAATAAGATCAGAGGCAGAGCATGAAAGGAAATGCTGATCTTTTCACTCTGTGATGCACAAGTCTTCTGGCTGGTGAGGGAGGCTGGGAAGAAAGGTTTGGTTTGTACCAGCAGCCAGGATTGAGGGATGCTAGAACAATTGGGACTGGCTTGTTAACTTTTCATAGATGATTGATTTAGGTCATCTGGGCGGTTAGCAAGGAATAAATCGTTAGTGACAGACAGGAAGAGACATGTCAGGAGTGAAGGCATATTCCAGCAGTGCTCATTAGTCACTGCTCTAAGGGGAAATGTTAAGGCAAATGGATGGAATTTTATTTTTTTAGGGGGAGAGGCAGTTGTGCTCCTTCCTGTCTGCAGGGGTGTGAGGCTTCTGCCTCAAAAAAATGAATGTGTTTCTCTAGCTTGGCACATGGGGGGAAAACAAAACATGCAAAACCACTGTCACTTTTGGAGCCTGAAATGAGCAAATAGCTGGCTCAGTGTCCCTCAGTATCCAATCTTCTGAGTCCTGTAGTCTGCCCCAAAACAGAGATGGCAATACAGCAGAAGCTTCTGCTTGTCAGTAATGCTCATTTGGGATTAGTGAAGCAGATAACTGCAGGATGGAGTCTGAATCTGTAAAACCTGCCACTGTAAAGGTAGAAACCTCCAGAAAGACCATGGAATGCACTTGGTGCTCTCAGCTGTTCTGGATGGTCTGGAAGCAAACACTGCTGACAGGAAAAATCTACAGATACCTTGCCATGGGGTAGCATCAAGGTCCAAACCCTGGGTTTGTTCTGGTACATGGTGGTCAACTCACCACCAGTGGGAAACTGTCCCTATGCACAGTTCATGGGATTCCAGTATGTCCAGCAGTTCCCTTGAAAGCTCAGCTGTGGTAGGTGTGTGACAGATGTGGCACCAGTGCCCTGTGCAGGGTGTCCCACCCTGAGCAGAGCCATCAGTCAAACCTGGGCACGTTGGGACACCTCAGGGTGCCATGGTGCTCATCCCATTCCCTGGTCACAGGTGTGACACAGACCATGTTTCTGCTCTGTCAGTGGGGCTGTGAGAAGGTGCCAGAGCTAAGGCACCCCTCCAGTGTGGGGTGAGACAGCAGTTGGGTTTTTTCAGCAGTTATTATTCCATGGCAGCTAGGGTTTTGATTCAGTAATGGGTGTCCAGGGATACAGTATCATGGAATCATTAAGCAGAACTCATTAAATAGCTGGTTATTTTTAACAGCCTCTTGTTCTCAGTTTCCTCCACAGACTGCTGCCTCACCAGATGAACTAAAGGTCTATGCACTTTGGGAAGCTGGTGACACTTATGATCAGGTAAAGATAAAATAAGTGACATTCCCCACAATATTTTTATTGAGTGTTTGGTATTGTTTGCATCCATGTTTCTGGAACTGGTACAGCAGGTAGTTTTCCTCTTTCTCTATTGGTGTTTTTAACACCAACCTGTTTCCAGCTGAAAGGAAGGTTGTAACATGTTGGTGATCATGTCAGTAACCATCTCAGTAGCTGTTTCTGAACCTGTGAGAAGAAAGGATTCTCCAGTGCAGGCCAGGATCCAGTCCAAGGTTCTTTTCCTTTTGATGGTAATGCAACATTAACCTGAGATTACCAGGTGTATGTTGTATCTGTTTATACTTAAGAGTAGGAAATGACTGCAGCACATGTGAGCATCTGCTGAGTGCTAACTGCTGTCAGAGTAAAGGAGGTGAAAGGGCAGGTGCCCGATGACCTGTGGATGGGCAGTGAATTCCTAGCTCCATGAACCCAGTACATTTCTATAGGAAAGAGGCAGCAACTAGCCAGCCTCTTGCCTGGAGTGATGTGAGCTCCCATGCAAGCATTTCAGAGGAATACATTCCATCTTCAGTTGTTTTTGTAGCTTTGGGGTGCCCCAGGTGACAGAACAGGTGCAGGTGGGGCCACAGGGTCAGGAGGGACCCCTGTAGAGCCCTTGGAGAATAAGGAATATATGGGATGAGCAGGAACATATGGGATGGTTTCAGGATTATGAAGCAAGAATCCTCTGACGTAGTTCAGGGAATGTTTTGTACAGACTAAGGCATGTGCAGTTTTGATAGAAAGACAGGAATAATTGTTCTCTGTGTACTTACAGCAGGTAGTTTTCCTCTTTCTCTCTTGGTGTTTCTAACACTAACCTGTTTCCTGCTGAAAGGAAGCTGGTAACATGTTGGTGATCATGTCAGTAACCATCTGGTACAGCAGGTAGTTTTCCTCTTTCTCTATTGGTGTTTTTAACACCAACCTGTTTCCAGCTGAAAGGAAGCTGGTAACATGTTGGTGATCATGTCAGTAACCATCTCAGTAGCTGTTTCTGAACCTGTGAGAAGAAAGGATTCTCCAGTGCAGGCCAGGATCCAGTCCAAGGTTCTTTTCCTTTTGATGGTAATGCAACATTAACCTGAGATTACCAGGTGTATGTTGTATCTGTTTATACTTAAGAGTAGGAAATGACTGCAGCACATGTGAGCATCTGCTGAGTGCTAACTGCTGTCAGAGTAAAGGAGGTGAAAGGGCAGGTGCCCGATGACCTGTGGATGGGCAGTGAATTCCTAGCTCCATGAACCCAGTACATTTCTATAGGAAAGAGGCAGCAACTAGCCAGCCTCTTGCCTGGAGTGATGTGAGCTCCCATGCAAGCATTTCAGAGGAATACATTCCATCTTCAGTTGTTTTTGTAGCTTTGGGGTGCCCCAGGTGACAGAACAGGTGCAGGTGGGGCCACAGGGTCAGGAGGGACCCCTGTAGAGCCCTTGGAGAATAAGGAATATATGGGATGAGCAGGAACATATGGGATGGTTTCAGGATTATGAAGCAAGAATCCTCTGATGTAGTTCAGGGAATGTTTTGTACAGACTAAGGCATGTGCAGTTTTGATAGAAAGACAGGAATAATTGTTCTCTGTGTACTTACAGTACATTTTCTTTTAAAGCATCGCCAAGTTTTGCTTGAAATCTTTTCAAAAAACTACCGGGTGCGCAGGAATGTCATCCAGACCCAGCTGAGTCAGGAGTGTGGGGAGGATCTCAACAAGCAGGAGGTGGATAGGGTTTTAAAGGTAAGCTTCTGTTCACCTTGGGTTTGATCCAATTAATACATGAGTTTTAATGCTTGATTTGAGCAAAGGATTATGTTTTACCTTGAACTGACAAATGATAAGGATGATAGAACACTTGTTGCTGGAATATGGACAAAGCCTGTGTTTCAGTTTGTTTTCTCAAAAATGCACTTGTCTCACTCTATCTTCTTTCCCTCCAAGCAGCAATGGCTCACACATTATTTTGTATTATTGAAACAAATCTCTCTGACATCTTGGAGCAGCAGAGAATAGAGTGTAGTGAATGTGATACTTGAGTTCTTTTTAAATAATGCAGAATTAAACATTAAGGAGGTGGGAGGGCTCTGCCCAGTGCTCTGAGCTACCAGCTGACTGCTGCTGGTTAGTGCTGCAGAACACAAGTGCCACATGTTCAGAAGGAAGTGGATTTTATTCTCTAGCAGGATGTGCAGCTTTGCACAGAGCAAAACCCTGGCCAAAACCAGCAGGCAGAGTAGTAGTTAACACATCTCATTGTAAATGTTTATTTAAATCCTTTCATCTCTCTTTGAAGATGCACCATTTACTTGTTCATAAGTTTAAGGTATAAAGTACAGACCACACAGGGCATGACTTTAAAAGAGATGCAGGATGGCCAAGCAAAAAGTTGCCAACTAAAATAATACTTTAATCATTGTGGCTGGGCCTTTGCTCACTGTCACCCACTTCAATAAGACAAGTGCTTAAGTACTTTATTACATTGTGATCTGCAAATGAATAATAGCATCTTTGCAGAGCTACAGATCTGTTGCTGTGATAATAAGCAAACTGGTCTTGCTTGAAAGAACCTGGTCGTCTTAGCAGTAAAATAAGCTCAGACATTTCTGCCTGCTAGACAATATTTCCTTTGGCTCCCTGTGCTGGGGGATTTGTCAGCAACTACATGAGCTCAAGTATCAGCTCTCCTGGAACATCTAGACAATGTACTGGCATTAGTTTTTCATGATGCTGTTGCTATTTAACAGATAACCTATTTCTAGAAAAAAATACTTTCCCCTAAGTGATCAGGCACTGTTTTTATGTAAGTCAGTAACTCAGTGGGTGATCAGCCTGGTGTTGTGACAGGCTTTATTGCCTTGAATACATTTGTCACAGGACTAGGGGAAATTACCTTTGTTTCTGAAATAAAATTTAGAAGTATGATTTAATGAAATGGGAAGATTCTCTGGCTTCTTTAAGCCACAAGAGATTGGATTCCACTTCCATTGAAATTGGTTTTGTTGATTCCTATTTCCCCATCTGCCTGTGCTCATTTTTATACACAGAGGAACAGACTGACAAGGTTTGTATTTTTGCATTTATAGATCAGCCTGCAAACCCTCTGTCTAACCTCTGGGTTTGTTTTTGTTATGGACGAGCCCCAAGACTTCAGAAACAAAGATACATTTAAGCTCCACAGCCTCAGTTCTGCAGTAGTACTTGAGCCTGTGTTGAATTACCTGAGAGGGAGGTTGGAGCAAAAGAAAGGGAAGCCTTTAGCTCAGGGCTCCAGCGACTTTGTGCTCACCTAATAGAAACAAGGAAATGAGCCCAGGACAACCCAACTCCTGTGCTCCTTTGCTGAGGAGCTGTAAGCACAGCACACGTGTGCTCACAGCAGGGCTGAGGTTTGACACTTCATTATCATAGAAAGAGATTCTTATCCAGTGACTGCCCTCACTCTCCTGCTCTGTCCTGCTGCTCCCCTCAGCCTCTTCCCCTGCGCTTCAGCCCCTCTTTACCCCTCCACTGCCCTGCTCCTCCACCCCTCACACATCCTTCCCTCCCTCAGCTGGATTCTGCATGAGCCCCAGGCTCTCCCCCAGGAGACACTGCTGTTCCTCACTGCCTTGGCATCGTTTGTCCCTTTGTGGCTCTCAGCCTTCCCCACCTCGTGTGTCCCCTCCACTGAAGCCCCCTGGCCTCCAGGGTGGGGATACCGTGTGCCCTGGAGCAGGGCTTGGTACTGCTCATGTTTTTTGTCCCAGAGCCAGCCAGTCATTCCCAAGACTTTATGGACTTTAGTCATAGAATCTTCAATGCTGGAAGAGACCTTTGAGATCATCCAGTCCAACCAACGCAGCAGTACCGCTGTAACCAGGAAACATCCCCAGCACCAGCTGCAGACAGCCTTTACCTGCCTTTAGGATGGTGCCTCCAGCACCGCGGCACCCCTCCCAAGGCCTGAGCAGCCTACCAGAGCCTTTCCCTGTCTCCCCAGGACTGCTGCGTGAGCTACGGCGGGATGTGGTATCTTAAGGGGACGGTGCAGTCCTGACAGCGGGCAGAGGTGGCAGCTGATCCGGGGACGCAGGAGCAGCCGCAGCGGTGGCACAGCCGGAGCCACGCCGCGGCCTCGGCAGCCGCGCGGTCGCTCCGAGCTGCGCTGGGGCCCGCGGGCACTGCGGCGGCCATCCCAGCGCTGTTTGCATGGCTCCGAGGCGCGGGAGCGCCGGCAAAGGCACCGTGGGACCCTGGCTGCAGCCTGATTCATCTGGGATTTCTCATGTATTGCAATTCTCCTTCTGTTTCGTTATGACAAAATAAAACCATATAGTGACACAGACATGATGGAAAATCATGGTCTAAAACTTTATTTTGTAAGTAATGCCAATAAATTAAATTTGTTTACAAACATCCCAGTTTTTGTTAAATCCCTGGATGCTCATACTTTAGTGTGAGCATTGTCATAGCCCTTGCAGCTCTCTTCATGGAGAGCAGGTAGTCGTGTTCATGGGAATGTCAGGCCTGGGAGGGGGGAACAAAATCACTGTCTGTGAACTCTGTATTACATAGCCTTGTTCTCACCTGTTGTCTGTGAAATGAGTTATTTGGAGAAGTACCTACATCTGAGACATGGGGAACAGCTACTGGATTTCTTCTACTGGTGTGGGGCTGGTTTGAGGGACCTTGTGCATTACTGTATGTGACAGAGCAAGGTAAGTAACCGACGGCACTCTGGAAGGCATCCAGCTGTAGTTACCACACGGCAACCATGTAAAACCTCTATTTTGTGTAATTTTTAAATAAAATTTTATCTCAAATAATTCTACCCTGCCTTGTGTTTGTCCAAGAAGAAGCAGAAGCCGCACCGGCTCCTTTTAAACCCTGAAAGCTTGGGGAGGAAGGATGGAGGCAGAGAGCCAAGAGCAGTGCAGTCCCTGAGCTCCCTGGGGCTGCCCAGCAGCAGGGACAGGGAGCCAGCCCTGGTGGCTCATCCTGGACTGGCCTCACCTGCAGTAGCAGCAGGAGCAGCTGCCGTGGGCTGCTGCTCCTGTTCTCTGCTGCAGCTTCCACCACATGAGAAGCTAAAGGGGATTCTATTGATTTCATCTACTTATGCTCAGAAAAGGCTGAGTTGAGTTGTTGACCAAAATAAGAAGATTAAGGTAGTTAATCCAGATAAGACTGGCTAAGAATATTGTCCCCATACTTATGGCATTTCACGTTTTGGTGGAAAATGGCTATTTTTGAACTGCTAAAACTCTACCTTATTTAATAGGTTAGTGTAGTTCATTAACTGCATCAACGAAACTGGGATGTGTTTTATGTTCAGGCAGCCCTGGCTGGCACTGACCCAGTGGCTGTGGCTGGAAAGCTCTCTGGGAAAGCCACGCTCCAGGAGAAGCTCTAAGAAGAGCCCAGCCTGGAGGGATTTATTGCACAGCCTGCACAGGTGAGTGCTGCAGGACAGCCAGAGCTCAGCAATGGCACAGGTAGCCAAGGGGGGAGTACAGTACAGAAGAATCAAGAAGTTCTGAGGAAACATTTTTGGTATTTTTAAAGCATAGAAATTGTTGCTATCGAAGTGCTCAAAATTAGCCAAAAGCAATAAACCACTGAAGATCACCTATTTAATCAAAAATCTGCAACTGCTTTTACATGTCTTCTGCCCAGCAGGTGTGGTTTGCCCCTGTCCCTAAAGTCAGGAACACTGGTAGTGAACCACTTTGTGTCTTTCTCAGGGTACTGCTTTCCAGTCTCCAAATTTGGGGTGAGATGGGTGCAGGTGGCAGGCACACAGTGACAGGACAGTAACCTCATGGCAGAGCAGCTTTTCTGCTTTCCCCGCCCCTTTTTTTTTAACAGCATTGACAAAAACCAAAACAATGAGGAAAAACTACTTACTTCCATCTGGATTTCTGTCCTAGACAGGCCTGTTCTTATCCATGTAGCATAACTTTTCTAAAATACAAATTCTGTGGGAACTCCATCTGATCTCTGTAGAAAAGATGGCAAGACTAGATAATGCAGATGCCAGCTGCACCAAGTTCAGTTTCCTGATTAGCACAGATGGATATAATTACTACTTACACATGCAGCTTGACTGGATTATTTATTTGCTTAGAAAAATATTCAGAAGATTCAGATTCCCATTTTTAAATAAATTTCAGACTGCAATACATGTTTTAGAGAAACTCCCACAACATGAAGTGTTAATACTGCACCTGAAGGACGAGCAGAACAGAGAACAGTGTAAGGCAGCAGAGCTGCAGCAGCAGCAGCTGGACTGAAGCTGAGGAACTGTCCACATTCTGGGTCAAGGGTTTGGTACCTCACAGCAACTCAGCAGGAAGCTGCTTCCCAAGAAGTGCTGGCCACATTAAGCTATGAGACCCTTTACAAGGAGAAGGATGTCACCTTTCATTGTACCTTCCTTCCTTCCTCCTCATTTCCCTATGTTCTGAAGAACAACCTTCTCCATGTTCATTGTTTTTCAGAAATTTGGTATTGTATTGTATCAATTACTATTAGGGAATGGAAAAGCAGAGGGAGAACAAGACTATGGTCCCGTTTTCAGTAGGGTATGTGCTGGCAGTGTGTCCGTCCCCCCACACCCCCAGGCAGCATGGAATAGGTCAAGAGAGGCCAACACTGGAAGCAACAGACAAAACAATGTAAGGTTTTACCTGGCCTGTCTCCTCAAGCACTTAAGAGTTTGTGGTATGCAACATTAAAAGCTACTCCACTACGTCAATGCTACTTCTAAAGTTAAATAGCTAAATAACAACTCTCTAACTCACCAAATACACATAAAAATGAACTTTGAAGACATTCCACCAGAGAACCGTAGGTCCCAAGTAACACATAGAGTCAATTCACAGTATCTTGCCTTAAGACAAAGTGCCCTACAAAGGAAACCGTATCTAAAAAGCCACACAAACTTTACATCAAATCCTTTCTTAGTAGAAAGACATTTATACTAATCTGTAGGAGAGCTTAGTGATTGTGAAAACGTGGTATTAGCTTAAAGCAAGCACAGCTTTCCACCACCCTGCCAATGCAAGATCAGCTGGACTGCTCCCTTCCTGGAGCTGAGGAGATGCTGCCCCTGGGACTGGTCAGGGCTTTGCTTTTGTTCATTTTCTACATCAGTGTAGTCACAGAGCTAGATCATCCCTGTGAACCAAAGGAAACCTTTAGTCTGGTTCTTGTGAGAGATTCAGAGTTCTTAGCTCTGTTATTTCTGAAGTGGACTAAGGAAACAAGTGTCAGTCACTGCTCTGGCCAGAGATGAAGAATAATATGAAGTAGTAGTGTAGCATAAAGCTATGATGTTTGTTTGCTTTACAACCACTGGTTTGTGTGACAGTGCTAAACATTAAATCTACTGCTACACAGGAACAGGGAATCTAGCTGATACCTAACTAGCTTGTTAACTACAGGCCTACCAGCCTATCCAAAACATTCATTTTGAGTGCTTAAGAAACACATCAGTTTAAGGGGTCTTCTGACATTCATATGAAGTGTGTTCTTGACTAACAGATAAGGTTACGGCTGAGAGGAGAGAGTCTTGTACTTTGCTCTGTGTTCATCTATTTCTTCTTTTGTTTTTCTGATACAGCTAAAAATCTCCTTGAATAGTGCTTTATATTCAGGGGGAGCATTTGTAGAAGAGTCACTTAGCTCAGCAATTGTGAATTCTTGATTGCTAGCTGAAAGATCATACTGGATGTTCCCCACATTTAGGTCTTTGGAATACTGCTTCAGCGTTTGTACAGCCTTGTGTTTCAAAGAATCTTCATCCAATTGACACTTCTTCAAAAGTTCCTCATACTTGACTTTCAGAGCATTGTACTGAGCATCAACTTCATTAAGTACAGAGATCCCTCGCTGTTTCACAGCTTCAGCTCTCCTAATGCACGTTTCTTCATGGCCCCTGAGGATGTCTGCCCCGGCGGCGCTGCTCAGGAGGCTTTCGCTGCAGCTCCGTTTTAGTGCCTTCTTCTCAAGCTCTGATACTGTCAGAAGTCCATCATCTGCCAGGCTCTGACCAAGCTCCCTGTCTAGAGATTCCTTGAAAGAAATGAAAAAGGACTCTGGCACCAATTTCTCTGCATTATGGAGTGTGTTTTCAGCCTGAAGTATCTGTCGCATTTCAGCTACTTCTGCTTCCAGCTCCTCTGCCCGAGCCCGATACAAGTCTGTGTCAACCAGCCTCCGCTCCAGGTCACAGTTTTCTTTCACCATGAGACTGTATTCCTCTTCCATGGTTACCCTCTTCTCTTTCTCTACATTCAGCTGGGCTTGCAGAACTGTCACTGCCTTCTTTAACTTCTCATTTTCTTCTTCTAGAGGACTTAGCTGACTATCCATCGAAGTAATCTTTTCTGCAAAGACGTGATCATAAACGAAATACCTGCAGAAACAAAGTAAGGATTATCAAACACAGGAAGCACAGCTGACCACACCTAAAGTTTTCATGTGCTGGGTAACTAAAGACATATTTAAACTGTGTGCTAACACACTTCAGAGCACTAACAGGGGCCATTGCACTAACCAATCAGCCAATTCAGTAATCAGAACAGGATTTCTAAGGACTTACATGCCATGGAACCAAGCTCACAGCTTAGGCAGAATGGCAGCTTGTTAACAGTCTCATGTTACATTATTCAAATTATAATTTAAGCTTAGAGACAAGGTGATTAAGTTTAAATACACACTGCCTCCCTGTACCACGCAGTACTTTCTGACACTATTTTTTTCTACAGCACCCCACTCTTGTCGCTATTGATATAGAGAAACAAGCTTCATAATTGACAAAGCAATGCTGAAGGCTGGTACTTTCATAAGCCTTTGGCAGCTTGAAGGATTCTGTTATCTTTGGAATTATCAAGAAATAACTTCTTTTTGGATTTATGATTTATTCTAGAGTATTACCTCCATGTAGACACAGGAGCCTGTTCTGTCTGTGGAGGTTTTTCTTTACAAAATTGCTCTCTAGGCTTGCAGTTAGTCTCAGCTTTTACCAGGACATTGTTCCCATGGCCCCATTAATGCAGTTCAGCTGGGTCAAATGGCTCTACATTTAAAAGGAGGCCCAGTGGCCCAGGTACCATTTTCCCAGTTTAGGTGTCATTTGAACCAGCTTAAACTCAAAAAAGCTAAGGAAATATCCACGGACATCCACGGAAAGACTAAGGTACAGGAAATATTTTGCATTTACTGAGTTTGTTTTTCAGACTTTCTGTGTGTTTGCTTTTACCTGACTGAAAACACTGGGGTGCAAATTGTTGTAAGCTTTCTAGGCTACCATTTGATATGGCTGGCTCTGGAGACAAAGTGGAGCACCAATACTGGTGTGGTCTAGATGTAATGACAGTACCACATAGTGGAGATACTTTGCTAGTTGTGAACATCAGGTAATTTTTTTTCCAGCTTGTGTGGTATCTGTGCTCGTGTGTTAGGTTTTAAAGTTTTGCTGAAATAGTTTCAGTGTTCTGTACTATGTAAGGCACAAAGTCTTACTGGCGGAGGTCGTACAGCTCCTTCAGACACGAGAAGCTGTGCATTGATCTTGGCTGCTCAGATCTCTCCTGGCTCATCCGGCCTCGTCCAGGCTTTTTCAGTTCTTCCACTTGTCGCTGCAGGTCATCTATGTGTGTTTGTAGGCTTTCAATAGTCTCTGTCAAGCTAAAAGGTGAAAAGACCTTTAAATAAAACTAACCTTTCAATTTGCCACTATTGTAGAACATCACTAGGCAGAGACAGACACCCAGTACCTACACAAATGCACCTGGACTGCTCTTATTAACAGCTGGGGGGAGGGAATCTCTAAAAATTTGTTACCTTATTATCTTTTGTTGTGAAGCTCTACTCTCTGCAACCAGTTTTTGATTAGTGTCTTCCAGCTCTCTTGCTGTCACATCCAGCTGTTCATAGACTTTTGCATGCTGGTCGTTCATCTGCCGCAAGAGCTCCACTTGCTTTGTGAGGTACTGCAAGACAGTTCTGTGTTACTGCTTTACTCTTGAGACACGAGCTACAGCTCCTATGCTGCATTTTTGCTCACATTCAGAGAGAAACTCCTGAGTTTTCCAAATGTAAATTCCCATGTTTGCTTTGGTAAGCTGAAGAGACACTGCCAGTAACCAGGCAGCTTGCCTTTGTCATGGAGGTCACCCCAGGCTCATGAAGCAGCTGGGTTAGATGGTGCCAGCTGTGTTTATCTGTGCCCAGCCTTGTGCACGGGGCTGTGCTGCAGTCAGCACTGATAGAGCCTTCAGGCTCCAGCACAGCCCTTACCTGTCCTCTGTGTTCTAAAGGTTGCAGTCTGCTCCAACAGAAATTTCTTATCTATGTTGACCCAACAATTTTCTCAACATTAAAGGTAAAATATTGGATAGCACCATCCATAATTAAACATATTTTCAGCTGACCCAAGTGATTCCAGTCTGAAGCAGCATTAGGTTCAGCATGACAAAATTTAGGTTGTGGTCACTCTTAAGACATTATGCAGCTAGTATGTGTCAGGAAATATAAGTTATTGAATTCAAATCTTTAATTACTCACAGGTAACTATTCCAGTTACAGTAATCCCAAACAAAGGTCTCCTGGCCTTTTTTAGAAAATAAAACCTCACATAAGTACTCTCAATTTAATGCTCTTGGGTTTTACAATTAAACTACACACACTGTTTAGTTTCCTGAATAACGTCAGAAAGCTTGGAATTCTTAGTCTAAGCAGTTCACAATCACCTAAAGCTCTTTTTAAAAGTGTCTTATATTTTCCCACCCAGGGCATGTGCACTTGTATGAGACAATTCTTTTCTGTTTGAGCCTAACCCCCTAAATCTGAAATATTTTGTTCTTATATAGAATTTGTATTTTACAATATATTCTGTATTGCTACGTGTTACTTGCTTAAGACTAAGCTTCAAGCAGGAACATCCAGCAAACTCCTAGGCAGAATTACTTCTCTTTACATAGGTCTGTTACATACTCAAAACTTCTAATATTCTACTTAACCTTTTACCTCATTAAAAGATTGGTGGGTTTACATTTTAGGCAATTTAAGAACAGATAATAAGTTAATCTAGGACTAGTAACTGCTCCATACAGACTTCTAGAAGATCAACATGATAGCTGTTGGCTAGATCCTTTTGTAGCCTGTGCACACATGACAGAGGATTTACACAAAAATAGAATGTAGATTAGCAGTAGAATCTCAATGTGACCCATTTCAGATTAACTTTCCCTATTGGCTATAGCTGAAGGAAGGAGCTGGAGATCCTCAGAGTTTCTTCTGCAGTACAAGTGTGGCTAAGCACAGGAGCCTGAAGAGATTTTGCAACTTATTAGAATGGGCTTTTGCAGACCTTTGAGATGAATGGAAGTATCTTCAGGACTGGTGTCCAGTTGGTCTGGTATAACCAGACCACCAAAGATGATGTAATAAATACTTCAGAAGTTCATGTTTAATCTATGTCCCCTACAATGGAGCACCCAACATGAAGCAGCACCTTGCATTCTAGCACATGAAAACTGGAGGGTGTCAGGACTTCCAAGATCTGAGTGCTGAGAACAGATTCAGGCAGGAATAAAGTTGCTGTTTCCATGCAGCCTTTTTTACATCTACAGTGATTAGTTAGTGGCACACGTGTCAGTACAAAGGTCAGATATAATGCTCCAAAGCTGTAAAATGCTTAATGTGTTAGTATTTAATAGATGAGATGTAATCTTAAGCACACCACAGCCTTTGACCCTTCCCCTCCATTACAGACAAGGCAATGCTGTATTTCAGAATGATTTCTCAGCCAGCTCTAGATTTTGCTACCCACAAGATCCAAATTAATAGGAAAAGAGTCTCAAAGATTTACATGGATATACTGCACTAAAAAAGCTAGTACAGAAGTTCAGTGGAGTGGCTACAGGAACAGCTGAATGATCACATGTAGGTTGCATAGACAAGCACTTGAAAATTGGGAAAAATCAAGCACAGAGACTGAATATGCCATTTGTGTATCCTGTGCAATGGGGCATCCTGTGATCCCACAAGAGCCAGAAATGCTGATATGAAAGTAACAGACTGAACTGCTTTATACCTTGCATATACAAATGTTATTCCCATTTGTTTCAGTGAATTCCTGTAACAATTCCTTGTGCCAGTAAGCTAACATATTCAGTTCCTCAGTTGGAGAGTGTCTCTGGGTATTTGAACAAGGGGTTCATTTTCCCTTTCCTGCTAGAAATCCAGGTGCAAGAGAAACTTCTTTGGAGGAAGAAAAGTTTTTTGCTGCTATTACACTTTTAAATGGCACTGGGGAAAGGGAAAAGATTGAGACAGGAGATAGGACTGAGAATACAGCATGTTGCTACAGCAGATACAAATACAGCCTTTGGCTCAACAAGCTGGGCCAAGAAAAGGTGCAGGCACTATTTATACATCAGAAGCATCACAAAATCTGTTCTCCCACTCTCCCTCTCCTCTTGGAGGGAGATAACTAATAGGACAATCACACATTTACTCTCCTTGAGGGAGAGAAGAAAAGAGACAGAAGAGGTATTAGATAAAGCCTTCAAAAAGTAGCATTGCCAAAGTCTTGGTAGAGCAAGACATTGAGAATAAAAAAATTAATCTGTCATGTCTGAGTTTGACTGCACATGTACTTGACCCTGCACCACACCAACTACAGATCACTGCTGGAAGGACACTGGTGACACTTCCTGGAGCTGCAGCTCTCTCACATCCTCTGCAAACACTGAACCACCAGAACAGCTTAAGGAAGTAAACTGGCTTAAACCAATAGGATATTGCATTCTTAACAGCACTAGACTGTTTCTGTAAACCAGTGTAGCCAAACAATAATGTACTTTCCACATTTCTAGCTAGTGTTAAAATGCAGCTGCTCATTAAGTAGCTACACTCCCATCAGCCAGGTTAGTTGCCTACCACGAAGTTCTGGTGTGCTGTTTCAAAAGGCATGTTGTAACTCTGCTAAACACTTTCTTCAATATGGTTGTTCATACAAGTACCTTGTGTACAGTATTTGTATAGCACCTTGGAAGTGTTTGTTTTCTCTACACCTTAAGAATTGATCTTTTTATAGAAACTATTCATGACAATGAGGTCTCTGCAGAAGTAAATACATCTTCTAACGCTGTGGCAGGAATATAAATATCAGCCATTCCAACCACTGTATCTCAGAATGAACAGGATAACAAAGATTACAGTTAGCACATAACAGAAGAAAGAGCCAATAGATGAGGTACAAAACAAAAGTAACTTCTAAAAACACACCAACAAATCAAATCTGCACTCAGAAACTGCTCCTTGCTTACTAAAAATGCTGCATTTGTGTAGACTACTTTAAAGACACCTGTAATTCTGTAATTATTAAGGTTAGGATTCTTTCAGTTACCTGTTGCCACTACAATGGTGAGCACTTTCAGTCTGAAGTTGCAGCTGTACAAAATGCACATCTCTAATTGCAGTACTGCCAGCACAAAGGAATTCAGATTTTGTAAAAATCTGGTACATACCAGTCAAAGCCTGTTCCCTGTGATTCACACCAGAACCAAATGGAAATGCTGACTACATATTCAGTATGTTGTCAGTCAGTGAAGTCCTGAATATTTAACAATTTAATTATTAGAGACCATGCATTGCCCTCTAATAGCTGAAAAAAATCTCATTATGCTGACAAATGCTAGGTCTGCAAGAACACAGGCAATATTTAAAAAAAGAGAAACTGCCAAAAATAGCCAGGTTTTTCCACTCTGTTACCTAAAGATGACTGGTTTTGAAAGGATGGTTATGGTTTTGGGTTTTTTCCCTGGAAAATATGAAACAATATATCCACTGTATCCTATATTTAGATACTACTTAAATTGGATTTTTTTCCTGTGGGTTTTTTTTTGTTTTGTTTTGGGGTTTTTTTTGTTTTGTTTTTGGGTTTTTTTTTTGGGTTTTTTTTTTTTTTTTTTTGGGTGGTTTTTTTTGTTTTTTTTTTTTTTTTTTTGTTTTTTTTTTTGGGGTTTTTTTTTTTTTTTTTTTGGGGGGTTTTTTTTTTTTTTTTTTTTTTTTTTTGGGGGTTTTTTTTTGTTTTTTTGGTTGTTGTTTGTTTTTCGTGAGTTTTTTTGTCATTGCAGGGTTTCTTTTACATTGAAATAGACTTTAGCTCCCTTTATCACTGATTATTGGAAGTACACATCTTTATATTTCACTTGAATCTCACCCCTGCACTTATCGGCATTTAAATTTCAACGCTGCAATCTTTAATTCTCATGTAATATTTTAAATTATTGTCTTTATCGTAATATAATTTAATGTTATTTTACCTGGCAAGATCAGGAAAGTTTAGCAATAAAAATAACTGAACTATCTTCTCTGTTCAAAACAAAAAAAATACCAGTCATTTGTGAGTAAACAAACCAAATCCAACATTTAGTGGCACAAAGCTTCTGGTAATCAGAGAAACAGTTCTAAGTATGAGCCACCTATACTGGTTCTCAAATTCTCAAAATAGCAGAAGTGGTGAAAGATTGTTCAGTATTTTCCATTAGATCCCAAAAAATTCAGATCTTAACTTCTATACTGTATGTTGCAGGTCCAGATGCTTTCACACAAGGCTCCTTTAGATATTTTACCTCTATCTCCTGCAATTGCTCTTGATTTGTTGCATACATTTGCTGTAAGGATTCTTCTAGTTCAGTGTTACGGTCCAGTAGTGTCTTCCCAAGCTCAGCAGCAAGGTGAAGATCTAAACAAAGAAATCATATTTGCATGTAAGTGAGAGAAACAATGATGTAATCTAATTCTAAAGCCTGCCATCAAATACTTGAGGTATTTTCTTATTGCTGTTACAACTGCTTCGAGTTATTTCCAGCACCCAACATGGAAGTTAGCTTGTACCTAAGCAGAACATCAGTAACACAAGTGTGAGCAGCCCTGAGGCCCAGGGACACTCTGATGTCATGAAGCTTCCCCAGCTCCTCCACGGCCCTCCAGGCACACCCGGCCACGTTCACCTCCCACGCTGTGCCCAGCCTGCACCAGCTCTGCCCGAGGTCTCTTGGGCTTCACCCTCTTCACAGCACTCAGGGGAACAGCACAGCAGACCCTAGAGATGTTCATCTAACCCAGGCCAAAGCTGATGAACTCTTTATTGACTTGACTGTTCCTCCCCATCACCCCTCTACCAGAGTCCAGGTCACTCAGGATCATAGTGCTAAATGAAGCTTTCAGATGCTTTTCATGGTGAAACAATAATATCAAAAGACATAAAACTGATGGAGACTTGCAGCCATTCTGCTTTTCAAGCTCATAAACTCGGGTGACAAGAACTGTTTCATGTGCTCCAAAACATCACTTTAAATGTCATTTGTTCTCAGGCACTTAATCTCAATTTCACTTCAGTCATCTTCAATCACCTCCAGGGTGCAGTGACTGTAGCTGTTGCAAATTAAGAAATAAGTCATCTGAACACTCAGCTCTGTTCTAGAGGAAAGCTTGATATTTGCTCAACAGCATCAGAAATGCTAGAAATTCTGTATTATTATGTTGAAAGACAAGTGTAATTTAAAAACTAACATAATGTGACAAAGTAATAACTCTTGGTATTAATGCTAAAATTGTAGTTACTCTGTGGAGGGTACTACATGTCAAGGATCCAACAGATTTCCAGAAATATCTCAGTTTCCACCTCCTTCCCATCACATGACCCATGACCTGCATGCATGCAGTACCACCTAGTTAGTTCTCACATAGAACTTGTACCATTAATCAGAAAGAGAAGGAAAATCAAGAAAAACTTTGAGTCACATCAAGAAGCCTTAAATGAATAAACAGGAGACATGTATTGCATCATCAGTAGCTACAGCCAGAGAAGCAAACACATTAATTCCATTTCCATTTGATTGCAATGCCCTTTTAACATGTTATGCTACCTCTTTCCTGCTCCCTCTCAGTTATGAATGAATAAACAGGAGACATGTAGTAGTTACATCATCAGTAGCTACAGCCAGAGAAGCAAACACATTAATTCCATTTCCATTTGATTGCAATGCCCTTTTAACATGCTATGCTACCTCTTTCCTGCTCCCTCTCAGTTATCTTATCAGCTAGGAACTGTAACACATACAATACTGCTCCAGGATTGTTTTGTGCTAACCTTCAGTTTGGCAGCCTCTCCAAAATGATTACTCCATCTCCACACGTAAGCCAAAGACCAAATTCAGACTTACAAGGACAAGTCAGTACAAACATTTGTCTGTGAAGTTGTAGAAGTCCAATTCTGACAAAACAACAGCTGTGCTATTCTCTACACATTCATTACAGGCACAATGCATTGTTTCCAACCTTAAGGTCAGATTCTTAGCTTAAATGCCATTAAATTATTTAAAAGAAATCCCACTGCATGGGAGTTCTTCAGTTTCAAAAGATGTACAATTAGAAGGCACAAGGCATATTGGTCTGTACTTAGGAGTTTATCCTCACATTGCTTTTTCACTGTAGCACTACTTATTACAAAGCAGGATTTAAAGTATTTGGATAAGGAAACCTTAAGGCATCCTGCTTAAATTTTTCCCATGTGGTAAACAGATTGCACATTGTTTACCCATGGACAGAATTACCCCCAGTCAAACACCAAGCTGTTTGTTCTATCTCGTTATAGAATACTGTAGTCTTCAAATTCAGTGAATTCATTATCCTATAGAAAATGGAGTCCTGCTTCACCAGTTCTTGTACTGCACAAATCTTTACTAGGAGCCACCATCTTTAAAACAAGACTAGCATCATTCAAAGCAAAGACTAAATAGTCTATTCTTTTATTTTAATAGAGTAGAAAAAGAGCTTTAGAGAGGATTTAGGATTATGTTAAAGACATAATGCATAATGGAATTACTACCATCTCCCTTCCCAAAGTGAAAGTTTGTTTTCATGTTTAAGTACATTTAGGACTTTATAGCTTCATTCTTAAATGCCCCCTCACCTACTAATCAAACAGCACACAGTACTTGGAAAACAAGGTGAATAATGGAATTCATGTCATACTTCACACTCCTGTTTGTTAGACTGGCAGAAGCACAAATGGGTTACTATGGGAGGAACACTTTTATAATTAAGGTAATTTGTTTCTGAGGGGGAAAATACAAGTGGGAGTGCTCAGAACATACAATAAAACCTTAACTGTAGAGAAGGCAAGTACTGAAATAATTTAATGTCGTCTAAAATTCAGAATATTTTGCATCCATTTTTCTACACTGTCAAGTACCCGGAAGCCCTACAAAGAGCAAATTTTACAAGAGAGATGTGTCATGTATGTTTTCCAGATACAAAATGGAAAGTATTAATTTACATTTCTCTGGAGAGAGTTATGGTAGAACACTAGAAGCAAAACTGCATTTTCTGTTGTAAATTTATGTAAAGCAAAGCTAAATTCTGACAGACATGCCTTTTTCCTTTTCACCAGAAAGATGGAAGCAGAGAGGTTTTTAATAATGCAAAATGCGAATGTGCAGATCTAAAGATCTTTGTTTTAGTAAATCTGATTAGTTGTACTGGTGTTTTACAACTCCATCAGAAATCTCCAAAAAAAGACTTCAAGGATGTCTTCTGTGATGTTGAACAGCCCTCACTTACCAGTGTTTCACACTCTCTTCTAACTGCATTACCATCATTGAAAAAAAGATAAAAACAGTACCAAAATCCTTCTCTTCCACTTTTTCATAACCCACCTAGCAAAATTATTCAGAGAATTTTCAATCTAAAATTAGCCTATTCTTTTAAACAGCAACAGGCACTAATTCTGCAAGATGTAAAAGTAAGCCTAGTGTAAGTTTACTTAATTGTAAAATGGGTTTTATTTCTACTTAGTTTCCTATTTCCAGTTCTGTACTCAGAATACCCTCTGTTCTGCAAAAGTAAGTAACAGCAAGATGCAAAAAGAGCAGTCCATATAAAAAAATTTTTTTTTAAAGGTCAGCATACTTCAGCAAAACATTGCAGAGGGATGTCTGTTCTCATCCTGACAAGAATTCCATGAGCACTTTATGCATGAGCAGTATGCCAGAAAAGCCCATCTCCATTGTCAAGGCGAAAATCTTTGGTACGTAGGAAGACTGTCGAGGTTTCCCAAAACTCCTACCCTAATTTTAAGTTTCAAAGACCGACTGACAAGGGCTTTAAACTTGTTCCAGGGTGCTT
Source organism: Onychostruthus taczanowskii (assembly GCF_017590055.1). Lineage (NCBI taxonomy): Eukaryota > Metazoa > Chordata > Aves > Passeriformes > Passeridae > Onychostruthus > Onychostruthus taczanowskii. The sequence goes on from NW_024499128.1 coordinate 6,725,092, forward strand.
TCTAATGTTTTATAACCTAGGTGTTCACAACCATACTCATCAGTTTTCAAACACGCACTGATTGTTTGGGTTGTGAAGAGTTTCACGAGACCTTGATAAGCACTCACTACCCTGTTTACACACCTCGTGTAAAATCCGTGCCTTAGCCTCAGCAGCAGGAGTGTCCTTCAGAGTCCAGGCACAAAACACAGCACAACATTTAAAAAACATTCCTGCAAGGAATTTCAACTTGCCTATCACTTTATTTTCCTCCTTTTTCTTTTGGCAAGGCTATTTGTTGCTTCTATTTAGGAAAAAGAGAGAATCCCCAGAAAGATTGTGTCCACATGTTGGGGGTACATTAACCAAACCCCAAAAACCTCTAGAATGGGATACTCCTTCTTAAAAGCTGACAGCAGAGTCAACTGGTGATTATTTCATTCATTTCAATTAAAAGATGAAAGTAGAGAAACATCAAGAAGGCAAAGTTATACATTGTGAAGTCCCTTTGTAGGTTTTCAACTCCTTAAACACTGACACAGTAAAAACATTACTGAATCATGTCTCCAAACTTTTCACTCTCTTCCCTATGACAGCATACCGTAGTTTCAGCATCTTATTTCAACTGATTTGTTTGTATCCTAGAGCCAGGAAAACACCAATTTTGGGTGAAGAGTACCTAAATACAGCTTGCAGTTAGCTATTTTATATAGCATACAATTAGAGAGACCTGGCCCCGTCTCAAAAAGAGTTTCTGTGGTCAGATACCTGATCTTAGCTTTCTCTGTGGTTCACAGTACAGAAGCACCCACCAATCCCAAAAATATAAATATAAAAGCAAAACGCATCAGACTGGAGCAGGTTTGCAAGAAGCCACTTCACAGATTTGAGGTCGCATTTCAAAACAAACTCGGGATCAAGAACAAAAAGTAGAACTAAGTAACTTAAGAAAATACCAGTCAAAAATGCCACTAAGCTCTTATGGAAATTGCACATTCTTTCCGTATCACGCCTGTTAAAAGATTTTTAGTGCAATTATACTTGTATTCCTACGGCTCCTTTCTCATTTGTGAAATGAACAGCATTTACCTCTTGCATGTAGTGTTTCAAGACCTACTGATGGAATTACATACAGAAGCTATACATGTGTGTTTTTGAGGCGTAGCAGAGTTATCTGATATTTTAATAAGAAAACCTAAAGAGTTTCTAATAAGGAACCTGTAACTAATCGAGCATTGCTACGACTACAACTTCACCGACTGGAAGCCCTTACAAAGAGCTCAACAGGGCGCATTAGCGCATCCGACCCCGGTGCTTCCAGCAGCAGCCCGAACAAGCACCAAGCCCTTCACGTTCCGTGCAAGGTGCAACTTTTCGGAGAGCCGCTTCCCTGCCTCCGGGCGGAGAGGGACCCCCGGCACCATTCAGCTCGGCTGCCGCACCTCCTTCCCTCAGACAAAGACGGCCGCAGTCGTTACCGGTGACAGCGATTCCGCGGCGGCGGGAAGCGCGGCCGTGCGGGGATCTCGGGCTCCGACGCTCCGAGCCCGGCACGACCGACGCGCCCGCCCCGCACGGCCGCGGGGCCGCTGCCTCCTCGCCGCCCGCCGCGGCCCCTTCTCTCCCACGCCGCCCTCCTGCCCTCACACACCCCGCGCCCGGCGGTCCCCCCACAGCCCCTTGCCTCACCCGCCCCGCTCAACGCGGCCCCTTCCCTCACACACCCGGTTCGCTACACGCCCTCCCTCACATGCCCCCCGCCGCCGCCCCGGCTCACCTTGCTGCAGGTCCTGCTGGTCGTACCAGGGTTCATCCTCGCGGATTTCGAACTCCTCCACCAAGCTGTCGGCCAGCATCGCGCCCCTTCTCCTCACGGGCGGCTGAGCCGGCGGCGCCTACCCCACGATGCCCCTTGCGCCGAACGGGGCAGAGCGAGTCGGCAGCCGCTCCCCGCCTCAGCAGCCGCCTCCGGCCATTGCCGAGCGGTTCCGGACGTTGCCGAACCTCTCCCCCTTCTGGCCGGGCTGCGCCGGCGGCAACGTGGCAGCTGCTGCCACCGCCCGCCCCCCGCCTCCCGCGATTCAAACACAGCACCCTCGCCTCGCCTCGCCGGCGGGCAGCCAACGGCGAGCCGCCCGCCGCACAGATCGAAAGGAGATTACACCAATCATAAGGCGAATTCGTATCAAGCGGCCAATGAGAGCAAAGAGAGGGCGGGCCCGGGGCAGCCGCGCCCCGCCCCGCGGTGCGCAGCCTCCCGTCAGAAGAGGTGGGTCGGTGCCGCTGGAAGGGGCGGTGGTCGCCGGCGCTCGGGGACATTGATGGCGCGGCGCGGCTGCTGAGGGATGTCGGCTGCGGCTTGTGGCGGAGCAGAGCTGGCACAGGCCGGGGTGGGACAGTGCGACTTGGCGAAGGGAAAGCCGGGGCTCCTTGTTGCCCGGTGTTGGGAGCGCTGAGGGAAGAGCCCCTGAGGAGGGGCCCGGCGTGGCGCCCAGGTGCGGGCCGCCTCTCCGCCGGCGTGCGGGAGGGGAGGGCGGAACGGGGAGCCTGCAGACCCAAAAGGGCTGGCTCCATCCCCGCACGAGCGGCCGCCGCTCGCTCTCCCCTCTTTACCGCACAAAGCGGAGGGAGCCGTGTTTCCTGTCCAGGGACCTGCTGAGAAAAACGAGCGTAACTTCCCTATTGTTAACAGACGGGCCCTTCCAAAGGTGCAGTCCTGCGAGCCCCGAGCCCCCGCCTGGCAGGAGCGCGGCCCCTCAGCGCTCGCAGCGCGGGCACGGCCGGTGCCACGGCCCGGCTGCCTCTGTGAGCACCCCCGAGTCTCCCCTCAGTGCTACCCCTCGGGACTAGCAGAGAGTCGATTCTGGTTCCCGTCTTAATGTGGTGCAGTCACGTCAGAAGGATGAGGAAGATCGGTGTGTCCAACCCGTCTGTCAGGGCTGTGAGCATTGCACAGCGGTTTGGGACCCAGGACGGCAGAGCAGGATGTCACCTAGTGCGCCTCAGGCAACGTTTGCTATTATCTCTCGGAATCCACTTTTCTTCTTTAGACTCTTGCTCTAATTTCTTTCAGCCGTTGTCATCCTGCTGTGGGAGAAACGCAGGTAATGTCCCAGTGCATCTCACAGCCTGTTCTTTCGGCCTCTGAGTATTAAGACAGTTGTAACCACTAGAAATTTCTGAAACCGATTTGCCTTCTATGAGTCACAAAATGTTCACCAGTGCTTTAACCTGCTCAATATAAAGGCTGACTATTAAGAAGAGGGAGGGGATGCTCATGCATGATTTCATTGTAGTGCTATTAAAGGGAACATCTGGGGAAGGAAGTGTGGTACCTCAACTTCTAATTGAACCTATTTCATAAACAAGGTGAATGACTAGATGTACCAATTAGGGTAGAGTTGTGTCAGATCCTGCATAGTACAATTACTCATGGTACTAGAGACCAGTTTGTAGAGTGTTAGAAAAAATTTTTGGAAGAAATTTCAAATATCTTTCAGATTTTCTGAGGGGACCATTTTTTATTTGTGGAATCGAGCCAAACAATTTAGAAATGACTGCTGGTAATGTTAGTGTGAAGCACTTTTATTCTTGGTGCTTGTGGAATTTGAAGGAAAGTAAAGTTTCCCAATTCTCCATTTTGGAAACCTGTGCAGGGTGCTCCAGGTAGAAAAAGAGGTGAAATGTCTACCTTTCCAAAAGCCCTAATATCCACTATGTAAATAATTTCATTAAATATATTTGTGAAGGCTTGAAAGAGCAAATGTGACACTTGCCAGTAACATACTCGTTGTAATGACTTTCATATTAATATCAAACTTATTTTTAAAAATAAACATTTCAATTGTACATCTTTTCAATAACCTTTTCCTTCATTTTAGGTTTCTCAGTAAAAGATTGTGAAACCAAACTTGCTGCAGGTATACATCATGGTCATTTGAAGGTATACATCATGGTCATTCTGAAATATTTTAAAAAATCAGTCATATTCTCAGAAATAAATTTGCTTTAATAAAATAAATCCTAGTTAAATATATTTGTGAAGGCATTAAATATATTTGTGAAAGAGCAAATGTGACACTTGCCAGTAACATACTCGTTGTAATGACTTTCATATTAATATCAAACTTATTTTTAAAAATAAACATTTCAATTGTACATCTTTTCAATAACCTTTTCCTTCATTTTAGGTTTCTCAGTAAAAGATTGTGAAACCAAACTTGCTGCAGGTATACATCATGTTCATTTGAAGGTATACATCATGGTCATTCTGAAATATTTTAAAAAATCAGTCATATTCTCAGAAATAAATTTGCTTTAATAAAATAAATCCTAGGGTTCCAGTTGTTTGTCAGCTTTACTTTTTTCTTAACTATAAAACAAAGTTACCTACTCTTTGCATCATGTTTCGTACCACAGCATCTTATATATGCAAAAGTGCATCCACACTTTATTTGCTCTTCAAGAGTTCATTTCCCATGTTGGGGGGATGGAGAAACTGCCTGCTCCATCTTCCCAGTCCCTACCTGGTTTGTGGCTTTTGTGTGCTCCTTGCCCGGTGATTCGGAAGTTCCTCCCTTCCTGCACAGCAGCCTTGTAAACCACAGGAAGGCTGGAAAGAGCCTTGGCTTTCATTTCCTGTTTCTTCCGTGGTTATTTTTATGAGGAGTTGAGGGAGCTGCTTATAGAGCTGCTGATCAAGCAGATATTCAAAGTAGGTGTTTTGATGGATATGTGAAAATTGCTTTTACGGTAAAATTGTTAATATGCAGAGGAGCAAAGTGTGAACTATTGGCATAAAACAGGTTGTAAAGCTCTGCATAGTAAGGCTGAAATTTGAACTTGAGGTAGCAGGCAGCTACCTCCAACAGATGTAAAAATGAATAAAGCCTCAGTTAAAAACCAGATACCTGGGAGTAATTATGTATTTGGCTTAAAAAATCAAGTATGGTCAAGGGCTACTTTTAGGTAGCTATTAAACAGCTTTAAAAGGCAGAGGTTCCCTGGAACTGGTTCCTTTCATGGCATAGTTTACACCAAACAAGATAATTGATGGAAAAGATCAGCATCTTGAAAATTTGTTGGCTGAATATCTGAATGGTAGATTAAAGAAATCTGTATTCTTGGGCTGAATCTCTGCTATGTGGGCATACATAAAATGCTGTGTGTGCTACTTGCTACATTTTATTTACATGCACTCTTCCATACCATGAAAATGTTAATTTAAAGGTGTTTTGTTTTAATTGTTTTATGGCTTATTAGGTGAAAATATTGCTTCCATGACTTCTTAACAATTAGTATTTTAAAATAGAAGGGCAAAACTTGGTATTTGTTTTGAAAGAAATATTCACCCTATGTGCATGCTGCATTTGACATTCATAGCATTGGAATACATAAGGAGTTGAGTCACTTCATTCCAACACAGTCCATAATTTTAAGAATATACAGCTAGCAAGAACTAAAATGTATGCAATTACTTCGAACTCTACACCAAGATGAGTGTTTGCAATAGCAGGTTTTTAAGTGGAGTCTATACATCAGTTTTGGAAGGGTTTCTTTCAAATTTTTGTCTACTTGTTCCATTGACTTTTAAGTGCTGATTATACTTAGAAATGTCACCTAATAACTTAGTATTTTGGGCTCAGTGTCTTATCACTCAGTAAAATGTGTTTCTGATTATAAAAAAAAGGAAGAATGGGAACATTTTCCTCCAATAGTACATTTCTGCACCTCTGAAACAAGCAAATCCCCTATGTTATTTTAATTTGGAAGATTATTCTACTAATTGTTGTAATTCTCTTTTGTAACTTGAGGAAGAAGAGAGCTGTACTCTTGGAAGATGAAGATTCTTTGGGGAATTCATGCTAATGCACTGGCATATTCTATGACTACCTTAGGTGCTGGAATGATGAACAGCATTTTTAATTTCTACTACGTTAAGCTATTCCTAAACCAATACAAAATTTCAGAAACAGGATTTCATGTAGCACAGGTACTGTACAATGGAATATTTTGATTACCATGTTGTGCTATGCGTCAGTGCTATTACAAAAAAGTGATCCTTTTAATGACAGATTAATTTTGGAATCATTGCAATTAATTAACAGTAAATTATCTTTGACTTTAGTTAATCCATAAGCAACGGAACTTACACATAAAGCACATAATTTACAGTCTGTAGAGTAAAAATCTCCAGACTTAATTGCTGAAAAGAGTTTTACATTTGATAGCTTGAAGTAATTTTCTAAACTGATTTTGCACCTCAGCTCCATAGATAAGTTTGACATTAGTGCTTTCCTATGAAGTGTTTAAGTACTTAAATTCTGCATTTATCCTGCAAGTCATTATCCATGTGAGTAACTCACGTTGTAAATGGTATCCTGAAAGTAATGGGCCAGCTCATGTTTTGAATTAACTTACTGTGAGAATAATGTCTGAGCTTTGCAGGATGAAAGCCCAGATTTATAAGGTTTTGAAAGAGTGGAGTCTTAGAGACAGTTTATTTCACACGTAGTTGGTCACCTACCTACTTACTCAATCTTATTTTTTCAAAATTTCTATAAACCTATGAATGCACATAAGAATTTGTTTTAGAGTCTGTTTTGACTCTCAGTGGCTGTTACTAAGTCCTAAGTAGCTGTACTAAGACTCCAAGACCTGTTGCACTCTGAGTAGCTTTTCTATGTTATGGTTGTGTTCGAGGGTCCCAGGACGAGGGGAGAGATGAGAATCTTGACTCCATGTTTCAGAAGGCTAATTTATTATATTATGAGATATTATATTAAAATGCTATACTAAAACTATACTAAAAAGAATATAGAGAAAAGATCCATCAGAAGGCTAGAAAGAAAAGGCAAGGAATGAATTACAAAATCCTGTGACTGCTCACAGCCTCCACACAGGTGGCTGTGATTGGTCATCAAGTGAAAACAATCCACATGGAGCAATCTAAGATGCACCTGTTGGTAAACAATGTCCAGACCATATTCCCCAGCCTTCCGATAGTTAATTGTTTACATTTCTTTTCTGAGGCTTCTCAGCTAGGAGAAAAATCCTAGCAAATAATTTTTCATCAAATATCATGGTGACACTATGTGTTTATTTATTGTCTGAATTGAAGTTTCTTTTAAATAAATATGCTGCGTTTGCATAATCTCTGTGGAAGAATGCCGGCAGTGACAAATCCCCTTGCTTGTGGCAGGTCGTGTTCATGATCTGGAACGCCATCAACGATCCCCTTTTCGGGTACATTCAGGACAACTCCCGGCTGGAGTGCTGCGCGAGGCGCCGGTTCTCCATTTTGTGCGGAGCCCCTGTGTACGGCCTGGCCTTCCTGCTGCCGTGGTTCCCCTGGAGGCGCTACCAGGAGGGCGACTGCCTGTGCGACCTGCACCTCACCGTCGCGCTGTGCCTTGGACGGCCTGCTGACCTTCGTGCTGCTGGCGCAGTGCGCGCTCTTCGCCGAGGGCGCCACCGGGCACGACGGCCGGCTCAGGCTCGTCAGGTACAACCAGGCGGCCACGCTGGTGGGCTCCAGCAGCCTTCTGTTCTGCGGGCTCGTGTCGGATAATATGGAAAACTTCGCTTCCTTTCAGGCGTTCGCTGTTTTGGTCGCAGCGCTGGCGACAGCCTGTATGTGTTGCGCAGGTAAATACAGCACGAGTCAGTATGAGCAGAGGGACGTTCGTACAGAGGATGCTGATCTGGAAAACAGTGGTGGAGCTTTCTCCTTGGCTTCGGTAGTTTCGTTGACCAAACAGATCATGACAGAGAAGAACTTTCTGTGTTTTGTAACAATGAACTTCTTCCAAGTCTTCCACCTAGCCTTCTACAACAATTTTATGATGATCTTTGCGGATAATCTTATTCCTAAGGATGTCCTTTCTTCCTCAGTAAGAAGTATCATGTATGGAGCAGGTTTTGTTTGTCCTCAGGTAGGCAGTCATATTTTATTTCTGAATATGAAAACCTGGTGTTTTAGTAGTTCACGGTATCCATTTAATGCTTGATTTGTCCTCAGGTAGGCAGTCATATTTCTGAATATGAAAACCTGGTGTTTTAGTAGTTCACGGTATCCATTTAATGCTTGAAAAATGCTGTATTTGGCATAAAGCATTTGCCAAAATGAGTACTAAATCTCACTCCCCAGTGCTCTAGAAGAAGAAAGTACCTCAGTGCAGGCTGATCAAGTGTAAGAGGTAGAGAGAGCAGACAGACAGGCTGGTGGAACATGTGTTGAAAACAATGTGAGACTTGAGTAGGCAAGGAATGAATGTTTTGTATCCTCCAGCACTTATACCTAAGCATGAAGGAATGAAAAACATGGCCAAGATCAAGCATTTCTAAAGCAAAATCTACAGAATTCTGAATTCTTTTTTGGATTTGTTTTGTTTTCCAATGCTGTGTATTACAAATTGAAGACTAAGCTCTTCTGCAGGAAGTTTCTGAAATAGTATGTTCAAAATACCAGCAAAAAATTAGAAAGTATGAAAGGCATTGTTAAAATATGTAGTATCTCAGTCATGGAAACCAAACAAAACTCTAAATAGCTGCTTTTGAAGAATAATACACTCCCATTTGTTTTGTTGATTGGTCTCTTGGTCAGCAGTATTTATGGGGAAGAGAGATATACTTTTAAGAGCCCAGTCAGGGATGAGGAGAGGAATAATGAACTGAAAAGAGAAAGAGAACCCAAAAGGGTAATGTGTGAAAACAAGCAGCAAAAGTATATACCCACAGAATTTCACCATACTTGTCTGCAGTAAATAAAAAATTCCTCTATTCATTGCCTTCTAACTTATTTCTCTAGATCTTTAAAAACTTTCTCTGTGTTTACCTGTTGGATGCTGAAAGTTAGGGTACTCAGAATAGGAGTATCATAGGTGCTGATGGTGTTCAGCATTTTTTTAAATCAGGCTGTTACATTCATTAAATTGTAATGAGTTTTGATAAGTAATATGTATAAGATAAATGAAAATGCAACTGGAATTCACAGCACAATTTCAGTTCCCATTTGGGCTTTTGCATATAAAACATACAGATCCTGAACATACCTTCTGTTCTATAACTATAATTTCAACTTTTGTCCTTATCACAGCTTTAATAGTTTTGGGGTTTTCCCCTGTACCTCAGACAGTTCGGTAATGAACTGTTAGGTAATGAACTTTGGAAATAAATCAGAAGCTACAGAAGTTAGGAAAGCTTAAATAATTTTACACTTGATATATAGCAATCACTTTTATTGATAAAATCAGTGTGACAGTGTGAAAAGAACAATCTTTCAGAAAATGCGTCCCCCTCTGCTCCCCAGAGACTCTTTGTCTGGAAGGTCACTGAACCGTAGAGGGTTTGCTGTGACCTTATTTTTCTCAGGTTTTGTCCCTTTGAGCTCAAGATACAATAAGAGAATTCTCTGATGGCAATGTCCTGAACTTCACTTACTGGAAAAACACCCGACCCTTGTAAAATAAAGCTCCTTTTTATGAACTCTGCTTCAGTGGCCTCTACTAGAATTCAGCTTCTGACTTAGGTTCCTTCTAGTAGTGGATGTGAGGAACACAACGTGCCCACAAGGAAAATGTTGCTGTAACATAGACAAACAACTTTGAATTTGCATCATTGTTAGTATTTTCCTTACAAACACACAGTCTTAAAGACGTGCAAGTAGTGAGGAATTTTCTAAGTCATAAGTACTTCCTGAGACAGGGTTATTTTGCAATTACAGGGAGACAGGAACATGGTGTTTACAATAGCAGGGATTACACGATCCCTTAGTATCTCTAGTGGAGGCACTTTTCAGCAAAATCCCTGAAAACAGCCAGGAGGAGGAGTATGTTTTAAATTTCTTATAACAAGCTATTTTTCTTATACCACCTTTCCAGATTTATTTTACCTGCCTGATCAAGTAGAAATGTTGAGCTTTTTGAACAATAGCATTTGCCATGGTAATCTTTGTCTGACCGTAGCATCCTGGTTTTATTTGTCATGTTAAAGCAGTTCAGTGTGGGAACAATTGCACAAGGAAATTCTTTCCTGTTCTTCATCTGAATATTACACAGTTCATCTCTGTAACACAGAAGAAAGGAGAAAATGTGGATCTTTATACAGATCCACAGATCTTTTTTGTATATTTGTGACAGAGATGAGGACCATGTACATGTAGATGGTGACAAAGGCCCATATAACAAAAAGAACATAATTCATTACAGAATGTCCTATTGAAACTGAAAAGTGAGGAACAATGAAGAACTTAAATTTTGTTCATACTATAATCAGCACTTAATACCATTTCCATGAGTTAGCCAGTCACTAGATTCTCAGAATCTACTCCTTGCCAAGACTGGCAAAATTAAAACTCAGTCATGCACAAGCACTGGCCTCTGCCTTTCTCTGCTTGCTAGTAAAGCCTCTAACTTGCTTAGTTAAAGCTGTCCTGGTGAGCTTGCTTTGACAACTTAAAAATCATGCCTGATTTCTATAAATGTCAATGAGAATAGTAATATTAATGAAGAAGCAATTACTGAAAATACATCTTTTCAGCAGTTACATGGCAAGATGCTTAATTTACAGTTACCATACTGCAAAGCTAATACTTTAAGGGATATCAAAAGTGAAGATCATGAGCATTAAATAATAGTTAGGCATTCTAGGGAACTGTTTCCCTCAGGATATAGCAGTTCTCTAGTTTTTGAGTGAAAGGAGGCTGTACCTAGTACAGTGGCATAGAATGAGCCAGTAGAGAATTGTCTTTGTTCAATTTCTGGGGTTTTTTAAAATTTTGTTAAGTTTCCCTTCTTAGGATCATTGTTTAGTTTTTCTTTTCTTTAAAGGGTATTAATTATATCAGGTCTGTGTTTTATAGTTCTCCTAATGCTGAGACACTGTACTGTATCTTTTCATCCTATATGTGTATATATTATCTTTTCAGTGCCTTGTTCTTCTCAGTCATGCTTTGTTGAAGAAGTTGGGTTATTACAGAATCATCTTGTTTTCCTTTTACTATGAAGGAGTAGCTGCTGCTGTCATGTGTCTTCTAGGGCAAGAACACTATTATCTGCTGGCATTTTATGTCACAACAAACATGTAAGTAAATCCACTTCCCTGTTCATAGACACAGCTGAAATACTTCTAATAGAGTAGATACTTGCTTTTATTACCATGAAGATTCTGCCTCTGCTTTCATGGCTTTCATTCTGTTTCACTTACCAGAAAAGTTGAAACTCCAATTACAGCTTTTCCTTTTTTTTTTTTTTCCTGGCTTTCATTTCATTCTGTTTCAGCTTTTATTTTCTGCTTGAAATAAACAAAAAAAAAAAGTCTAAAATGCAAAACAGCAATTACAGTTTGCAGGCACATGCCTCCAGTCACTTTAACCTGAGATGCAAGGGAGGAGAATCTCATGTTTTCCACAGACAGGGAAGAGCTCAGCAGAGGAAAGTCTCTCTCCCCAGGGACTGCTTGCTAGGAAAGCTCAGACCTCACCCTGTGTTGCAGGAACACTTGTGTGCTGCACTGCAGGCAGGGCTAACTCGGGTGTCTGTCGGGTAACCAGCACTGAGCCCATTCCCACTGATGCTCAGCAGTAAGATGCCAAGCTGTAGTATTTTCACATAAATACATAATGATACATGGAAAACCTTATTTAAAGATAAAGAGCTGTTTGTATCAGAATACTGTTGCAGCAGTTTTTATTTCTTCATATTCTCTTTCATTGTTGTCTTTCTCCATGTTCTTTCCTTCCCTCTTTTTCTTCATCTTTCCCTCCCCACCCCATTTTCTTTCTTATTTTCAGTATTGCAGTCGTGGGCTACTCTAACACTGAATTGTGTGAACAATAAATTGAATTTCGTTATCTGCATGTTTTAAATGATGAAGATGTGTTTTGATTTCTCCAGGAAAAAATTCTGAGGTACCTAAAGACTGTATGTTTAAAGTGCTAGTTGTTCAAAGTACCTTGTTAGTAAAAGCTCATCCCACCCAAAATTTAATGACACAGAAATTGTAATATTTTAGTTTATTGTTTAATTTGGCTATTTGTTAACAATCAGCTTTGTATGTGTGTGTTTGTGTGTGTGTTGCATGTCTGTATACATCTATATACACTGTAAATACAGATCTAGGAATGCATGTATTCTTTCTATTCTAATTCTTCCACCTTGAAGTTTATCTTCCACATGGTCATGTCTTTTCCAGACTTCAAGAGCAAATTTTCAGTTTCCCCTTTTTCTGAGGTACTTGTTTTCTCCTGATCATTTAAAATGACATTTACTGATAATGTTAAATTTATTGTCAGTGTTCACAACCTTTTACACCAATGTCCAGCAAAAAAAAATAAGAAAACCCCGCACTTTTAGGTTTGCATATTGATTTCTAATTCTCAACTAAGAACAGATCAGGTAATGCTTTCATGTTTTAAGGAACATCTCAGCTTTGTGTGTTTGCAGAATATCTGTGTTGGTGTGTTTGTGTTTGAATGTCAGTTACAATTTCATTATAAAGTGAATATAAGAACTGTGAACATCTTCAATATTTTGTTTTTCTTTAGGGTAATTGTGCAAGCTTCATTTAGCTTGTTCAATTTGCCTTTGGCAGATATTGTTGATGCAGATTTAATAAAGCACAAGAGGAGGTATGTCAGTCATTACAGTTTTGGTTTTTTTAACATGTTGTTTGCCTTGTTACTCTGATAATAAATTATGTCAAAGTAAAGACAGTAAATGATCTGGGATCCTTGATACAGAAGTACATTTTGTAAAAGCAGTTTAGCATAAATGAAGATCAGAACTTGAGTAAAGTTTCCTGCAGTTACTTCAGTAGAATCATTTAAACAGATTATTAGGTCATTTCTCTTTTTTTCTTATACTATAATATAAGCCAAGTCCTTCCAATTTTTGTGGCTTTATTTTTGTTAGCTTCAATTGAATTACTTTGTAACCAGGTACATCTATAATCATATATGCAATTTTCTGAATGAGGCCTTTCCAAGATGGAAAAGGTGTTAAGAAAGCTTTGCCTATGCTAGGGAAAATGCACATTTCAAAGTCTAACTGGTTCCTTTATCTCCCTGAAATAAAAGTGATAAAATCTGCTGCAGAATAGCATATTGCAACTCACTGATCTTTTGGATTTTTATCAAAGTGCACATAACTTCCTGTTGGTTCAATCAATTGTTATGTAAGTGTAGATTGACTCCTGTTAAAGAACTTGCCCCTCAAATGGAAGATCTGTTGTTTTCATGAGGAAAAAAAATGCCTCATTTTCTGGCCTATGCATGCAAAATCTTCAGTTGTGATTAATTCTCCATGCACTGTTCAGTCTAATTTAACTTCAATAATTACTCAAAGTGCACAAAGTCAAATTTAAGTACGAGTCACTTCAGAATTAGGGCCAAGCTGTGTCTATGTATATATGTGTGTATATATTTATATATATACTCATACACACGCCCTATAGAGTTTGTAACTTTTTATTTCCAAATAAATGTAAATTTCATTATGAGAGTAGATCTGTTTGCTATAATGTGTGAACTAGATAAATGTAAGGGTCATGATATTTAGAATTTGCATATTAACAGGATTTCAAGCTTTTTAAAATCACAATTGTAATTAATACACTAATAAGTTTGTGTTGTGCAATAATTTGTTTTTTCCCCAAATATTTTAGATTGCCACTTTCCTCTATGGTTTTTGGTACCAATGCTTTATTTACCAAGCCTGCCCAGTCTTTGGCTCCAATGGTTGTGGTTACAATACTAAATCATTATGGATATTATAACCTGAATAATGTACCTGGTCATCCTGATATAAGGTGAGTTCAAAAGAGATACTTTAAATCTTAGGAAATAACATGAAATACTCCTGTAATCTAAAAAGAAAATTGAGCAGGAATTGGTTTGCATCAAATGCACTTCACAAACATAAACACTTTAAAATACTTATCAGTTGTTTTTGTCTGTGTAGAAGTACAAATGTTTTTTAAAGAGTAAATAATTTATTAAACGATATACATGAGGATATCTACCTAATTTTGGAAAGCAAAGGATACCTTTCATCCCCTGGCTTTTTGCAATAAAGGAAGAAAATGTTAGAGATCACCTAATGGCTCAAATTAAGATGCATGTTGTCCTGGCATCTGAATTTTGTTTACCTCATAAACCTACTTCCTTAAATATATAATATAAAATGTTAAATATATAATATAAAATGTTAATCAGATTTCTTTTTTTTTGAGAGAAAGCAGTACAATCACTGGAGGGAGACACTTTGCCTCGAGTAGGAGTGTATCATTTTGGCTCCAGTACTCCTTACCATTCTCATGTTAATGATTGCATTTCAGTCCCTGGAGACCTTAATACAGCATAAAGCTGTGGTTGCTGGTTAGTTGGACGTGTGTGGGCTTTTATAAAAATAAATTAACAAGGAATAACCACACTGAAAGGGTCACGGGCTGTATTTATGACCATCAGGAGGAAGTGGCAACATAAGGAATAACTGAAGTCAGGGCTAAATGGAAAATTCAGTCCTGATTAGGATTTACTTGAGGGAACAACATGAATATCCTGAGAGCTACATAGCTCTCCTAAACTTTTAGTAAAAACCTAAAGGAACAGATAAGCACAATTTTATATGAACTTTTGTGGAGATAGCTCCTGAGGGAGAGAGGTCTGGTTATGTGTCAGGGTTAGGAGAACATTCCTTATTTGAGGAATTTTCTAAAAAAATGTATGAGGACAAGCGTGACATAAAAGAACAACAGGTGGTCTTCAGAAAAGCATCCAGACAGAAGCAAAGGCAGCTTAAGTTGAGGCTATGTGTGAGAACAGCTTTTTTTAATGCATTCTGTAGATAGCCAGTGAGATGATGTGAAGAGGACATGAACTTCATTATAATGTCAAATAAGATGAGTGATTTTTGCAGAAGAACTGGATGTGGATATGAGAGGGCTGAATATATTCATCTTGATGATTCAGAGAAATTCAGATTTGAAACATAAAAACTGCAGTTCTGATCCCTTTCAATCAGAGAAATGATCCCTTTGTGGATGGATTTTAAATCACAGTAGTCATAAATCTTTTTTGCGTGGTAAATAGCCCCTGGACTATAACAACAATAAATTTATTATATAGAGGCTGAAATACTTGGAATGCTCAGTCTATAAATCCTCTGTTTTCACTTGAATCATGCTGAAATCTTACTTATTTCACTGGGGCCAGGAACAGCATAAAACATACAAAGCTGAGATCAGTGAATCAGAGCACCTGAAATATATATTTATCTTGCCCATCCTTTCAAAAATAATTTCTTAAATCTGAAGCAGTTTGCCTGTGTTTCCTGTATATGTAGTGTGTGAATGGGTTTCCTTTGCTTGCAAATGGAGTACAGGGTTGATACACAATCCATGAAGACCAGAAAGCTCAAAGTTGTTTCTAGGGAGTCAGTTTGCCCTTGGCACTGTTCTCAGACCATTGACTGAGATAAAACTGCTTTTATATATATATATATTAAAAACCTATTGGCAGATCTCATATTTCATCCACAGCCACAGGCTGAAAATAAAAAAAACAGTTAAAATACATTTACCCCAGGACAAAGTTGTTTGAGGACAAACAGAAATTAAATACAAGAGATTGTTTAAAATACACCCAAACTGTTTTGGGGAAAATAAAGCTTTTCACACATGTGAATTGTATAAAATGAAGTATTATGACCCATTCCAATACAATCTCAGCTCTGTCCTTCCTCCTTCTCCAAAGCTGGCAATATCTATTAAGTGCTTTGGAAAGCATTTGCTTTATTAGGTGTAGTGGCAGTGAATTGTGAAGATAGTACAGAGGACCCTTATTCTGCATTAAAAAAATGTTTGGGCCCTGAATAAATATGTCTGAAGAGTTTCCAGCAATGTTGTTTACTGGGACAAAGCAGAATATGCAGTCTATACGCTATTTGCTGCATTCTGAATTATTCTTAATAATTTATTTTACTAATAATTATTACTTTTTCTTGAACTGAGAGTTAAACTGTAGCAGCAATGATGGAGCAGTTAATCCAGGAAAGCTCCAGGCACAGTAAGGACAATAAAATCATCAGTAATAGCCAGCATGGCTCCACCAAGGGGAAGTGATGCTTGACCAACTTGATAAACTTCTGCAGTGAAATGACTCGCCTGGTGGGCAGGGGAAGGCAGTGGAGATTGCCTGCCTGGGCTGCATTCCTCATGACCAGGATGATGGGGCAGGATGGACCCTCAGGAAGTTTGGGGCAAAGCTGGGGCTGTGGCACGTGCACAGAGGGTCACACTGCCATTGGGGGGATCTCAGCAGGCTGGAGAATGGGCTGGAATTAGGCACAGTCCTGCAGCAGGGCAAAGGTGATCCTTCCCCTCTGCTGACACGTTGTGCCACATCCTTAGGAAGTGTGGTCACAGAAGTTAAGCACTTTGTCATGGAAAGTGGTTTTTAATACCTTTAAAATTTGAGCAGTACTTTGCAGAATGGAGTGTCCTGGTTTTTTCATTCGTCCATCATCATAGCAAATCAGTACATGCCCTGTATGGCTTGAGATGTGTTTTGTCCTTGTTTGGTTTGGGGTTTTTTTGGTATTTTTTTTAGTTTGGCTTGATTTTTTTTACTTTGCCATGGAAAAGATGCCTAGTTTAAAACCTCCCTCTTCTCTTGTTTGGTTTGGGGGTTTTTTTGGTATTTTTTTTGAGTTTGGCTTGATTTTTTTTTACTTTGCCATGGAAAAGATGCCTAGTTTAAAACCTCCCTCTTCTGGAGAGCCACTGCAACTACCACCAGCTTCTCTTGAGAGTGCTTTTCAAATTCATTCTTCAGAATAAAGTTATTTGGCAGCAATTCTTCATTATTTATTGAAGGCACTTTAAACTGTTAATGCTTTCATATTGAATTACTGAACTACCTGACATTCTGTTCAGAGTGATTTTAGGGCTGTTTAGGGAAACACTGTATGTTTTATTCCTGTGTGTGGAAAAAAAAAAAAAAAAAGGTAGATGTGGAAATTTCTGAAGTTACTTGTTTGGCTGTAATTGTGATAAAAGTCTGCTCTTGATTTATCCCAGTCCCTTAATGAAATATTTTCCCATTCCTTGTTTGTGTATTATATTTTTTCATAATTCCTTCAATAACTTAAGGTTTTTTGTATGTTTTATTCCTGTGTGTGGGGAAAAAAAAAAAAAGGTAGATGTGGAAATTTCTGAAGTTACTTGTTTGGCTGTAATTGTGATAAAATTCTGCTCTTGATTTATCCCAGTCCCTTAATGAAATATTTTCCCATTCCTTGTTTGTGTATTATATTTTTTCATAATTCCTTCAATAACTTAAGGTTTTACAATACCATAGGTAATATTATTTTCTTAAATCAGCATCGTCTCAGTGAAACCAAATCAGGATTGCAGAGTGTGAGTGATTTTGCAGATGTTCTTTGTGTAAAGATGGAATAATGTTAGCAGGGAAAACTGCAATCCTCCTTAGTGTGCAGAGCAGGCCAAATGCAAGCCCCAACATCCTGTTAACTGTGTCTGAGTCCTGTTCTCATCATTAGGTGGTTATTAATGTGTCTGTGGCTCCCTGCTGGCACTGGGGCAGTCCCTGCACTCCTGCAGTCCCTGGGGGCAGCTGTGCCAGAGCTGTGCATGATGTGGGCTCCTTCCCCTGTAGGTGCACTGGAAATGCAGCTGGATACAGGCCAGTAAACAACTCCAAATGGTAAATTCTTGTCACTGCCAATAAACATTGGCTATGGACCAGTGGCCTGCTAGTGAACATTTCCAGCCACAAATGCAATTGCCCGAGTGATTAAGTGATTCACTTGTGAGCCTGTGGGCTTTTGTTTTCTTATGTAGCATTAGCATGTACATGGTTTGAGATAAACTGTGCTCATTTATGAGCCTGTGTCTGCACTAAGGACAGAATCTGGGCTTTGTTGGAGGTTGCAAACATTTTTTTTGTTAAACTGAGTGAGACATGAGTTGATTCTTTCATGATTCAGTGGAGCTCTTAGGTTTTATTCAGAAAGCTGCTCAAGGTTTGGGGGATTTTTCACAGATTTTAGTTTTTTTGGACCATGTCCATAGCTGTTCTGTGAGTCTCTTATCTCATCCATGAATGCTAAGGAAAAAAAATTAGAAAGGAACATAAACTGCCTCATGGAGAGAAAGTTCACTTAGGGGCTGTTTCTCAGCTTGAGTTGACTTTCCTGATATTTAAGTAATTAGAATCCCATAATTAACAGAATGCAAGTAGATAATGATTCCTACTAGATGAATGCCAAAATGCATGCTTTGAGCTGTCAGAAACCATACTGCTCATAAAAGGGAGCTCATTTAATTCCTGTATTTTCTTGCTTCATTCATATTTGCTGATGCTTTTATTTATTTTTCATTAGAGAATATTTAAATGAGGAAATGCCATGCATTCATTACATAAAAAGAAAACTAGTGTTGATTTCACATTTATTCTTTCTATGGCTTATATTATCTTGTAATCACTTATTTTAAAACCAAATTAAATAAGGCATGATATTTCAAATGGCCCTTGAAACCACACCTGAATTTTGTGCAATTATCATTACTTTTATCTAGCATTCAGCATCTAAAACATCACACTATGTGGATAATTAGAGCACAGAATTCAACTCAAATAAATTAATTTCATATTCAAATGTTTGCTTCCATTTTCTACTTTTCTTTCTCTTCCAAATTTTACTAAATCTTTTTGGATGCTCTGTTCTATAATTGGACGAAATTTGCTTAAATTGATTCCTATATTACATAATCAGGAAAGTAGTCAACTGGATTTCTTAGGTTGTATTAAAATTAACTCTTTCTGTGCTAATTGTCTGAATTCCTCCCACCTAGAGAAAACAATATATAATACATATCTGTATGTAGAATTAGAAAATACACAAGATGTTTCTATTTCTTTTATTTAGAATTGACTGTACAGTAGCATGTCTATGTGTTTATAATGAGAATGATTTTAAAATAACTTGTTTAGTGACCATGGAAGTTAATCTTCATATTGAAAGCTGTGTTCTCATTTGTTTCAGCAGGTCATTTTTAGATCTCCATGATGCCATGTTCTACCTGGTCTGTCTGGTTCCCCTCTGCATTGCAGTCCTGCAGATCCTGACCTGGACTCCCTTTTCCATCCAGAACAGCCACCTGGCAGCTCCACAGTAGTTGTGGAGCCAGTGCATCTCCTGGTAAACCACAAGAGAGTTCAGTAAGTTTTTCATGTGAGAAAGCAATATTGCAAGGATGAAACACAGTTTTGAGCTGTTTCATTCAGTCTCTATAGACTGTGACTCACAATCAGCCTTAATGCTGAGCCTACACAAGTTTTTCCTAGTTCAGTTGCTTTCTGTTAATGGGTTTTATCCTTAATTACTTTATTTAAAGTAATTTCTGGTATGTAATGATTCCTGTTAACTCATTTGAAGAAAGGATGTGGCAGATTAGGGAAAGGGATCCCAACCCAGCACCTGGAATTCAAAGGAACTGTATTTTCTCAAGCGTACTGGTAGATTAATTTTGCCATACTGATAAAATGGCAGATCTCTGAAGTTAATCTGGAAGATCCCAGTGGACATCCCTCATGGATGGCAGGGAGATAAAAATTTAGATGCTGTCTAGCTGGCCAGTATCAAGACAGATCTGACAACTGCCAAGGGAAGATCCAAGAGTAATTAACTACCCTGTGAAAGTCTGTGTAAGGCTAAAGAAGAAAATGATTCAGTTGCTCAATATGGGAAAAGCTCAGTAAGTCCTCACTGGCTTTCAGAATCTCTGGTTGGTGGAAGGTCAGTGAAGTTTTCTGGCTTTAAATGGGAAAATAATTTTGAAGGTATCCTATAGTTAGTGCCTCACACAGAATGTCATCGTGGCAAGGGCAGCATTAGTCTGTGGATGTAGGGATCAGCTCTTGGACAAATGTAGGCACACACAGTTACTAAACCAAGCTCTACCTGTTCACTGGTGTTACTTTGGCTAACTCATTTGGTGTGTGAATATTTAAGTTAATTTCTGAATCATCAAGTTGAAGTTAGTTAATTTCTGATTAATTCTTATTGGTTAAGATTTTAAATGAATCCTGTGATTTTTATAAAATAAAGGGTTTTTGACCAAAATTTAGAAACATTGAGTTCTCTCTTCATTTCACACATTGTAGTGATAAGACCATGGTGTAATTGTGCAGTGATAAATACCTTTAGCATAATACAATCACTGCATTTTTGTATTTTGTTTTGCCTGTACATACAGTTTTAGTAGCACCTTTCTTAGGGAGTGCCACTTGAAAGTACAAGAGCATTGTGTGGATGCCAGTTTGAAAAGGCTGAGCAAGCTGATTTTCAAGGCTCTACACTTACTGTGACAGGTAACTTGGAAGAAAAAGGAGTGAGAAATGGCTTTGCATTTTGATGGACACCAGCATAATTTAATGAAGAAGTTTGAGATTTGAAATACCACAGTTGAAAAAACCCTTCATTTGTGCCTCAGCTTTTACATTTGCAGAGTAGAAATAACATCATTTCCTTGCCTTTTTTGAAGTGTGAAGTGCTTTCAAGGCGATGAATGAAAAAGAGGGAGATCATCATTAAATATTTAGAAATCCAAATGAATCCTTTGATAGAAAGATGAAGATTTATGTTAAAATGTAAGAAGCCAGAACTGTGGTGAAGTTTGAAGTTGCCTTATCTGGTTTTTATCTGTCTTGTCAGAGAGGCTGTTGCCCATTTGCATTGTGCATGCTGACAGCATTATGTGATGCACATACAGCATCACTTGTGTAAATACTCTGTGGATGGATAAATACAAATACCAGAGCAGATATAGCCTGTGTGTTTGGGTTTTGAATTTGAAAAGGTTTCCTGCATTGTATGTATTTATTTCATGTCTGAAAGGCAGGAGCAGAAGTCAAAGAAATTTAAGTTAATACAGTCTTTGATTCATTATATGGAAGTCTTCTCCCTGATAGTTCCTTTAAAATGGTAATAACATTAAATAGTCTCTTTTTTCTTTATTGTTTCTGTATTTCCTAAATTTCCCATGTTTATCCTATCTTCAGAGAATATATATTTTAACACATACAATAAAATAACATTATTGTACCATAAACAGGGTTTGTTAGGTGACTGTGTTAGTTATTTCTAATATTAAGTTATTAGAATATAGTGTACAACTGGAAGACTACCATTCTATACAACAAGAAAGGTAATAAGTGGTTTTAAGAGTCAAAATTGCATCAAGAATTCATTGAAATCATCAGAATTTTTTTTTTCTGAAAAGTGTCTGGTAAAGTTACCATTAATTTGCTGAAATAAGGAAAGGAGTAAGGAGTGACGTGACTCAATGCATTGTTTGAATAGGCTCTACAATCTGCTGCCTCTCTAGAATTCTTACAGGAAAAGTAGAAAATCAAAGATTTCTAAGCAAGACAGCCTGAAGATAGAAGACATTAACTGTAGAATAAACCAGTTCAGGAAAAAAAAAATCTGAGAAATACAATTCAAATTATTTAATATGTAAAATATTAATAGTTTTCCAAATTTATTATGCACTATTCTCCCATGTCTCTGTCCTATTTTCCTTGCTGTAAGGGCTGGAGAAATGTCTTTTAGAGCATCAATAGTCAATCCCAAAGAGGACTGGAAGGGCACTTTAAATTTGGGTGATGATCTTCCTGTGGGAATAGAAGGTTGGCACTGTGCTGTGACTGACATTGCTTATTCTCCATTTCTCTGTCACCCACTAAACTTTGTTATCTTCTGCTAAACCTACATGATTGGTTTTGGCTGTGAATCAAGTAAAGGATGATCAAAGGCAAAAGTTCAGTGTCTTACAACAGCTGGTTTCCCTGCTTTCTCTCCTTATTAGCCAACAGTATCTGAGCTTGAACTCCCACTGCTGGAAAAATGCCTCAATTTCATCTGGATAATTTAAGAGTGTCTAAAAGAGTCTCATAACTGATAAAGAGCCTATAAGTGTGTGTATAGTATAAAATATGAAATGCTGTGGTAAGCTCAGAGGAGGAGAAATGTGATGCTTGAATCCCATTCTTAGAGTTTATCTATACATTCTGAGAATATGGAACTTAATACACTGAATGAATTTTATTTATTGAAAATCAATAAGCAGAAATGTCTGCTAGACTTAAAAGCATGTTGCCCAACAGACACTAAAGAATGTTAGTCTAATATAGTAGTAATATAATATATGTTCAGTGATAGAGTGAAAATATTGAATAAATGACAACAAAGCATATTTAATTTTAAGTGAGGAAAAATGATGTTTTGTGGAGCTTACATGGCTACCTCTGTTCTGGTCTTGTACAAAATGACCTTCCCAGTCTCCTGCTGTCCTGATTTTTTGATTTTGGAACTGCTCATGAATGTACTGTGTTGACATGGCTGGTAGGAATGTTTACATCTGAATACAGTTCCACAGCCTAATGGGTGCTGTCAGGAAAGACAAGCAGGAAGGGGAAGGAACACTTCAGATAAGCCACATCTCCACAAGTGCTTCTAGCACTTCCTGGCATAACTAAGCCAGCTTGTGGGGGAAGAGGCTCAGTGGTACATGCGGGCAAAAGAATTCCAGCTGGTTTGGCAAAGGAACATACAGCTGAGACTGGGGAGAGTTGTCCTGAAGGTCTGGACAGACCCACAACTGGGCTTCCTGGGTTACCTTTGGGGACAGGATTTTAGATATCTGTGTTTACCTTAAGGACCTCTTTCTGGTAATGCCTTTCTTGCTAATGTTTCAATAATAGAAGGGAAAGTTGTTTTATCACTGCGTTTGATGCCTTGTGAAGGCTGACCTAGAACAGAGACTAGATGGAGCTAAAGAATAAAGTAGGTGTTTATTAGGAGGCCTCAGTAAATCCAGCTTGGGCAGGACAAGAGCCCAGGCAGGGCTACACCCCAGCTGAACCCAAAATGGTCACAAAATGCATGACCAGTCATGGGGTCTCTCACTTTTATAAGTTCTGGTCCATTTGCATATTGGAGTTAATTGTCCAATTACAGCTTTAGATTATGCAGTCCCATCCTTCATGTTTTTGTCTCTTCAGTCCATGTTGTTTATGCTCCTGGCCTGAGATGTGGATCATCTGTCCAATCCTTCATGTTTTTCTCTCTTCAGTCCATGTTGTTTATGCTCCTGGCCTGAGATGTGGATCATCTGTCCTAGGTCCCCAGCTAGAGAAGGAATTGTTTTGTCTCCCTTCTCTGTACAGAGAGCTCACCATTCCCTAATATGAACCCCAGACCCACTAACTAAAGCAGCACAGAATCTCAAAAATACAAAAGCTAAAACCTGAGGCGTGACGTTTTATTGGGAAAACTGAGGATTCACATCATAGACCACACGAGGCTGTGCAGCCAGCCCTGCCACCGAGGCTGCTCCAGAAGCCAGGGAGGGCCAGCACGGCACCAACTGCTGGGTTCATCCCTCTGGGTGGGCTTGGGACCTTTTCTACTCCAGGGATTCAGTTGATTATTGAAGTTTTCCATCAAGACAAAGGAAAAAACAGTCTCCAAATAGAGGAGCAGAAAGTAGAAAAAGTGATTCCATTATTTCTGGGAATCCTTTCCCAGCACACTAATTGAATGACAAAGCTTGCTTGCCCCACAGAGGGTTTGCTGAGGTTGTCCAGCAGCTGGTTACAACTCCACCAGCTTCTATGCAAATGACTATACATCAAAATTCTTTCCTAAATATGCATGAATAGTGAGTTCTTTATGGCTTGTCAAGAGAAAAATATGCTGAGTATACAACTGCTGCATCAGAATGTTAATGACAAATGTAACACTGGGTAGGAATTTTGAAAAATTCCAGTAAAACACACCCAGGTTATACACTAACGGTGCAAAGACAAAAGCTAGCAAATTTCTTAATTTATTTGGTATGCAATCAATTATCTGTATCTTTTGATATGATAAAACCAAGATATGTTTCCCTGTGAACAACATGTAACTAACCTGAAGTAATTATATTTACTGGTTTATAATATTGTGAGCAGATGTCTGTTTAAAGACCAACAAATTTATCTTTTGTCATTTTGGATTTTGATTTTAAAGTTGTTTTATTCCTGGAGGGGATAAAATAAACTAGTCTGTCTGTACAAATAAGAACAGGCATGGAAAGGAGAGTCTTAATCCCAAGCCAAATAAAAATAGACCAAAAAGGCATTCTAGCCCATCTAGCTATTGGAGAGAGAGGAAAAAAAAATGACAAACCAAAAAAAAACCCCTAACAATCTTCAGTGGACAACTGTCTAAAGCTCTCAAGTCAAAAACTTCCCTCAAGGGGGTTAAACATCAGTGAAAATGAACTGCACACAAAAATCCTCTGGCAATAATCTGCCGTTGCTCTGGTTTTGCTGATTTCCCAGGATAAGCAAGGTTGGATGTGATCAGTGCTCGATCAGAGGGGGTTCCAGGTAAAAGCCAGGATCCCAGAGGGCTCTGGCTGCCAGCGCCACCCTCCCGATCACACGAAGGGCCGGGCGCGGCCATCGGACCCGCTCTGAGGGCGCGGCCATCGGACCCGCTCTGAGGGCGCGGCCATCGGACCCGCTCTGAGGGCGCGGCCATCGGACCCGCTCTGAGGGCGCGGCCCGCGCCTCCGCCCCGCGCCGCTCTGCGCACGCGCGGCTGACAGGGCGGCACCGAGCACGTGCGCCAGCGCCGCCGAGGCGCCCTCCGCCCGCCCGCCGGCCCGGGGCGGGGACGAAGGAGGAGCCCGGCCGAGGGGCCCGGCCGAGCCGCCGCCAGCCCGCCCTGCCCGGCCCCGCTCCAGTTCGAACGCAGCGCGGCCCCGCCCGGCCATTGGCGAGGGAGAGGGAGGGCGCGGGTGTGCGCGCCAGGCCCCGGCGTGTCGCAGCGAAGACGTCCGGGCGGGCCCCGCTGCCGCGGCGGCGCGTTCCGCCCGGAGCTTGTGCGCGGGCCCCGAGCGGAGCCGCCGCTGCCATGGAGCGGGGGGGCGGCGGCGGCGCGCGGGGCTGATCGCGCCCCTTCCCCATGAGACTGTGGCTGTGCTGGCTGGGCTGCTACACCCTGCTCCTGTGGGTGCTGAGGAGGACGATGTGGGCTGGCCCGGCCCGGTACCTGCGGAGCCCTTTATCCAGGTCCCTCTACGTGAATATGATGGGCAGCCACCGCCAGCCAGCCCCGGGCGCCAGGGAGAACCACCAGGTACAGCCCCGGCGGCGGCCGCGCTGCCCGCCCCTCCCTTCCCTTCCCTCATCGTGCCGGGCTGGGCGGCGGGGGCGGCACAGGGACCCCCCGCCCCCGGGGAGCTCCGCCGGGCAGGGGCGGGGGGTCCGCCGGGGGGGATCGGCGGGAGGAGCGGGAACCCGGCTGCGGGCTGAGGGGGCAGCGGGCCGGGCAGCGCAGACAAAGAGAGGGAACCGCTCTGTCCTGCGGTGAGAAAGTTGCCGTGCGCCCTCCCTGCGGAACGCGCCGCGGAGCGCTGCCGGGGCCGCGGGCTCGGGGGGGTCGCGGCGAGCCCGGCGGTACCCCGGGGGGGGGAGCAGCGCCCGTCCCGCACCCGGAGCGGGCCGGGGCCGGAGCTGCTCCCGGGAGAGGGGCACCCCGCGTTCTGGATGTGCACCCCGCGTTCTTGACGTGCACCCCCCGGGTTCTGGATGTGCACCCCGGTTTTTTCAACGCGCACCCCCGTTTGTCCGGTGAGCCCTGTGAGAGCGCTCCAGGGAAGTTTGCAGGTGGTGGGTTTGTAATCACAGAGATGTTTGTAATTAGTACCGGTGCATCTAGAGGAAAACAAAAAGAAAGTGGGGAGCTGAGACTCCCACAGAGGCCTTGGAGCAGTAGGAGGAGGCAGGCTAGGAATGAGTTGTTGCAATGTGATCCGGCTGCGATGAAAGGTTAGCGCTGTGTTTGGGCAGTGTGGCCGCGGGGGTCGGCACCTTGTGGAGAAGTTCGGGGCCGTGCCCTTGCACTGCAGTGGTTGTGTGATAGATTTCATTTGGAGTGTGTTCAGATCCGCACTGTGTTTTGGCGAAATGCTGCTGAAAATCTGACAGGAGTTAGAAGGGCTAATAAAAAGTCTTAGTGCAGAAGGAAGCTGGCAGCTTAATCGAGGTTAAATATGCAGAAGCGAGCTAACGAAGAAGATGTAGTATAAGCACTTGAGGACTGCTGTACAAAGGAAGACCGTAATTCTTCCTCCTGATCCATTTCTGCCGCCTTCTTAGTGCTCTGGGTAGGCATCCAGAATCTTGTTGTGTGGATGTATCCCTGGAATTTAATGCTTGAGGTCTGCTGTTGGTATCATTCAGGACATAAGTACAAAGAGAAGCGAATTCAGTTTACAGGAAGAACTTCCTTCTGGTGAACAAAGAAAATCTCAAAGTCTTTTGTGTTGTTAAAGCTGTAGCAGAAGGACAAGTCAGGGAAATGTGTTGTGAAGGTGCCTGTGTAATTCACAGGTAGATGGTCTGCAGTAGATAATCCTCATCTCTATTTTATTTGATCAGGATTTTAAATGTAGGTATTGATTATTTAATACATTCAGTAAGATTTATGGTTACTGAGTTTGTGGGGTAAGCAAGGGTTGCATGCTCAGACTGCTGGTACTTTGACTCTGCAGTTTTACTGACTTAACTAGTTTTATGTAAATTAAATAAGTCTTTCATTCTTTTACTAATATTAGGCAAGAGTTGCAATGTTTGTAATTTTTGTTGTAACAAAGGTCTGAGCACAATAATCTGAAAATATATAAGGGATTGACACACACTGTCACATAACTAGTGACCTTTCATATGTTGTATGTGGAGGAAAAAAAAGCAGTTTCTGTTCTGAGGAAGTAGTTCTGGAATTAAGCTGGTTTTCACCATTGTTTTTTTTCATTTGAAATTTAGATTGGGGTTTTGGGGGCTTGTTTGTTTTTTTTCCTCTTATAATGTGCTAGAACTTCTGTTATTCACCAGTGTTATATAGGTAGTTGTCAATAACCTAAATTGGCAAGATTAACCGTGAGAGATCACAGAAACATTGAATCATTAAGGTTGAAAAAGAGCTCCAAGATCGTGGTGGTATTTCACCAAATACCACCACACCCACTAAACCATATTGAGAAGAAGAAATTGGACATCTCTGAACAGCACCTAATTTTTGGAAACAAGCTTCTGTTAAGTTGTCACCATCATCCTTCTGCCAGTTATTATGTCAATATTTCAAAGTCTTAAAGACAAGAATTGTAGGACTGTTGTTTTTCAGTGGATCTGCAGGTGAGAGTTCAGTGCAGAACCCCAAGGTGTATGAGCTCAGGTGTAGTCATGCTGCTTATGGAACAAAGCCTCTTTCCCAAGGCTTTGAAAAGATTTTCTTCTGGATTGAAACTGGCAGCACATTGCAAAAGGCAAATCATCTGAGCCACTCCTTGTGAGTGAACCTGACGCATCCCAGCCTGCTCCTCAGCTCTTGGGATCATTTGCTTCTGCCACACTGAATGAATGGACAAAGTACACCAGCTTTAGTGGTTTTTCAGGAGCCACTAAGGATTCCTTTTGGGAATCACTGCCCTATGCTGATTTATTGAACAAGTGCTGAGCTGCAGTGAGAAGAGACCTAAAGTGGTGAATCAGCAGTTTTGGGGATCCCTGTGCCAGGCTCAGAATCTGTGTTTCAGAGGAAAGGATCACTCACTTGTTCTACCCACCAGTGTGTTTGGAAGTACAGCTGAGAGCCTGAGCGTGCCAGCAATGCACCCGTTGTGCAGGAGGTTTTCAAACCTCAGCAGCACGTTTGCTGCTCAGCTGAGGAGTCTTGGGGTCTTCCCTCTCTGCTTTGGGCCAGTGTTTGATGGAGCCCCTGCTCACGGATCTGGCACAGGGGCCCTGGAGCACTGTGTGCTCCCCTCTGCTTGCTGGGAAGCTGCACACACTGCAGTCAGAATCCTGTCCCATTCCAGTGATGACTGCCAGTTCCACTGTGCTGAATTCTGTGTGAACCTTGAGTGAATGTTCCTCTCCCAACAAGGCAGACAAATGTGATGGGATCAGGGTCTGAGCACATGTGTGTTAAATCTTTGGGGAGTTACCCCAGCTGACAGTTTCTGTCCTTCTGTGTGCATTTTTTGCAAGATTCTGCTAAAACTCTGCATCTCACTTTAGGATACTTAAAGCTTTCTATCTGCACAATGAACACATGCAGCCAGATTAAGGAATATTATTGCAAGATTTAAGGGGGAGATGAGAGGGTGTTGGCTGTAGAGAATAATTCTTAATGGTAGAAAATAGACACAATGGCATTTTATGAGAAGGACTGGCACTAACTCCATGTAAGTATAGGCAAGTGAAAAGTAATGGTGATGTTCTTCATTAAAAAGAAATTTAAATATTTTTAATATAACTTTTGCATAGAGGACCTATGTTGGCTTTCTAGGGAATTTACCTGTAGATATCTTCCAAGTACAGGGTAATAATTAAGGCAAAAACTAGAAACACTATTTCTTAGCAAGTAATCAGTCCTCACTTTGTTACAATTCTAAGTTTGTTGGAAAGACTGTAGGAAAAGCTAAATTTTTGTATTTATGAAAATTGGTAATAGTTTTGTATGTATTAATTTTGTCTACTTCTGGGTTTACATTGCTGAACTTCTAAAATGATCCTTTATCTCTTTCTTTAGTGGTATGTCTGCAACACTGAACAGTTGTCTGAATCCCTTCAGCCTATTTTTGTCCAGAGTTACCTTGACCAAGGAACACAGATCTTCTTAAACAACAGCATTGAGAAGTCAGGCTGGCTGTTTATCCAGCTCTATCACTCTTTTGTGTCCTCTATTTTTAGCCTTTTTATGTCTAGAACATCTATCAATGGGTAAGTGAAAAGTTGATCTTGGGTAAGCTAAATACAGGTTGGATTTAAAGTTTTCAAGTGTTCAGCCCTCCCCTTGATCTGCCAGCTTGTCAAAACGTGTAATTTCCCTTTGCTGCTCTGTCAGATGTGAAATGTCCTCCTGTGTTCATCATTCCCAGCCCTCTTAACTGGTGAACACCATTTCCAGTGTGGGGGGACAGAGGAGGTAATTGCAATTAATACAGGGCAGTCAGAGGATTCTAATTGCATTTTATAACAATTACTTGTGTTAATTTTCTTCTAAGAGAGTGTTCTTTATGTCTCTTCCCTCAGCTTTCTTCCCCCCTCTCACTTTGCCCTTTGCCTACTGCCACATTTGTATCATTTACTGTTGTGATTGTCCTGGTGGCTGTATCCAGACTGTTCTGTATTGTGCCTAAAATTCTTCCTACTGGAGAGTGTTTGCCTGTCCACAGCAAATCATGGCACATTTCTAAACACTGCACAGTTGCCCAAGTGCTGTGTTTGGTAACATAAATGTGGAGTATTTTTCTTTCTCTTATTCTCTAAAACAATTTCACCTCAATTTGTGTGTAAGCTGCACTGGAACAGATCACTTCAGGAGCATGTTTAACTGATGAACCATCAGCAAAGCAGGAAAACATTAGTTGATAAAACAGCATTCTTCAATTCTTATTGCATCAGTTGCAGAGGAGTTTGGCTGTTCAAGGGTGATTTGGTGTTTTTTTCAAACAAGGCAGGGTTCTTTTTTGCTCATCTTACCCCATTTAGACATATTTAACAGCTTACCAGCTTTGACCTTATGAAAAATGCATTTTTTTTACATTTAGCCAATTTCTCCAGTATCCCCACCTCTGCACCTGCTACATACTTCTGCACAGTCTGATACAAAATAGGAGCTGTCTACTGGGGCTAGAAAAATAGTCTTTTTCCTTATTTTCTACTCAGATGACTTTATGAGCTTCCCTGTGGTGTTCTTAGTTATGTGTAGCTTTATATAAAGGTTCCTTTGGTCTCTTCTTCCTTTCTCTTGATTTTTTTTCAAAGGCTCTTCAGGGCTTTGAATAACACCTCATAATGCTGTTAGGAATAATAGCTATGAGCCAATTATACAGTGTGGACTGACACATGTGTGCTGCAAGGGGGCTCTACTTAAATTGGATGTAGTCTGTTTATTTTTATACATTTGATATCCTGCTTAGTTTCTTCTCTATGACTTTGTATACTCTGTCCTTTTTGTTTCCTTGGGTTTTAGTAGTCAGTCTTTCCTAGGCCAGCTCCTTTTCACATCTTTTATTCTTTGAGTCTTTTTGTCTCTGTTTACCTTTTTTCTTCTTTGCTTTTTTTTTTCCTGTTCATTGTCTTTAAGATTAACCTTTAAGATTAACCTGCTGTCCAACAGGAGTTTAAAGAATAGTATTTATCTACCTGCAGTCTATTAGTGACCAGTTCTTCTCCCTCTGCCTGTTCTTCTAACTTTCATCACTGAATTCTGCTATGACAGCTGAAACGTGTCACTGTGTAGTCTTCAAACAGTTATGGGCGGGTATGGCATTGACTTGATCCGTAAGGAATCCAACTGTCACCTCTACCCAATTCCTTAATGAGTTGTCTATTTTCTGTTCCACAGCTTTTCATGTTGAATGCAGGATCTGCAGATAGCAGCAAAAGCCATTGTAACATAGAATTAAAAAAACCTCTTTTGCCCCTCCAGCAGCGTTACCCCCATGCTTTCTTTAAATCTGTTTTCTGTCTTCCCTCCTCATTCCACATCCTATTCCTCATTCATTGTGCATACTTCTGTGTCTGCAGCCATTTTATTTCTTCTGTTATTTCATCCTGTTGTTTTTTTAAGGTAGGTAGCAGAGATTCAAATCTGTAGATGTGACAAATAAGGTTCAGTCTTTATCTTTCTTATCTTTCCTATCTTTCTCTTCCCCTTTTTTTTTTAATGCAATAATTTTCTTGAGCTGCACCCCATGAGCTCTTCCTTACCTAATCAAATTCCTTCTGGAGTCTTAACCACTGTAACTGCATGTGGCTCTGTGTTTGATCTCTTACAAGTGCAAGGCAAGTTGAACTGGATTTATCTGAGCACTGACCTTGTCTACTATTATGTATAACTGGTTCCTGCCAAAGCACATTCTAAATTTCTTGACTGCCTGTCCTATTAAAATTTGTACTAAATTGGTCATTTCTTGTTTTTACATTTTAGGCTGCTGGGAAGGGGCTCCATGTTTGTGTTTTCCCCAGAACAATTTCAAAGACTGCTTAAAATAAATCCTGAATGGAAATCCCACAGACTTCTCGATTTAGGGGCTGGAGATGGAGAAGTCACTAAAGTTATGAGTCCTCACTTTGAAGAAATCTATGCCACTGAATTGTCTGAAACGATGATATGGCAGCTTCAGAAGAAGAAATACAGGTATCGACTCAATAATTCCTACATTCTTTATATCAGCAAGTAATTTATTTGTGATTTAATGAACATTACAGCAAGTAATCTATTTGTGATTTAATGAATGCTCAGGATTTTCAGTCAATTCCTTTATTGTTTGATTGTTATGGAAAAGGTTAGCCTGTACAAAAGCAGAAAAACAAGGACGCGTGATGATCCCTCTTACCACTGTTGGTTTCTGTCTCCTTTATTACCTGATGTTTATCAGACTGTATAAAGGTTCATAGGGCTGGACATGCAGCCATGCTGATCATTGATTTAGTTTCCTTTTCCAAAAGACCAGAAGGGATCATGTCTGTCTCTTCTCTAAATGGTTGACCTTACCTGCACTATCAACACGTCCACAGGGAATTTTTCTCTTCAGTAGTTCTGTCTGAAATCAGCTTGTTTTTATTTAACAGATTGTATCTCTTTCTCTTTCCTTTCACAGGGTGCTTGGTGTAAATGAATGGCAAAACACAGGATTTCAGTATGATGTTATCAGCTGCTTGAATTTGCTGGATCGCTGTGATCAACCACTGACTGTATTAAAAGATATTAGAAGTGTACTGGAGCCAACCAGAGGCAGAGTCATCCTAGCACTGGTTCTGCCATTTCACCCCTATGTGGAAAATGGTAAGTGCACAGATTAACAGCTGTTTAGGCAGGTAAAGAAAATATTTGTATGATCCAGTATCCCCAGATTAAATGTTTCATAAGACATGTTTGTATTTGATTTTTTACTCATGACTGGTAGAGGGCATGTTCAGAAGTACAAAGTCATAGGTAAGTAGGCTACGTGATGTGAGCTATTTTGTTAACTCCACAGAATACATTGTTGACACCAACAAAAACTCAAATACTGAAGTACAGATCCTGTTCTGCAAGTTACCACATTTCAGCTGTGTTGGAGCAACTTGGAAAGACTGGTCTCTGATTAAGGCCTTTTACCCCAGCTGTCTCTAGTGACCAGTTGAGCAAAACCACCAGAACTGTCTACTGCTGAATAGAGACATTCAAGTCAAGCTGTTTCAAGTGTTCCAGATGAATCCCACCTAAAAATCCATAGAAAGATAACTCACTTTCCAACATGAGGTCTCAAAGTAAAATATGGACCCCTACAAATACGAAGTATCAATCACTATTAATATTGTATGAATTTGCATTGTACTAGTAACAGGAATAAAAAAGTAAAATTCAGTGCCAAAACTCAATTATTTACCCTACTCGGATTTAAAAGAAATATATGAGAGATTTTCAGATGAATCTGTCCTTATGACTAAACTTCTAAAGAGACTAGAAACCTTTTTACATGCCTGTGATTGTGGATTCAGGTTGAAGCACCCTGAAGGTGGTTTGAATTCCAGGAGGCTGATGTTCATCAGTCATTGTTCTGGTTCTCCTTGAGTGTTAAGACTTTTCTGTGGGAAGGCATGGATGCCCAGAAAAATACAGAACTAATCATGTTCTGGCAATCACAAATGCATCAAACTGAATCTGGATTTCTCTTTTTGCACGCTAGTGTTATTTTGATGGGAAAAGGGAAAAAATAAGTATAAGAAGTAATGCCATCAGGTGAAGAATTACTTATAATACAATATTTGAGCTTGTAATTGTGTAACTATTTTGAAAAGTAGTGTGTCTTAAATTAGATTTGGTGTTTGACTTAGGCATCTGTAAAGTATTTCAAGCATATTTGGTTACAACTTACTGTTCCTATAACGTGGAACAATGTGGCTTTGCCTTGTAGAAATCCTTTTCCACTATTTGCCACAATTATGGATACAGACCCATATAAACTGTTAACAGTGCAGGTTAGCACACACAAAAGTTATAGCTTTCCCACTAAAAATCAATTTAACTGTGGGCTAAAGAAACAGACAATTAGCTGCCAGACTGTCTTCATGATGCAAAAGCCATTTTAGAATTTCAGTATTTTCATTCAGCTATTCTACATGATGTATTTTAAAAATAGATATATACATATGTTTCATATATAACAAAATTATACTTGGAACATTCAAAGAGGAGAACATTCCACAGCTCAAGTAAGTTCTTGTAGCAGC
Organism: Onychostruthus taczanowskii; assembly: GCF_017590055.1. NCBI lineage: Eukaryota > Metazoa > Chordata > Aves > Passeriformes > Passeridae > Onychostruthus > Onychostruthus taczanowskii. The sequence goes on from NW_024499128.1 coordinate 6,758,432, forward strand.
TCATTAAAACCAGCTTGAACCCATGTAGTGAAACTTTTTTATTTTGTAGAGAGAGAACAAATGGAAAAGCATTGGGACAGGTAAGGTGTTTGATCCAGTGATAGATAAATTATTTTAGTCAAAGTGAGATATATAGGTTATTACATGCAGTATAGTGGGATGGTAATGGTAGAAGCTGTCTATGTGAATAACATAAAACCTGCGCTAAGAGAACAAAGCAAGGTGGAGAAGCAAATACAGGTCTGTGCTCACTGTTTGTGGAATGACAGTGACACCTAGAGTCCAGAGGAGCTCAGCCATAAATTCTTTCTGGGGCTTTTCAGTCTTTTTTCAACGTGCAGAACAACCAGGAATGCAGTTACTGCAGGTGTGTGAGTTTGGCAGGAGAGCCTGATGAATCACCAGGTATCAGACCAGTCACTAAGAGCAAGTATTACCACAACTTCATTTTTAATAGGTGTCTCACAGAGTCATATAAGAATCCTTTGTATCTCCAAATACAGACAGAAAAAGTCACCATTGGATAATACATGACTGGACTGGTGTAAGTTTCTCTAAAATAAAAATGTTACGCCATATTTCAGAAGTAGTGAACACTGGGAGTCTGGGAGTGTGAAATTTCCTTGTTGAATGTGTTCATATCCTTGTAATGGATTGACAGGGATGAGAAGGCAAAGGTGTGTATTCTGTATACAGAATGTGTATTCAGAAATACTATTAATTGAGCTGGACCCTTAAGATGGACCCTTGCTTTGTCTCAGTTGTCAGTTGTCATCTTGCAGAAGTAAGAAATGCCACTTGATTTGTTAAACAAAGCCTTGCTTTATTTAAATTGTGATAAAAGATGCAGCTGTTCTTTAGAAGGGAAAATGCCTGATACCAACAGGTACCTTGTAAAAGTGCTGATTTTGCAGATTGGCTAGGTAGTAACTGCTGAAAAGGGTACTTTAAAAAAAGTATACTGGATAATGTAGTTCTTTTTTGTGCTTGTATCCATGTTGAACCGGTCTGTAAAGCAAAGTGTGGTGCTCCAGGTGTTCCTGACTTGGGGTGGTGGGACTGGGAGATGGGAGTTGTCTGCCTAGCAGGTGATTTTAGTATTGGAGGAGCAATGTTTTCACAATGACATTTACTTTCCTAAATAGGTTTGGAAGATGCTCCCATCCCAAATGAGCTTTTCCAGGATAGTGCATGTGTTTATATTGTCAGTTTTTTTCTGCTTACTTGCCTAATACACAGGTTTTGCTCTGTTTAAACTGTTCTAAGGCTCATTTACTGTTGGTCTGTAGATGTTACATCAATAACTACCCCATTAGCATGAGCAAATCCAGAATTTCATCCATGAAACAAGTTTATTTTCTGTTGCTGTCAATTGTCAAACATTTTTCACATCCTGTTTCGTGTAACAGGATTACATAAAAGTTTATGTAAAGAGAAAAAAAGAAGACAGAATTAAATCTAAACTAAAAAAAGGAAACTTTTATGAAACATCAGCAGTTATCTTACAAAGATGAAGTCTTTTCCCTGGGTTCTTGTAAATGGAAAATGGAATATGTAACACAGATGTAAGGTACAATGCACTTGGTTCTGGTGATCTGTTTAGAAAATACTCCCGAAGAACACTGCCCTGCAAGGTTTTCTCCTCTTCCTTTAAAGCAAAGGAAGTCTGTGAAGAAGCTTAACTTCCTCACCTGCTCCTTTGCATGCAGAGTTGAAAAAATCTGAAGTGCTGCATGTGCTCATCTGTTCTGATAAACAGTGTCATCTTCCAAATCATCCTAGGGGCAGAAGTGTTTTGTTATTGAGGTGATTTTTTTTCTAATAAAGGCAGAATTTCTTTTTTGAGGCAAACTCCATCCCCTTAGTGTTTCAGTAAAATCCTTTCTCCCCTCTTATCCAGTTGTTTTTGTCCATGTGGTATCTACAGTCTTCAGAACATGTTTCTTACCCTGTTGACTTTTCCTAATCTCCAGGGAGCACAGGGGCAATAAAACATGGCCCATATTTTCATATCTGATGGTCAAACCAAGGACCTGGTCATGTCAGCAGGGACTGGAAGGCTTTAAGGGGGTAATTACAAAGGAAAATGATGGGAGCTGTATGGAAATAAATGAAGTGCAATGTATATAGGAGAAGTGTTTGACTTTGGTCTGTGTCATTTGGTTCCTCCTTGCATCTCTGAATGATCTCTGTGCTCAGAATAGGAAAGGATTAACATTGTTTCTCAAGAGAAACAAGATTTCTGAAGCAAGGTTTTGAAGCAATTTTCTTTGCTTGCAAATGTGTGTTTTCTAAAGTTGTGTGGTTTGGTTTTGTTTATTGGGTTTTTTTTTAATAATTTACATGACCCGTGTAAAATTATTGTCGTATAAGACTTAATGGCATAAATTTAGAATGATAAAATAAGTTGTGTGGCTTTACCCAGTGATGTTGAATACTTAGTCTGTGAGTCTGTGTGCTGCAGGAAGGGAAATACCTTTAAAATATATTACAGAGCTTTTATAATAGTTTTATGTTTCTATCCCCTACTCTGGGTTAATGGAGCAAGAGGAGCTGAAAAAGCAGTACTTTTCAAACATAACCTCTTAATAGCTCCAGGCATTTTACCAGACAGTACAGAACCAGACCTCTGCTTGGCAAAATACAAATTTATGGCAGTTCTAATTTTAAATGTACAAGCATACATTTAAAAAGGTGTGTGTGGGGGGGGTGTGCACACCCATGTATAACTATGTATAATTATATATGTAATTGTATGCATATGGCCATTTAGAATGCTTTATAATGTCCTTGTCTGTCATTTGGAATACTTTTTTTTTACGTCTCTATCAACTTTAAAGCAAATAGATACATTAAACTCCTAAAACCTTTCATTTTCTGTTTTTCCCTATAAATTTAGGTATTGGTGGGTGGATACTCACAGGCTGTTGGCAGTGTTGAGCAAATCTCTGCTTTTGAAGTTCTTGAGCAATTGCTTGAAAAACTTTCCGGCCGCTATTTATTTTCTGCAAATAATTTAAAATATTTGGTTCAGTGCAACATTTTGAGTTGGAGGAAACATCTTTTCCTCCCTTCTAATTTAGGTTTTTTACCTGGATATGTGTTTTGGATTGTTACTAAGTAACATTTTAAAAACATGGAGTTTGGCAAGCGGAAGGTTTTTTTAGTTGCATTATTATTTCATTACCTAACATATACACCTTCTTTAATCAGTTTGGCAGGCAGAAGGTTTTTTAATTGCATTATTATTTCATTACCTAACATATACACCTTCTTTAATGGCTCTTTAAATGCATGGCTTCTGATTTTTATGCAAGGATATATAGTGATGCACGTTGTTGTTAGTTAATAGCAAAATCTGTTATTGTCACAAGTTTGAACAAAATTTGCTTAAAACCTAAAGGAAAGAGTGTGTTAGAGATGGCCTTTACAGAGATTATCTTTATCATGCATCCAGTGTGTTAAATTACTTGATTTGTTAAAATTAGTTGCATATAAATTGATAACTAATTTTGTACAAATCTAAAAGTGAAGCCTTAGCAGCTCAGAATGTCTCTTTAATGGAATCATCAGTTAATCACAAATTTGATGCTCAATATACTTCAAAAAGACAAGAAGCAGCAGCTCTGAATCACAAAGCAAATAGCATGGTAACATACACAGTTCTCTGTTGTCTGGTCTTTTCCACTTTTCTTTAGCAGCTTTGGTTTTAACTGGAGGGAGAGAAAATAAATGAAAAAGCAATTAAAATATAAGATGAGAAGTTAGCAGAGTAGTTAAAATTATTGCCCTTTTGCAGTGTCAGTTTGTAGGTAAGTGTTTCATTAGATCAGCTTATACCATTGGAAAAATCAGAGGGGTTTTCACATGTGTGAAGCCTTTTTCAGCTTCTGGTAGTAGATACTGCAAGTGTTTTTGCTTTGAGCGCAGTGGGACCTGCTTGAAACACTACTTAATTCTCAAAAATAAACCAATGGCATCACAGATCTACTTTTTCCCCTGGAGAAGGCTTGTTTAATTTTTCCCACTGTACTCTTCACTCTGTACCTTCACTTCTAAAGAAAAACAAAAATGAAAAAGCCAGTCTTGTCTTTATGCTTAGACAGTAGTCACTACAGGAAAGAGTCATTTTACCATATCATACCAGTAAGGACTGTGAAGTCCTGATTCTCCTGTCAAAGTCTCATTATCATGTAAAGATTCCTGTTGTAGCTCTGTTTGTTTTTATCTAAACACAAATTTTGTTCTAGATTTAAAAAAAAAAACAAAAAAAAAAACCCCAATAATTGCATAGCTTTTAACCATGTGCATTTTAATGGGTTTGTTTCTATAAGCATAAAACTTCTTCCAAGTCTCTGATATTTTTAAATTTTACCAAGGTCTCTCTTCTGTACATGTATGAAGAGAGTCAGTAGACAAGCAAGGTCAGATTGCAGTAACTTTACTGCAGCTCATAAATATTTTGATCTGAATTTAAATCATTTTACTGGAAATTTATACTCTTAGGACAATTTTAACTTCAGAATACCTTTTATTTTAGACACTTTACTGAAAAAAGAAAATGTGGTTGCTGTTGAGAGTCCAGGTATGTGCCATGCAGGAGTTCACAGATGTGTGTGTGCAGCACATGGACTTCAACCAACCTCTCTTTAAAACCTAAATATAATAGTTATGAAAGCTAGAAATGTGTTTTTATTCCCTTTATGGAGATGTGAAAACTGCATTGATTTACAAAATGAACAAAACCAGAAAATCACTCTGAGCCTACCTTGTAGACCACAAAGGAAATGAGCACAGCAGAGCTGTACAGGAACAGTAAGGACGAGGCGATGATCATGGAGATGAGTTTTCCATTGCTGAGCTGCTTCCCTGATCCTTTATTAAAAATGAGTGTTAGAATAAAGAGCAGATCTGATTCACTTAATTTTTTTAAGACTCTGCATTCCAGCTCCCTTTCTCTGAGGAATTAAAAAAAATATACTATCAGTATTTTTTGGGTAATTTTCATTCTAAATTCCTTAGTGAGATCAATTTCCTTTTGTTCACTCATATGTTTGTGAGGACAATGGAGACCTGTTAGTTTTGATTACAAACCTTTCCTTTAGGGATAGAGAGAGAATGGTATCCAGTGTTCTGCTCCTGTAAAGGTATATCTGAATAAAGCTCATAGACTTCTGTTCAGAAATGGAATTAGAGGAAGGAAGGAATATAAAGTAATAATCCAGCTGAGTGTTTCTGGGTTGTTTTTTTTTTTTCTGTTTTAGGCATGTAAAACTGAAATGTAGTTACTGAAGTTTCATCACTCTCTTAACTAGAGGCAAGTGATACAAAGGTTTGGAGCATTTTTCTCAGGCTGGTAGTGTGAATCCCCAGGTCTGAGGCCCTGCACTCTCTTGGCAACTTCTACAAAATGTTAGTTTCTCTACTTCCCATTTTCTAGTAGATACTTCTTTCTGACAGCCACAAAAGTCTTTCTGTAAGAGGATGTAGAGTGTGGTTAGACAGCATAAGTGCAAAACTTCTTTCTTTTGTAAAATTCTAGAGTCATCTTTATCACATGACAGAACAGCCTAATTAGCAAATGAGGTTGAGGTGCTCATTTGTGGAATCCCTCTGGTTTTACTAATAACATCTGAATATAGCCATACTACTCCTAATGGGTTTGTTGGTATTTCCATCTTAAATGTCATTCTTGAAAGTATAAATCAAGAGAGTATTTAGCAAAGATATTTATTTCTTCTAAGATGCTTCATTAAGAAAGAATAATCAACTGACCTGTTACTGTTAGTACTGTTCCATCTCCTGTTTGTTTAGAAAGGGGTGAATCTGAGTCTGAAAATGCTATTCCACAGATATAAACAGCGCTGTCATTTACAGTCAGATCTTTTATCTGAAGTAAGATGTTATTTCCCGATGAATGCACTTTATACTTCTGATGATCTGTGCATCCAGGAGTACACAAATCCTGATGTGTATTAGTTAAAAAACGAAACCACAGAACTTCAGGTGGGGACGAGGAGCATCCAGAGGCAGAGAAGGAGCAGGTTAGGGACACGTTCTTCATGGAGGAGTCAGCTTGCTGAAACCCGGGCTGTGTTACAGCGACTCGGCAGTGACCTGCAACACCTGTTGGGAAGGAACAGTTGGTGATGTGAAGGACAGCTAAAAAGCCTGGTACAGTCTCAAAAGAAAAAACAACTACTTTTGGTTCATTCAAGGAAAGGTGGGAGGAAAGGAAGAAACCAACTGTGTTTCAAACTTGAAATTACTAAGGTTGTTTTCAGCGAACTTTGTTTTTAGACAGTTCCTACAGCTTGCACGTGTGCTCATTTAACACTTTTATCTACAGGGTGATATGCTTGCCTTTCTGTTTTGTGATAAAACAGGGAAGATTGATAGATCCAAAGCAATGTGAATGTTTCCTTTGGCACTGGAGAAGACCAGAAGAATACTTGGTGCCATTTCTAGCCTGATATTTAGTGCTGCATGTTTGTGGGGGTGCTGGCCAGTGGGGGTGGGTGTTGTGTGATGTAAGTGCAGTTGCTCAGTGGAGCAGTTCTCTAGGGCTTTCTCTCTCCTCCACTGCTCCTGGTCTGAGCCAAGCCAGACAAGCTGAAGGCAGGGCAGTGGAAATGTCATAAATCAAGACATTTATAATTTAGTGACTTCATAACATTGATTAGAATTCACAATAGTTCCTAGATATTCTTCCACTTCATCACATATATTGACTCTGGGTTTCTAAGAATAATAGTGCTTGTTAGTCCTGACATTTAAAAATGTGCAGAGAAAACAATGTTAATCAGAGAAGAGCATTCTAATTAAGGAACTAAAATGTGTGGTTTAATATGACTAGTCTGGAAGATTTTTTAAATCCTTATTGAAATCCATGTGTATTCTGTGTTAATATATTTAATTTTATTCAAATAAATAGTGTAGTTATTTAAACTGTGGCATTGAGGGTATTGCAGCAAGAATAAAGGTAATATCTAAATAGCATCCTTTTCTGCTTGCCAGAAAATAACAAACTAGAAGATAAATAAACTGACATCTCTTAGTGTACTGCTGAGACACAATTTGTAAACCTGTCCATGGTGAACAATTAGCATTGTCCCTTCACCATTTTTCTCACTAAATCCAATCAGATTCAGTGTCTGTGACTTCTTTAGGAATAAAGTGAAACTGGTTCTGTGCCAGGTCCATATCAGAGCCATTCCACAGCACTACAGCAATCTGAAGATTGTAAGTTGTGGGTGTACTTGCACCCTGTGTGGTGAAAGGCAGTAGCTTGTGCTTCTGCAGCTGATCTCCTTCTCTTTTCCACCTTATCCACAGGCTCTGGTGTCCTTGCAGAGCAGAACTCCATGGCCTCAGGTCATATAGGTGCTGCCTGCTGAACTTCCCAAACCCTCCACCCAAACAAACACAGTTGCTGGTGTATTCCAAGCAGGGAAGTGCACCAGGATTTGACCCAGAAATTATAGGTTACAGCAGCGTTTCAGACTTTTGGAAGAAAAAAGCATTTGCTAGCAGTTGGATACTTTGGAAGTTGTATGACACTAGCAGAAATTAACCCGATTTTCAGCAAAACTTTCCACTGCTTTTCTTTTGTAGCTGTGCTGCAAATCATAACCACAAAATTCTCAGTTTTGTTTAACTATTGTTAAATGAGAAAATGTAAAAAATTTTTTAAAAGTCTTACCAGCACCATACAGGATCCAGTCAAACGCCAACATTAGCACGTTTTTAAATTTGTTGAAAGATGCCATTTCTTGTATCTCTGTGGAAATGAATCTTCTTGAAGGAAGAGGAACTTAGGAAATGTTTGGATTTGCAGAACTGTCTTAATCACAAGATGTAGAACTTCCTGTTTAGAAGGGTGTTTACTACTGCATTTAGCAAACTGTTTAAAGGTACAGAGCAAACCAGAAAGCCTTTGTTTGTCGTGGATGGCATTACTTGGAAAATGAGTGAAGAACTTGAAATTTGAATTCCTGAGAGTTGTGCCTATAATCCTTCAGATTATTTCATTTGATACAACAAATAACAAGACATTTTCCAGCATGCTACTTAATCAGCTTCTTAATTTTATAAGACCCTAAGCAGCCTTTAGCAGACAGTAGCTGGTAGGTGACCACTGAAGGGACAAAGTAGCTCTCCACTGTGATATGGGTGATCTGCTGGTGAAAGCTTCACAGCAAATCATAGTTTTCAACTTGCCGACTCTAATTACTGTAATTACCTCTGTGCCTGTCTGCTGGTCACCAGCCTCACTAATGGCAGTTACCTTTTAGCCACTCCTAGCACTTCTAGTTAAAAATGTAACCTTAAAGAAGCTGCTTTTGAACAGCAGGGATAAACTGGAAATGATCTTGCAACAGGTCTGTAAGTGGTGTGGCAACCTCCTGTGTGTAGTGGAATGGAACATAATTAGTGTAATTATGCTTTCTGTAGGAAAATGCAGCACACAATAAAGTTTTCGTTATAATTGAAACAAAGCTGTTCTGTTTTCTCAGTAGGTGGCAAGTGGGAAAAGCCCTCAGAAGTTTTGGAAATCAAAGGGCACACTTGGGAAGAGCAGGTGAACAGCCTGCCAGAAGTTTTCAGTAAAGCTGGTTTTGCCATTGAGGCTTTCACCAGACTGCCCTACCTCTGTGAAGGTGACATGTACAATGACTACTACGTGCTGGATGATGCTGTCTTTGTCCTCAAGCCAGTGTAAGCCTGTGTGAAGTAAAGCTCCACAATCTAAGCCAAGAAGCAGCCTCTGAAAGAGGATTTTGATTTATGGTTACTTAAAGGGAGGGAATTTTGGGATTGCCATGCTAAATAAATACCATGTAAGAAATTTAAAGGCCAAAATAATAATGTATTTCTTTGTAGTGTGATTAGGTGGGGGGGGCGGGAAAGGTTGTTTTTTTAAATGGACTCCTCAGCTGAGTATTTCTTTTTTACCAGCTCTTAAACCAACATTGCATTCTGCAATCCAGCAGCAATGGGTGATATTTTTTTATACTTACCTGCAACAGGGATCATATCCAAACAAAAGCAATAGTCTTTATAATGGTGAAACTGATACAGTGTGAACTGTTGTGAAAGAAATCAAGCAAAATCTGGCAATAAAATTATCCATTCAGTTCAAGCCTTGTTGAATGAAACTGTTGAAATGGATAATCTTCCATGCTAAGTTACTTTCTCTCTTACTGTCATTCTTCACGTTTTTAATCATGCTAATAAACTTTTTTGAGATGACTTTTGCATTAACTTTTGTGTTCATTTCTGTAACCATAGCCATGCTTGTCTGCAGCAACTGCTCTTTGTGTTGAGAATCAAGCTTTCAGTAGCAACACAACCTTGTATTTATTTAAACAGCATTTAATTATTCTTTAATGAGATAACAGTGCACAAAAAATTTATCACTTGGTTGGGTTTCCTTCATGTTCTTCCCTGTCAAAGCCTCATAAATCCTCATTGCTTTTGCATTTGCCATTTTCCAGCTAAAGGGGTTACAGTAGAACTTGTCAAAACTGCACTTTAAACTGATGGCTTTAAAAACAAACCCTCTAAGCAAGTCGTTGCCAAATGTTTTCAGCTTTAAAAAGTTGCAGGCGGTTTCTTGCAAATTTTCTGAGTCAAACTGCCTGTGAGGATCAGGCTGTAGGGGCTTGAGACATTTTCATTTCTGCTAGCTTAGAGATATTTTCCTTTCTTCAAGAGCACTTAAAAAATGCTGTTTATTTTAGCAAGTCTTGTTTCAAAAACTGTTCAAGTGGATAATTTCTGCCAGTTGGGATATAGCTTCTCTTTAAAACAAGAGACATCATAAGTGTTACAGACCTGGCAGGTGTATGTCATGCAGTGCTTGGGTTGCAAGTGTGACAGAGCAGAGAAACCTCAGGTAAGTAAAGTAAGAACTGATTTCTGTTGCTTTTGAAGTCTAAAAAAGTTGTCTGTTGTGGGGTTTTTTTGTGGTTTTTATAATTAATGGTGATTTTATGCCAGGTAGGATGCTTAACAATGTCATTTTAAGTTTACCTCAAACTGATGGTTAATGATTTCTCCTGCCAATTTCTTAGCTTTTTGTTGCAAGTCATCTTTGTGGAATAGTATTCTGTAGTATGGGGCAAGGGCAAAGGATGCTGAAATTTCAAATTACTTCTCAACAGTGATTTAGACTCAGTGTTATTCTCATTTCAGGATGTGCTGTTGCATTTTGGCACGTAGTGCAATCAGATTTGTCTGTTGGGAAAATGAGCTACGTATGCTCTGGAGTGAATCCATTAATTTATCTTCTGCTACCTTCATTTTGTACTCCTCCAGTAGTGGGAAAATGTTTTTTAATGTGTCATTAATTCAGGCTAAGGTAGCAAATATGTAGTAAGACAAACTTCTTCAAAGGTGCTTAAGTGTTTTAATCACACATGTTAAAGATCACACAAGAGACTGCATTTCATGCCTCTCATCTTTTAGTCCTGTCACTGAGGATTTCAGTTTGTAATGGCTTTGAGACATTTGGGAACAGAAGGTGCAATGTAAACAATAGGGTTTTTTTTTTTTTCCTTTCTTATGATTTTCTACTTTGTTCACTCTATTTAACCAAGTATCCTTACACTTGAGATGAAGAATTAAAACATGACCAATAATGAAGAAAATCTTTCTAAAAGCCTAAATTCAGCAGGGTCAAACACCTGCTTAGTCCTGTTGAATAAACAGAATAACCCCCAGGACTGTACCTACACCTGTATTTCTAAAGCCAGACTGTACCTACACCTGGATTTCTAAAGTCAGACTGTACCTACACCTGTATTCTAAAGCCAGGGTTCCTTGTGAGCGAAGGGACTTCTTCCTCCCTGCAGGCACTGAGCATTTGTGTGCAGTCAATGCTGCTCACAGGCCACTCGTGAGTTCCATAGGGTTCCTTGGGAGTTAAGGGATTTCTTCCTCCCTGCAGGCACTGAGAGAGCCTTTGTGTGCAGTCAATGCTGCTCACAGGCCACTCGTGAGTTCCATAGTTCATTAAATTGCCCCAAAGATGCCATCCAAGGGAACAAGTGCTGCAATTTCCGTGTTCAAATTCATTACTCCTGGGTTTGGGAATCCTGCCTTGTCCTGCTGTGGGTGCCAGTGTCCATCCAAGCTGCACTGAGTGCTCTCACTAATGTGCAGAGTTTTGCCCTGTGGAGTGGCTGAACTGTTCTGTTCTGTCAGGGTGGGCTGGGTGTGTTGCACTGCTGGAAAACAATGCTGTGCAAGCACTCGATTTAGGCAGAAACTTTCAAAACAAAGTTGGAACAGCTTCATCCCTCAAAACCGCAGCCTCCTTTTGCCGGGTGATCCCAGGTACAATCAGTTCATACTCTGAGGGACTCAGGGCCACCTGCCCCTGCTTGGGCTGGGGAGATGGGGGAGCAGGGCAGCACCAGCCCTGTGTTTCCCCTGCACAGCTTGTTGAGCTCTCTTCACCTCGGGACAGAAGTGTCCCCTCCTGCCGGCCCTGGGAGTGCCGAGCCCCGGGCGGAGGAGCCGCTCCGGCCCGCCCTGAGGGCCGGGGCGCTGGGCCGGCGCCTGGGGCTGCAGGGCGGTGCTGGGCCTGGCCCCATCTCAGGGTCCCTGGCTGGAGCCGCCCAGCTCCTGCAGTGCCGGGGAGGAGGCGCACGCTACAGAGGCAGGTAAAGCTCTCTGGGGTCCTGGCCCTCCTTCTCTTCTCCTGCCCTCTCTCCCTTTCCAGCCCGCACCCCTTGCGGCTTCCCCCATGCATGTGGTGCTTTTTCTTACAGCCCGGGTGCCAGGGGGAAGGTGGGCACCGGCAGTGTGAGGGCTTATCAGCACAAGTTGTGGTTGTAAGGTCAGTTTTCTGGTTATCGAGCTTCAGATATGGCAGCGACGGCATGGAGTGAGTGATAAAATGTCTAGGATTTCTGTACATGGAAGGGTGGCTGTTCTGGGAGTGAGAGGAGAAGGAGATCAGGGAGCTTCTCATAAGCGGGGAGTCCTGCAAGGCTCAGAGATCTCATCGCAGGAATGGTCTCCGGGGAAATGCTGGGTGGGATCTGCAGGAGATCCCCACAGTGTGATTGGGACTGTCTGGAAGTTGCTGTGAGCTGCAAACTGACCTGTTTCACTCAAAAAATGAACAACTTCATCCCGGAGATGCTCTTGCCGTGCAGGGCTTTTCACAGCCCTTTTTGTGCCCTGCTGATTGTCCGCTTGAGTTAGTCAGGATGAAAAAGCACTTTCCTTAGCATTTAATCTCCTTATACATTAAGTTAACATGCTTTAATTAAAATATACTCCCTGATCAAAGTGAATAAATCGGAATAAACAAATCGGGAGTGACGTTGGAAGCATGATTTAACCTATGCAGAGTAATCAAACCTTACTGCAAAATTATTAGGGCACAGGCAGAAACAAACACAAGTAAGTTCATTGTCTGGGAAACCAGATACGTCTGAATGAGAGACATTTACTGTGGTGCTCCCAAAAGAGTAGCTGAAAGGAGTTTCAGTGTGTGTAAGAACAGGACAGAGGTGATAGCTTCTTGAAGTCTAAAGTTTAAATTTTTCATCATCTGTCAGTTTGAGACACTTCTGTTACACGACTGGAGTTAAGTATTTGCAATAGACTGAGGTATTGCTGAAGGCTTGTTGAAAGATTTTTATAAAAGAGTACCTTGGTACATGAGATTAAACAATCCTAAAAAAGGTGTCATTTATCAAATATTCAGATCTGTAACTCAAGCTGTGGCAGAGAACTTGGGGGGGGGGGGAAGAGAGAGCACAGAATTCAGCAACAAAAAGAAATGCAGAAATTCAGTGTCTCACAAATAAACCTTTGACATGAGGGAAAGGGAGACAAAACCTAACAAAGTCTCTTCATGGTCAGAGCCAAGTCAGCCAATGGGACCCTGTGTGTCATTTGTTAAATCAGGGACTAATCCCAGTGTAAGAAGTTGCCATCTGTGGATCAAGGCATCATCTAATATCTCAGATTAATTTGTTGTTTACCTGTGGGGGTGGTGACTCTCAGGCTGATCAGAGGGCCAGGCAGAAAATCCTCTCTGCAGTGTGGATTGAAGCAGCTGATGGCCCTCAGAGCTGCGGAGGGGATGTGGCTGCAGAAACTCCTGTGTGAGTGAAACCTGCCCAGTCTTGGCTTCCTTTCCACCCCATTGCATTAGTTCTGTGTGTCTCCTTGTCCTTCAAGAACTAGACCAAAATCAACACATTCATTTTGTTTAGGACAACTGTGAAACTCAATTTTTTTTCTGGTGGCAATCGGTGACAACCCAGTGAAAAGTGAAAAGCTCTGTGTACCCTATTACTGCCCTTCCAGACAATTTATCTTTCAGTGATTTTGATGCTGCATAGCACAGGGCTGGACAACTGTGAAACCCAATTTTTTTCTGGTGGCAATCGGTGACAATCCAGTGAAAAGCTCTGGGTACCCTATTACTGCCCTTCCAGACAATTTATCTTTCAGTGATTTTTATGCTGCATAGCACAGGGCAGCAGGGATAGCAAGAGCTACCAAAACATCTCTTTCCACACAAACTGTGTCCGTGGTGGTGGTGAAACTTTGGTGGAACACTTCTTGTGAGTACAAAGACCACGGCTCTGATCTATCCAGGTGAAGTGACATGGTCTGTTTTCCCAAATGTGTGACTTACCCTCTGCTTCAGAAGAGCATAAGGCCATTTTCTCCCTTTCTGCCAAACGTGGCAGCAGGGAAGGGGAGTGCTCTGTCACCTCCCTGCCTGGAGCACCCTGCAGGGACAGGGGACCAGGGCCAGGCTGGCCCACCCCTGAGTTCAGAGATCTGCAAATGGAGGTTCCCAGACCAAGTCTGCAGTGATACTGCAGCTTAACCAGCTAGGAAAAGCTTAGGGTTTGTTTGAAGCTTCTTTATAATTTCCTTTTTCATTCAATTTCTCTTCTGTTTTATCTGATTTTAAAAGGATTTGTTTGCCTGTTTTAACAAAACTGCATTGAAGTCGTACTTAGGTGCAGTGTAACTTGGTAAATAAATGGTGCTACAAGGAAGAAAATGAAATGAGCCATTTGCTGTAGGGAGATAAATCTGCCTGCACATGCACTCATGGACTTGTGTTTGCATAAAGTGTATCTCTATCCTAGAAAAAGATCTAAATTAAAAACTTGGGAGCAAGCAGCCCTGGATTGTCCTGATCTCTATCTGTACTCCGTAGCGTAGGCTGTCTCTGATTTATAGCTATGAAATTTGGGGTGAATATTGCATTTTGACTGTGTTCCTCCTATTTTCCTCTTCAATCCAAGTATCTTTTTATTCTAAAAACACCAGAAGAAATGTCCAGACTTGTGAAGATGTGTTTCTTGTTGATATCAATGAATCATGCCAAGATTACTCACAGTCAGAACTCTGAAGGTAAGACCAGAACTGCTGTCTGAGGGGTGTATTTGTGGCACAGAAAAAGCTGTTTGTAATAAATTAGGTGTTGTTTAGTAACTGAGACCATGGTTTCTGCACTCTTGGCTTCGTGGAGCTATGCCAGCAAAGAATTTCACCAAGACTGATTATTATTAAATAGCCTTTCCCCCCCCATTGTTTTTCTGTAAATTAATCAAAACTGCATTAAATGTTTGCAAATAAATTATATATGTGTATATAATCACTGTATACAATAAATGCATTTTTGTGTAACACAATTGACTGATAAAACATTAAATTAACTTCTAATAATGGGATAATCTTTTACAGATTTGCCTCCGTTGTTACACAAAGCTGTGGTTAGTATTTTTATTTGATCTCTCTACATTTTAACATTATAACATATTATAATCTAAAAATAGTAATTTATTACATATATTTGCAATTTTTCCTTAGGAGGAAGTAATAGCTGGGAAATATCTGAATGGTAATGTACACAGTTGTTCCCACTTATGCTTCTAAAATGAATTAAAGCTCAGTATCTCACCATAACTTTTTATGTTCCATTTTTCATGTGCAGCCCTCCTAGATATACTTTATTTTCAAAGGTAATGTATTACTCTCCCCATCTTGATTTTTCAATATTATCTTGCACTTCAGATAATGATCTGTTTCATATCCACAGAAACTGGAACATTATGGTTAGAATGAAATTGGCTCATATTGGCTTGGATTTAGGTCTCCTGGGAGGAGTATTTCCTGTTAACAGGGAAAAACCTATTTGTAGTAAAAAAAAAAAAAAATATATATATATATATATATATAGAATGAAGCTGAAAATATATAGTTGCTACAGTTTTCAGAAGTTTTGATAATTAACTTTGTTCATGTGTGTCCAAATGGCTTCTTAAGAAAATTAGGTGCAGTTCCAGCTGTCTGTCCACCTCCTTCTTTCATTCTCACTCCATCCCCCATCCTCCAGCTCCTGGTGGCTTTTTAATTATTTGCTAATTTTGTCCAAATCTGAAAGAGCAGGATGAGCCTCAAAGGCCATTCCACTCCTACATATCTTGAGAAAATCAGTGTCTGTGTAAGGAAGACACAGTGAAATTAATGACTCTGCTGAAGGAAAGACAGCAGTTACTCCCTGTGCTTTCTGCAAGCAGATCAGAACAGGCATAATGGGGTGCCAGAAAGCTCATGCCTTGGAGAGAGTATTAATGGCAGCACCTTGGAAAATTGAGTTTATTGTGGGTGGTTGTGGAATTAGATGGAAAAAAACCAATTAATTCCATTCCCCGTCGAACCATGTATTTTCATTGCATTAAACAGATGAACTATTACTCTGGCTAGGCAAAAAATGGAATACTTTTGTCATTATGGTGTTATCATCACTCTTTGCTTCCCTTTTTCTTTTTTACTCTTGTAATCTGCTATTTAACTTGTTATATCATTTTACTGGCATTTTTGATCCTGCTTTCTGTTACAGCTCTAATGTCTGGACAGCAGATCTGCTTACAAAAGTCATGGCATATTTTCATGCCCAGGAAGTTATGTTTACTCTTAGCAGCCTACAGGTTTGTGACATTTAAGATGCATGACAATTTTTATTTGAAAAGGAATTAAAAAACCTTAACTTATCTCTGTAGCCAAAGCTAGGTGGTCAATGATAGAGGTAATTAATACACCTACAGTGTAGCAGCTAAATAAGAAATAGGAATAGGTTGTCTTTTTCCCCAAAAATTGCAGGAATATGCAAGGCAGAAATAATAACAATTCTTTTTGCTTTTTCTCTGATGGAAAGCAGGAATTAGGATTTTTTGTGCTAATTGTTTCTGAGTGTATATAAATGCCGTTTCCCCAGAAAATGATGAGTTTCTCCCAGATTTTGGCTGGCTGTAGTTCACACTGCTCCTTATGGAATGAGAGGCTCCAGAGCATCCTACAAAATGCCTCCACCTTTTAAAGCTCCTCTCAGTTTTGTTTTTGTAAATTATCGATGTGGAAGGAGTTGTTGTTCCTCCTCCTGCTGCCGAGGGTTAGTGATGAGCTGCTTTGAGTGGAGCTGCACCCAGCTAATCAAACCTGAGCCCTTCCTCGTCCCTAACCACACTGAAACAGTGAAGTGTCACTGTGCCGTCCCTGAGCCTCAGGCATTCCCAGAAGCTCCACAGTGCTCGAAACCTGTCCCAAGCTCCTTGTCGCTGTCACAGCTCATCCTCACCTACATTTTCCTGCCACTGCCTCTTCCCTTTGTCAGGTTTATTGGCAGCCTGATGTTCTCAGCAGGTTGAACCCCGAGGCATAAAGGAACGGTGTTAATATTGGTGGTGGCAATGCAAGTTAAGCAAAGGCAGCAAAGAACAATTGCAACTCAAATTCCATCCCAATTCTGAAATAATTCTGTCAGGAAATAGAAGGGATTTTACTCCAGTCTGCTCCTAATGAGCCTTAAAATTATTTCTGTTCCAGTGTTAAGGTTCCCCTTCAATTTTTCAAAACAGGCATGAGATTGTTAACTGGTAATGCAGCTTGATATGAGAGAGAATATTTTTGGCTTATGACCTGGTAGAGACTTTTCCTCCCATCTAATTGCACATTTCCTTCCCTTTTTTAAGTAATAAGCACATGATATCTGATAATTTTTTAAGCTATTTTTTGAGCTCTTTAGAAGTTTCATTTTCACAGCTCTGCTGTGTGAAGCAGAAAAGCTTTATTACTCTTGTTTTAGGAAGTGAGAAACTGAGGCATCTTTGTTAAAAAGCTCCCTCGAGAGGACTTGTTCATGAAACCAAGAATAGGATTTGAAAATTACTGTATTTCAGAATGCATTTAAATTATTTTTGTTTTCAGTGTGTGTGGAGAACAGTTATTTTGATCATTGGCAGCACAGACAATACAGATCTAAGCACTTAGTTCTCCTTGAGCACAGATTTTCAGGGAGTAAAAGTACAATGGTATGAGTTTCATGTATATTAAACATATTTTTCTACACTCCAGATGTCCATAAAAAGTTACCTGAAGAACCTTTTATACCAGCCCAGGCAACTACTGTCTGAATTGCAACAGCTTGATCAGCAGCAGTTCCAAACTGCATTGAAGTACCTCTTCAACAGCAAAAAGGAGCATCTTGTAAGCGAATTTCCACATGTGAGAAGGAAAAGCTGCTGTCAGTGGTTTAGATAAATGGAAAGGAACAGACTGGGGGGCTCACAGTGCAGGCCTTGCAGTTACTTAACTTGCTTGAATTGGATTCATCTTCTCTTAGGTTAGACTTAATTTATTTAACTCTTATTGTCCAAAAGTTGCTGCAAGTCCAAGTCAGTCATTTGGATTTTCACTATAATCAATAGAGAGAAACTCATCTCCAGAGAAGAGTTCACCCTCGTACAGTAGTGCCTAAGGTAGGTAGGGCCAGTTACTCTCAGGGAGTGTCTTCTTTTTGGTGGCTGGAAAGAGAGCCAAGATGGATAAAGAAGGTGAAATTAGTAATTTTGTTAATCAGCCATTTGAAATATCTTTCTGGGTTTCATTTTGGTTTTGTAAAAAAAAATTCAAGCTGGTCTCTACCCAATGCCAGAAAGGAATTATCTGAAGTAATGCAAACAACCAGTAATTTGCAGCTGTTTTTCATGAGAGCAGCATCATATTCTTTGTAGAGAGCTCTCTGTCAGGCCTCAAAATGAACAATATATTGAATTAATCAGAGATGTTTATTTAACACTTTGTTGCTTGCAGGAAATGGGAAATATTATTCTTGATTGGGGCAAGACTAGAGAGAGAATTTTTCAAAGCCCAGGAGTAAACAGGACCTTGTTCCTTGTAACACTGGATAAATGCTTCCTGGCTCTAAGTGCCCTGGACTGTGTGGATATCCTGAGTCAGGTTCTGCGTGTGTCAGCAGTGAACTATCTCCAACCTGATGTCATTGGGAGTCTCCCAAACCTTCTGCTGGAGGATGCTTTCAGAAACTTGTAAGCCATTTATTTTTCAGACACAATACTATGTTGGATTTGCTGACTATTGAAAAAGAAGTTGCTATATGGTCTTAGTCTGTTTTCCAGATACAGCTTTCTGCTTATATGTAAAGAATGCTGTTTCTAAAATCATTTGTCCATGTGTCATTTAAAAAAATGAATAGATAACTCATTAGTGAGCTAACAACTGTGTTTATCACTTAGATCATCATTGTTCAAGGACCTCTATGACAGAACCTCAGCAAGCACTCAGAGAGCTCTCTATGGCTGGATGAAGCAGATTCTACAGAAATCTTACAACATGAGTGGTATGTTACAAAGTGTTTTCTTCTTACTTATGGTAAGAGAAAAGCACTCAGCAAAAGGCCTGCTCATTGTATTGAATTGTTTCCCCAGTTAACACAGGTCTGTGTAAGAGAGCTGTCTGGAATACCTTTTCTGCAGAGCACATAAGTAAATATAATGTGTTTGTTACTCATGACAAACAGTTCTCCAAAGATGCTTGAACTTGTAGAGTAGAATCATGCTATTGTTATGGCTGGAAAAGACCTCCAGGATCATCAAGTGCAACCAGTGGACCCTTCTTCCTGCACAGAGCTATACACAAAGTCTTTTTCTAGTACTCCAGTCTTTTCTCTCTGTACTGTTTCTAATTCTGAAATAGGATACAGTGGCCAGGTGCTCTGCCAAGGCGTGTTCTCTTCTGAACTCCTGTTCAGAGGAGAAAACAGCTCTGGCTCAGGATACATTACCCACTGCGCTGTTTCAAAACACAAAAGAAATTCAGGATGTTGTGAAAGCACATGGCACCAACTCGATCAGCAAAGGGACATGATAAAACCAAAGTTAATTAATCCTGATTGGATGTATTTTCCCACATCTGTTTGCCTGGCTAATGTGCCTGAAACAGCTGTTCCATAGCTGGGACAGGCAGGATGGGCTCCACAAGGGGGCTGTGCAGGGCACTGAACATCGGAGCTGGTGTCTGGGTTTCACTGAACATCCCAGCACAGCTGTCCTGGGAGCATTTTAGATTTACAGGTGTGTGTGTGTTCTTCTTCCTTCCTAGAAATCAAGGTTAAATACCCACTTGCTTCAGTGGAGCTAAATTTGCCTCTTGGGTCTCCTGCCATTTCAAAATATCAGAATAAACCAGTAAGTTGTGGGGAGGAGGTTCATGCTGCTGCTTGTAAGGTGATGTTAGTGCCAGTGCATTGCTGGGGAAGCAAAGATGCAGAATTTGCCTGATGCTACTCAGCAGTCCTGGGAAGATCTCTCAGCATCATCTTGAGTTGTGTCTGAAGCATTGGTGAACCCTCAGTTCATGGAAGATCACACAGCCTGGGAGGGACTGGGAGTTGCTGTGCCTCTTTTTCCTCCCTGGTTGCTGCTTCACCAGCCAAAAGCTGCACAGATGTGGTGAATCCACCCCCAGGGCATCAAGTGTGGGCTCATTCCCAGCTGGTTGTGGCAGTGTGAACCATCAGCCCTGGGCAGGCACACTTGGACTGGAAGTCTAAAGCTCCCTCCTGTTTATCTGCACTCCCCAGGCCACAGCAGAGTGCAGGAACAGTGCTGCCAGAGGGTGATTTATTCACTTCATATGTGGGTAGCACTGGGACAACCTGGGATGGGGATCAGTTTTTGGGGATCACAGCTGCCATGGCTAGTAGCTGTGAGTCTGTTCTGCTAAACATCCTTAAATGGTGCTTTTTTTCTTTAGCTCTCTTGTCATGTCTTTCAACTCTTGTAATATTCTGGGCAATGGGAGGTAATATCACTTTAAAAAATGCAGGCCTGACAGGTCTGCTGGGATCATCGTCTTGTCTCAGTTAAGGAGCTTAGATCTGTGTTTTCAAAAAAATCACTTAATGGAGTCCTTCAGCTTCTGATAGATGCAGGCTGTTTTTTTCCCAGCACTGGAAACTCTTCAAAGTGCACGGATGATTTTATTTTAACAGAGATGTGAGTATCAGCACTGAGGAATGTGTTCAGAGGTGTCACACATTGAGCCATCCAAATGACAACACCCTGGAGAAAACAGTCTTTGTGGCTCAGGATACCCATAGAGTCAATAAATATGCTTTTTCTCAGGGATATTTGGATCTTGATTTCATTTTCAATCCTTGGGAGAATGTTACTAAATGAATGCCATTTTTTAACTGTTGTGCAGTGTTTTGTGGTTTTGTCAGCTTATTTCCATGTAGGTATTTGAACAGTTTTTCATTTTCTCCATTATTGCTATTGCATATTACTGAAACAAGTGGCATCATCAATAATAATATATAAGATATATAAAGTATCATGCCTTCCTGATGTTCTTAAATAATGCAATTGATTAGGAAAAGTGAATTTTAAAAATGCTGCTCCATTTTTAATACTTTTGGATAAATTTTTCCTGTCCTACACTTTATTCATTCTCTGTTTCAACAACATAAAACACTTAATTGT
Organism: Onychostruthus taczanowskii; assembly: GCF_017590055.1. Classification (NCBI taxonomy): domain Eukaryota; kingdom Metazoa; phylum Chordata; class Aves; order Passeriformes; family Passeridae; genus Onychostruthus; species Onychostruthus taczanowskii. The sequence continues at coordinate 6,779,263 of NW_024499128.1, forward strand.
TTTTGTATGAGAAAATTTGAGACACTTGAAACACTATTTCATTTTCAGTAAAAAATGTATGGACTCATAAATGTATGGTGCTAAAATGTAGCAAATGGAGGAAATCTGACTCTCTCTGCTAATAGTTTTTCTGATTTGCAGATTTTTTATTATTTAACAATAACAATATACTGGATAAAATATATTTGAAAAGTAATTACTTTCTTAACATTGTAGTGAGTATTTATTTGTACAAAACAGAGTTCAATGAATCAGCTTCTTGGGTCAGTGCAGAAAGCTTATGGATCTTGGGAAGATACATGGTCCATCTCCCAATAGAAGAAATTCTGAAAATTAGTCTTAATGAAGTAAGTAACAAAGTGTTGTTGGATATATTATTGCTACAAACAATATGAACACAAATGCATACTTAAACATGAAAAATAACTTAATATATCTTAATTAATTACTTATAAAGAGAAGCTACAGAGGGGAAATATAAATGTATTCTTTACAAAATTCTTCTATCTTTTTAATTTTAAAGTGCCTGTCATTAATATGTAATTATTTATCTGTATCAGACTTCCATGACTACTATTGAAAAGGACCAATGATAGAAGACCCTCAAATTGACCCAAAATGACATTTTGGCAGAGAATCACTCAAATCACTCACTCAACTTTGCTTTCAGAAATACTGGTTTATCCAAATCTTCTTGCTTTCTCTATAACATGAACAGGCTCAGTTAATTTTGAGTGTCAGACACACTTTGTAGGATTCATTGTCTCACAGTGCTGATGCATGGTTTTGTTTGTGCTGGTCAGATCAGACTGTTCATTAGCTATGACAACGCAACAAAGCAGCTGGACATGGTGTATGATATCACACCAGAGCTTGCACAGGCCCTCCTGGAAAGGATAAACTTGTCAGGATTTGATATGAGGAATACTTCAACTATCTACAGGCAAGGCTGCTTTGCTTTTTCTTTTATGGCTGTGTGTGGATGGAACAACTAACTAAGGAGAAAATGGAAATTGATAGCATGGCACAGCTTTTTCATTCCAGCCGAAAAATCTAGGCTGAAATCCAGCCCTGTTTAGCAACAGTGAAGAATTGCTACTTTATGAATTTTTGGAGGTGTGCCTAATTAGCTAATGCTTTGTCTCCTGCTCCACAGTGAGGAGATGCCTGTAGCATTTGTGGGAAGGCTGCAGGAGTATCTGGGAGACCTAGCAGAGCTCCACCACGTCACAGAGCAATAAAATAAACTGGGACAGCAGAACATGAGTTGTCTTGGCTGCTTGAATCACAGAACATGGAGGTGTTTGGGGGAAATCATTTTACAGTTGGGATTGAAGGAGGAAATCTCAGCTCCTGCCAGCAGGACTGCAAGTGGGTTTAAACTGACGTGGGTGTTACCAGAGAAGCCACAAAGTGAAGCAGTGTAAAGCCTGCCCTGCTGTCCTCTTTGTCCTGCAGAGTAGAGATGAGCCATGCTTAAATATGTTTGGATGTTAGGTGTGTAAGCAGGAAACTGAATTTTCAGGGCTGTCAAATCTGCACTGAACTAACTTTAACACTAATAAAAAACCAAAATAAACTGCTGTTACTCATAAGTACGCAGCGAGCATGAGAGAGCTCTGCACTCCACATTTACATTTACATTGTCATATCAATGGATGTATTTAGTCCCAAGACAATGCTGTCTGAAATTATTTGTAGTCTCCTTGGGGGATACCTTGGAGTTTTAAACTAATGGAGAATATGCTTTATGGCTTCAGAGCTCCTGTCATTACTGCAGTGCACTCGCTGACTTCCATGAAGCATTGCTCTTGTCGGAGGAGTAAGCGAGACAAGAGTTATGCCCACGCTCTAAATTTCAATGTCAGAAATCTTAAAAATTATTTTGTCACTCACAAGAGCTGCCACATTCTCATGGATGAGAGAAATGTCATGCTCCATAATCCTTAATATATTCCATTTTTACGACACACTTAGTTTATGTTACTCATTTTAACCATACTGTTGATTTAAATGCACTTTTACTTTTAAGAAGTAGTGTTATTCATTTCTGCTAATCCCAGAGGAGATGAAGAGCTTTTGGTGGCTAAGCAATAATGCATCAGAATGTAATTATTTGTTATAAAAATGCTCTTATAGATGTTTCTTTGATTTGTATGTTGCTTTGATGATCTCCCATGAATTCAGATGTGCTGCTGAAGCAGTGTTTTATTATATCACTGCAGGTTGTTGTTGAGGGACTGTTGAGGAACTAAAAGCCCTTCTGTGCTGCAGAATTTGACTGAGTCTGTGGTAGTGCTGCAGCATTGTCCACTGATGATTTGATTCACATCTGGACATTACTGCCCAGACTCTGCCTGTGCCTGTCTCACTGAACTGTGAAAAAACAGGGACTGTAGCAGGAAAGCTGGGCTTTGTCCATATCATGAGGTTCTTGTTCTGTTTAAATTGTAAAAGCAAAGGCTGAGTTTACAGGGACAGAGAATTGACTCAGGGTTCCTACAAACCGGTTCATCCCCATCACTATCAAGTTCAAAATCCAGACATGGTGATGCACAGTTCAGGGCTCTTTCTTTACAGGGCTGCAGGTAAAGGCAGTAATAAGGACAAGGTAGTAAATAAGCAAAGGCAGTAAATAAACACAAGGTCTAAGCCAGAAGGACACCTATAATAGGCACTTCCCCATGGTGGTGTGACTCCTCCTCTCCAAAAACTATGGCTGTGGTTGCACTTTACAGAGGTTAATGGAAATGTTATGGCCTGGGAACTGTGAAGGGAAATGAGCTCAGTTCAGAACCCTGCCTTGCAGACTGCTGTGCTGGCACAAGTAGGCAGTGAGCCTCAGTGTGCTTTCTCCTGACCAGTATTGAACTGGACAGGTCTCCATCCATTGGCCAGTCCTGTGTTTGATGTGAAATACAGCAGGCTTTGTTTAATCCTAAAATGATAAAGAGGCCATGTCATGCCCCAGCTGCTGCTCTGAAACACAAATAGGTTGTGTTGTATGTGGAATCCAAGCAGGACTTAGAGTTCAAAACATCCAGTCAAACCAGATAAGAACTCAGCAAGCCACTTCTAAAGACTTAGTAATATCCCTCCATCATTTTCAAAATTATCCTTTTGGGGGAAGTGGAGTCATTAACTGGGACAATCCAGCCATGAACAAATGGAACCAGGACAGGTAGATTCTCAAGCACAAGCAATCCAGGTAGAATTCAGCTGAATACAAAGGCCAGTGCATGTTCTCATACCCTGTTACAGGCTAAGTTTTAAAGACTGCAGGTTGAGGCACTCATGACAAACAGAAATGGCTCAAACTGTGATCACAAGGAGAGGGTACCAAGCTGTGTTTCCATTTCCCAATCTTTTATGTCAGAAGGGAGCTCATGTATTTCTGCTCTGTAGGCTGGGTCTGTTGGTTTGTTTTTATGATGACCTGGAACAGATGGATGCAGCTGTGGCCCGGGCTCTACTTCATCAAATGATTAAATGCAATCAGCTGAGAGGTTTCCAGGCCGAGGTTCATGAGGTGTGTACAACACTTGCTCTTCTTGCCTAACATAATCCTGTAGACAGAGGAGGAAAGATGTTCTTAAATAAGGAAAGAAATGGGTGAAAAACTATTGGGACTTAAGAAATAAGGGAAAATAGTTCTTGAGAATGCAAAGGACAGAAACCCATTTTGGGTGCTTATCCTTTTCTCATTCTGTTTCATATTCCTGTTCCTTATACCTTTCACAACTGTGGTTCTATTTTTGAAATTTTATGAAGTGTGTGAATATTTGCCAATGCCTATTCCAGAGATTCCAGTTAATGTTTTGGGTGGTAATGGAAATTGGATCTTGGCAGATTTTTATTTCTGATCTGCTCTTTTTGTTTGATTTAGCTCAAATCTCAACTCCTGAACATTGCCATGCAAAACCAGACATTGAATGATACCCTTGGATCTCTGTCAGATGCTGTGGTTGGACTAACTTCAAGTCAGCTGGAATCTCTGTCACCTGAAGCAGTGCATAATGCTGTTGCAACATTAAACCAAGTCTCTGGGTGGGCAAAGAGCCAAGTTGTGATTTTATCCAGTAAATATCTCTCTTATGAAAAGGTACCTCTGATAACAGCTTTCCTACCTTCTGTTTTTAAAAGTGAAATGGCTTCTTCTCAACAATAACTGTAGATTTTGAAAAGTTTAGTACAAGAATTTGGTTTAGTTAGTGGTCTGGAAAATGTCTTTAAATCAAATAAAAGCATCCAAGATTGTACATCCCAAAGTAATTCTCTAGTAACAGAGAGAATGAATATTTGGATTTGGCAGTTGTATATATTATTTTGTCTGTGTCACTGCCCTAAGCAGAATTTGTATGATCAGAGATCCCAGGCTGTATATACAAATATACTGCAATGCAAGGAATCAGGTCCTGGTTGAAGTTTCAGAAAAAGGAACTTCTGAGGAACTTCAGGCATTTGTTCCATGGACAGACACAGAAAATGCATTCCCAGGCAAGAAATGTATTAAGTATTTAATAAATAGTTTTGCTTTATTTATTGACTTTTGCTTTTAAATATATCTGCTGGTCACAATAAAACTTCCTGTTTGCTTGTGCTGTTCTCCCTGCAGGTTTTATCATTTTACAACGTGAGCCAAATGGGTGCCTTGGTGACAGGAATTGGCACCCGGTCACTGCACAGCATGAGCCCCAGGGAGCTGGCTCAGATGATTCGAGGCACAACATCCCAGTACTTGTCTGACTTATCTCCTGCGCAGCAGCAGGGCATCCTCAGGAAGGTGATTATTAACTCCAGTCTGTGGCAGGTTCTCTCTGCACAAGAGCACCATAACCAGAACTCTAAAGCATGAATTAAACCAAGATATGTCCTTTAGCTCAATGGTTAATGGTTCTACTGGGTTGTTTCTGAACACCAGGTGTATTTTGAATGCGCTCTCTCTTGCTTATTTTGTTGTGTTTTTAATACTGTTGTGTTTTTCCTTTATCCTCTTAAGAGAAATATTACATGGAATAGAAAGAAGGGCAAATCCTGTAAATCTAAGCATCAGTTCAGAAATACCGTGTATTTTTGTGTTCCTCTTTTTAGATTGCTGCATCTGGAGATTTTTCTTCATCAGTCAAAGATATACAAGGAGCTTTCTTTAAAGAAGTCTCTCTTTCTGGTTTATGGAAGCAAACTGGATATGATTCCACAATGCTGAAAGAAAAAGAACTAAGAAGCAGCCAGGTAAAAATTGTTATGCAGTTCCCATTCCACTGCAATTTAGTGTGATGGGAGAATTGGAAAAGTGGTGTAATGTATTTGTGTTCAAGGAACACAGGTAAAAGGAAGGAACTGCCCAAATATATCTCAACATAAACACCAAAGGGCATTTAGAGCCCAGGCAGCACTATGAGACAATGCTATGGAAAAGGAAGCATTAATATGCTGAATTTAAGCCCCCAGGTTTCTGCCATGTAAATTTTCTTTTTCCAGTACTGTGCATTAGATATTTGCATATAAAGTCTTTGACTCTGTCCAGAGAGATGAAAGGTTGGATCAGATGATCTCCAGAGCTCCCTTCACCCTTAAGTTTTTCAGTGGCTGTGGGCTGTGTATAGGTTTACCATAATGCCACTCAGTTATGGCTTGTCTTGTGAAGAAAAAATTCAGCTAAACTGGATGCCAAACCTTTTGGTTGCTCAAGCTGACCACAGAATTACCTTTAGAGTACATAAGAGAGTACAAAAACCTTACAGCTGTTTATATCTCTTACAACTGGATTAACTAAAGTTACCTTTAATTATGGTGGGTTTATTTTCAGGCTTTGTATCTGTATGAATTACTGTCCAAGGAAAACTATCCTGTTGACCTTCTAAGGTATGGACTGTATCTCTTTTGAAATGGGGGTTTAAGACTAGTTTTGTGATGAGAGCAACTTGGAGGTAAACAATATGTATTACCTTATGTTTATTCATTCCTGGATACTACAGGATAATTCACTTTCCTTATTAAAAAGGGTCTTCAAAACCAAAGTGAGGATCAAAGCATTGTGGAGGTTTGGGTGTTTTAAGTCTTAGTTGATATTTTTCAATTTGTTTGCATTTTTATTTTCAAGAGCCTTTTAATTACAGGAAATGGGAGAGGTGAAGAAACTGTGTCTTAGGATGGGGTTGTGGGGAGTAAGGACTAGATCCTGCTTAAATATTCATGAGATTGAAATTCGCCTTTCCTATCAGCACAGGACAGCTTGTGAAAGGAGTAACTTGTCAACTCTTTGAAAGTATGGACACAGACATATTTTTAAACAATTTTAAATTCTTTGAAATTAATCTTCATCTGCTTTCTCCATATCAGGTAAACAAACAAAAAAGACTTTATGTACATAAACATACTACCCAATATCCCAATTAGGCAGATTAAAATTTGGCTCATTCTATTTTTTGGGATTTTTTTTTCAGAATCCTGTATGTCTCAGCTTGTCTGTTAGCATAGTTTATTTAAATCTTTTATGTGTGAATTTGTCTGTTATCATACTTCATTTTGACAATTTCATTTGTCACTTACAAATTGCAAGAAATTCCTACAGCCCTTCTGACTTGTTAATTCATGAGTGATCTGTTTGGAAATACATAGAAGTTTCAGAAACATACAAATGATCTCATGTTCCCAAATATATATTGTTTCATCTCTGATGTCTATAAAAAGAAAACTCAAACAAGCCAGATAAAAATCCTCTCTGAAGATAATATATATGCTAATTTATATATCTATGCTGCAATAAACAAGCCATATTTTTTATTCTTCTTCAAAACTGCTAGAGGTTTAAGGTCCTAAATTTTTGTTGCCTTTAGGTTAATTGTTTGGCTTGGAAATTTTGGAAAGTCTCCAATGCATCCATTCCTCCCTTCCTCTTACTGGCGCTTCCGTGAGTTACGTCTTAGTCCATCTTAACTTCTGAGCACTTTTCAAATAATCGCTTCAGTCCTAAGAAAACTGATGATTCCAATAAATGGTGATCTATCAAAAGTGGTCACTGACTGTAGGCAAAATCTGTCTCAAGTGAAAGTTGGTAATACTTTGTGTCTTTTTAGTACAGTACACTTTTGTCACAATGGTGGATTTCTTCCCCCTAGGTACGCTTATTTGGTTTAGGTTTGCTTATTTGTTTAGGGATCTTTTTGAGAGTGGATATATAAGACAAAAACACTGGATACTGCTGAAGCATATTGCTCTCTATGGCTGGAAACATTCCAGTGTGTTTCAAGACATTTGTGTAAGTTAGCAAAACTCAGTGACAGCTTTTTTCCTTAGGAAAAAATAACTTGTGTATGTATGAGAACTCCTGAATTGTAAAATTTGTTAATTCCTTCGTTCCTTTCTTTCTTTGTCTCTTTCTCACTTTTTCTTTCTGTCTCTTCCACCATTTCTCTCTTTCTTTCTATGTGCCTGAGGGGATTAAAGGGACTGAGAACCCTTCTTTTTGTGGAATATTTTTTAATTGAAAAAAGGAAGAAAAGTATTCTGTTTGAAAAGGCTCTATTCTATTTAACAACTATAAAATAATAATAGACTTTAATGCAAGGCTTCCCATAAACTGCAGCACTCAGTTATTTGGCAGCAATTGCATGTTGGCTGTTCAGGGCCATCAGAAGTTACTGGTGCTGTTGCCTACAGACCCTGGCAAGGCTGGGCCTGTGCAGATGTGGGTTGTGGTTTTATTTGCAAAGGTTGTCTGCCACTCTGTGTGGAGAAGAGCATTTTTTTTTTAATTTGGCAGGAGTTTTGGATTTTGATAAAAAGGAAACCTACTTTAAAACTACTTGTGGTCTGCAGGCCACCCACCCCATTTTCATTCATCAGAGAATTATTGCTAATAAAACAGAGAAAGGGGAAAAGCTTCTGACCTGTAAACTGTTGTTTCATATGGTATTAAAGCATCTCAGAGCACTTTCATACACTTGCAGCTATTTATAATTCTTAGCCATTTTTTTGAAGTTCAGTTCATGTCCTGATGGACTGGAAGAAGACAGATATTGGACTAAGGTGAGGGTTAATTGCAAGTTTTTTGGCCTCTCTGGTTTATGATTTTTCAAGTCCAGCCTTGTCTCTAAATATTTCTGTCATCACAGATTTCATGGCTATGGTTGTGGGTGTATGAAGGTCAGGTTTGCATTCTGAGATCTTCTGAATTCTTTCTGCAGTTCTGAGTACCTGGAGTACATTACAGGCCCTTTGTGTGTCCCTTTCCTTGAACGTGTGGGGAAGACTGGAATGAACCTTCTGAACCCAAGCCTTCACAAAAGGGATGCTGTCCTGCAAAAAGTACTGGAGTGCTTGGTGGGTATGGCTGAGAGGGGTCAGCAGAGGAGGAGACACCGTGGAGGAGGAGAGGGTCACCACCTACATGAGTTCTTCATCCATCCATCTGCATTCCTTTGGGGGCTTTTTTACTGTTTCAATTTTATTATTTGCTCCTTAAGCAAACCTTTTAATAGCTTGCTTAACAATTTTCCTTGACTCCACGCACGCTACAAAGTGTTCTCATGAAATGTCCTTGCTGGCCAGGACAGCCTGGAGCTGATCAGTTTGCACCTGGAGCTGTTCCCCTGGCTCCAAGCAGTGCCAGTCTAAGCAGAGCTGTTGTGGCACAGGGAGCTCCATGGGAGAGGTGGTGGTACCAGGAGGATTTTGTGACTTCTGCTGTCTGGGAGCTGCAGCACTCACCAATTTTTAGGGGAAACTAGTTCTTGGATGTAGCTGTGGCTGTTCCTGTCCTTACACTCAGTACCAGCTGTATAATCCCCAGGGTTTTGGCAGCTGCTTGAGAAACCCTTTAGAGCTCAGCCTTCTAACAGCAAGAGCTTGGGGCCCCTCTGCTGCAAGGGGCCACGTGAGGGCTGTGCTGCCAGACAGAACTGCACCAGCTCTGCAGGTGCTGGGTGGTCACATTCTTTATGTGTGATTCAGTATGGAGTAAAGAATACTGAAATCTCTGAGAAGTGCTTATGAAATATCACCAGTTGGATTGGTAAAACAAAAAATGTAAGGCAGTCTCAGCAGAAAATGTAGATTAAGTTGCTGGTGCAAACTGTTGTGTCTTTGTTCCTTAACGCTTAAATGAGTTGTGATGCAGCTAAGTGGTACAGGGCAAGAGCCCAGTTAGGTCTGCCAACAGGGCAAATGCTTCTTGTTTCAGAACAGCTCCATTGCTGATGAATATGATGTTGACCTCCTTGGAAATCTAATCTGCCACTTACCTCCAGCCTTTCTACATGGCAGAATGTCCCTGAAGGCAATGGCAGCAGCCCTACATCAATTCAAACTTTGCCAACAGCTCAGCCATGAGCAGAAGATTGAAATTAAATACAAACTCTTCGAATTATATGGGTAAGGTATTGGATACACCACCGTGGTCATGCTGGTGGTTAGACCATGCAAACACCAAGCATTTGCTTTGCCCAGATGAACTGCAGTGAAACCAGCACAAAGCAGCTTCTGTCACTGCCCAAGTTCTTGTCCACTAGAATGACATTTCTGTTCTTGTGTGTAATGTGATAACTGTGGAACAAAATACAACCCCAGGGACACCCTGCATGGCTTAAGTCCCAGAGGAAAAGGAGAGAATGAGGGGGGGCAGGCAAAGAGACTCACAGGCCTGGCAAGAGAAAGGGGTTACAAGCAGAGAATGGTGCAGGAACGCAAAGAATGGGAAAATGGAAGTGGGATACTTGCTGTGCTGGTGTGAGAAGACAAGGAAAGAAGACTGCAAGCACCTGTGGCAATAGGAGACAGCAGAGAAGAAGCAGAGGGATACAAAGTTCAAGAATCTGCAGCAGCAGAGTGGGCAGTGTGTTGGGTGTCACGAAGGACTCAGATTAGGAGGGCAGATGGAACCTCAGTGGTATCAGTCATGCAAAGAACAAAGCCATCCTCTATGTAGCAATAGTATTCTGTTCTGTCTTGCATTGTCCCTTGGAAGTATCTTGCATTTGAAAAGGGAGATTGTTTGCAGTTTCTAACCACCCCTTCACCCCAAAGTCAGTCACTTGACCCACCTGATCATGTTAGATGCTGTTCAGCTTCCTGCTAGTCAGCATTTTTCTGTGGTAGGATAGCTGTATTTTCCAGCAGATCCCATCCCTGCATTGATCTTGATACAAATCAGTTTTATTGAATTGTGGCACAATGTGCTAAATAAGATTTTATGTTATTTTATATTTAATTTTGAAGATACTTAAACATTCTCATAGTGGAGCAACAAAGCAATTAAAATTGTTTGTGGGAACATGAGTTAGTAACATATTTGTTACTACACTCTTCTATAGGCTCTGTCAGGCTGAAAATAACTTATCTATGAGCTTTATTAAGTCACCTACCAAATGGGTTGACTGACACTTGTCAGATGTGGATGATGTTTCTACTTCTCTTTTGATAACCATTTTGCAGACTACTATTGCAATATGAACTGATGGAAAATGGTAAATTTTCTTTCAAAGACAGAATTATTTCTCCTTGTTCGAACACTGTAATGCTAAGAACATTTGACTATTGAGGGAGAGCTCCATCACCACCACATTGGAAGGGTTTTTCTGATTATATTGTGAGTTCCACTAATGCCCTATGCCCAGAAAGGTGAGAAAATGCAATCTAGTGCTTGTAACAGTGAATCATCACATTGGCGTAGAATTGTGTTTCCAGTATGGTAAAGTATCATAAACCCACTGAAGTTTTAGTATTATTTTTATTGTAATGTTCTTTATTAATACAATTTTTCAAAATATTTTTTCAGCTCCTCAAACAACTGGACAGCAGAAACAACATTAGATGTTGGACCATTCATAGTTCTGTTGTCAAAAGAGGAATTAAACATCCTTGCTGAAAAGGTATGCTTTTATTAAAAAATTTTAATTTACAACATATATTTTAGAACTTGGAATTGTGAATGTCATAATGAAGTCTAAATTATGTAACCTGAATGCTGAACTAGGTAAATAATTCTTTTGTCAGGGAATCCTGTGTTAATGTTTCACATATTCTTGATTCCATCAAAGAGATTTCTTCTTGAGAGTAATGTTATTATAAAGAATTACTTTCATTGTCACATAGGGAAAAAAAGGGGACATTTATAGTGATGCAGACTCATTTTTAGTACTTTATACTTTGTAGTGCTCTTTACTCCATCCTTCTGCCTTCCAGCCATAAAAGTTGTGTTTCTTATCCTGTTATTAATGGGATCATACTGATCAAATGAGCATTTACTCATGTGGCCCTTTGCCCTGGGGCCAGCATAGCACAAGTAACAATATCTGATGGCCTCAGCATTGCACTTTGTAATTTCCTTGCCCTTTTTAGTTAATATAATCTTAATTTTTTTTATGCATAGGAGTAAACTATACTGGAATGAGGGATTCATTCTTCAGCAGAAATATGTGAACACAGTGAGCAGATTTCCCACTGGAGATAATGCTTATAATTGACCAGATAGAATAGGACTCTTCAAAGGAAAAGGTGTCTGGCAGGGTGGAGGAGAGAGGTCAGAAAAGCCTAAAGAAGGCAAACAGGTCAAAGTTATTTCTCATAATTTAATTGGGTCCCTATCCCAATTCATACACTTACCTGGCAAATTTAAGACAAGCGAAATGAAGCCCGAATTAAAATGGTAGCACTCATTTCTCCAGGAGGAGCTGGACACAGACACCAATCAGCCAGTGCTCAGGTGTTGCCAGAAGCTGGGAGGGCACACAGGATGGAGAATCACTCAGAATTTGCTTTGTTTCTAATTTTTTCCCCCTCAAATGTGTGCCGGTGACCTTTCAGTAGCAGCCAATTACTTTTTTCTGAAACATCTGCACAATGGGACGAGACTGAACTGTTACTAACCCTGCTTTGCTAACGTCTGCACAAGTCTTTCTCCACAAATTGATTTGTTTTAAAAGGGAGAGAAGCCTTATTTATTCTTTCTTTCCTTTTGAAGTTCCCAGGTATCATTTTACAAATAGCAAGGACAATTGGACCAGTTTCTTCAGCTGAAGAGCTTCTGTCAGCTGTGTTCGAGTCACTCTCCAACAGCACTGGCAGCGTCAGCCCATCTCTCAGCACAGCTGGTCAGTATTGCACTGGTGCCTCTGCAGAGTGCTGCCATTGGGGCTGAGATGGTGCAATTCAAACAGACTTTGTCTCACTTTGTCATCAAATGCCTTCTGACAAGCCAAACGATAAAAGTGAAGTATTCAGTAACTTATAGACTTCCAGCAAAAACCAGTGAGAGTCTTCATTCTGCTGCTCATCAGAGTTGTATAATGCACTAATTGCTGAAACTTTCATTACAGTATTGCATAATTAAGCATTTCCTGGAATCCTTCTGAGTGCACAAAGGAAAAAGATGAATGATTTGAATTAGAGGGGTGTTTGTTTATTTTTAATTTTTTTTATTTTTACTTTGTAATCTAATTGAAACCCCTTGAATTAAAAACCTGTGAAGCTGACAAGTTACCATTGTGCCAAAAGATTGCACATAGTTAATCCTCTGCCAGACATGAGCATATGGTGACTGATCTGTTCTTAAATCTGATAGTGGTGGCACTGTGTTTTTTCTGTCCAAATGGACAAGTTTGTAATCATCTAAAAGGTATTTTAATTAGCAACCAAACGAATCTATTAGAATCTCTGGTGACAAGTGGATCATTGTCTTTATATAAGATAGATATAAGATAGATACTTCTTTATATAAGATATATATTAGATAGATACTCTGACTATATTCTATTATTATAATAACAACTATTCTTTCTCTTATCTGAAATTCACCCAAGCAGAATTTGTAAGCTGTGCCATCCTGTGCCATGGAAAACAATCCTGCTGTGGGGGAAGCTTTTGAAAAGCACCAGTGGGAATTTAGATCCAAACATATTCAAGGAGTTTGATCTTGTCTGCCTTTGTCTTTGAAATCTCCCCCTTAGTTCTCTGCCTAGCAGAGTAGAGGTTCAAGCTCTCAGCAAGCCCTGAGCCACCATGGAAATCCATCTGCTTGTATGGCAGGAACTCTGAATGATGACTGTGTGTCTCTGGAAATGAATTTGCCTCTTAGCGTGCTGTATTCATAGGCAGAGAGAGGTGGAGGGAGTTCTGAGAGTTGTGGGTTTTTAATAGCCTGAAACAAAGCATGACCTCAGTTGATCAGAGGAGTCATGACACTATCATCAGGCTCTAAAAAAAGCAGGACTCAGCTGGTGAAATAGCAGGGGGTTAGTTCACCTGTGTGCATGAAATTCACTCTTCCCTCAACAAGTAAATCAGCAGATCACAAGTCACAAGCCATATTTCTTCTGTCATGGGCCACAGGACTGCAGGTTCAGCAGCAGGTATTTCAGTATGCCTGTGTCCTTAAGTGTTCTTTTCTTAAGCCTCTGGATCTACATGAATCCCAGAGACTTCTCTAATCAGCCCAGCTCATGTCCAGTGCAGTTGCAGAGCTCTCTCGTCTGCATTGCAAGAGCAATGCCAGCAAAGCTGAGGGTCTTTGTCCGAGGATAACTTGGTTCCAAGACTGTGGAGGCTCCTGAGTCTTCACTTGGGGTGCATGAGCTCAGCTGGGGAGAATCTGGGAGATGAGAACTTGAAGGATTGTTTGTGCTACTCCAGGAAATGCTTCTGCAGCCCAAACATTGTATTGAGCTTCTGTTACCAAACATAATCTCATCAGCTCCATACAACTCACACAGTGGTTTCAGTAAGGAATGAAGTTTAATTACTGATTTGTAATTGGATATTATGAAAATTACTCCAGAATAACATTACAGCTTTTCATGTCACCAGTGCTATTTTGCATTTGTCACAGACCAGTTGTGAGCTAGTGTTAATAGCAGCAGCACTTACCAGTTACAGAGTTCTTGCATCTATGTCTATATCAAGATTAAAAGCAAAGGCTTTAAGGTGCTTAAGGCAAGATGGTGCATGAAAAGCAAAACTAGGGAGCTGTGTGTCTGAGATGCTACCAGAGGGCAGTAGCAGTGCTGGAGAAAGAATTCAAGTTTCTCGCCACAAGCACTGAGATGTTATAATGTATATATATATATATATATATATATATATATATGTTTTTCATCAAACGAAATCTATAGCAAAAGAAACAGCAAAGTGACATCAGGTCAAAATCTAATTATTATTTCCCTCTTTAATTGCATCAGTGTATCTGGTGTGTTAAAAATTATAAAATCAATGGATTTTTTTCAAGGACACCTAGTCTTAGGCTTTCATGCCTTGGGGAAGGGAGCTGCACTGTGTCTGGATGGGCAGTATTTACATGAGAAAAGCTGACCTCCTGCAGCAGGGGAAAGGGAAACAATGCAGCTTCACAAGAGGGAGGTAAAGGGAGAGCTGAAGATCAGCTGGTACAGTGGAAGCTGAGCAGCATTTTCATTTGCTCAACAGATTCAATCTTCAGTGTTCTACCCACTACTGCAGCGTCCTTTGATGCAAATAAATCCCTCCTCTGCCTCCTTTCAAAGTACAAATCTACTTTGTACATCCTCGCTTTAATTTATTTATCTGGGGAAGCTTAGCTGAGGCACAGCATCTGTGAAATTCATGCTTTTTACTAGTAATGACCGTATCCAAAGACATGTAGGGATTATTTGGTTTAGATAATTATTTAATAAGGTTTTCCTAAATTAGTGATAGGAGAGGGAGCAGTAAACAACCGCATTAGGATTCTTATTTCTGCTTTCCATCAACATTAGAGGTAGATTATGTCAGCAAAGACTAGGATTTGTTAAAACACACAATGGAAACTGTCTCGTTTGATAATGCATAGGCCTGGAACCTGGCTGTAAATAAGATTTTTAAAGGCAGTTTGTCTGTCCAAACAGTGCTGTGGTAAGTGTACAGCCCTCTCTAGATCCTGACATTTTAACAACAGGCTTGACATAACCAACAAGCACTGTGCTGCTCTGACACATCCAGCTTCTGTCTTCACCTTGTTTAAATGTCAGGCAAGTCTTACAAGACATATATCTCTATCAGACATTTCAGAGTGCAAGGACCTCTCATGTCTGTTACATTCTTGTTGAGCTGGATCCACTGTTTGAATGTGATGTTTATTCAGCTGAAGCTCTTTTTGGTGAATTTCCACCAGGGTCACCCCAAACATTTGCATTTCACTCCTATTGAATCAAGGCTCCCAGAAAATGGTGGCTTAAATTTAGAACGAGCCCTTGCCTAGGTTTTGATGCCTTTAGAGAATTAGACTTGAAAGAAGTTTGCAAGATACTGATAGTTTTCTATCCAGAACATTAATAATATGATTTTTTTTAATTCTTCAATTACAAATTAATTAATTTAACAATATCACATCAGCAGCACTATATTTTCATAGTCTGTTGCTCTCTTAAATATCAATATTGTTTTGATTTATTTTGTTGTCTCTTTGATGAAAACTCTTGCTATTTGACCTTTTTCAGATTGCCTGAGAACCAGAGCTCCTTCTTCGAATGAAATCATTAAATTAGGAGAAGCAAATGTCTTTTGGTCAGTTCAGGAACTGAAATGCATGGATCCCGGGACTTTTGACAAAAATGTGGAACTTCTTGGGGGTGTCTCAGGTTTTAACAGCTCCCAGCTGACTGCCTTGAAGGAAAAAGCCAAGCAGGTAACTATCCTGTCTGTGAAGGAAAATTAATTCTGTAATTTGATTTGGTGTTATTGAACTATGCAGTTCTAAAATAACTGTGCTATGTCAATGTCACTACTGCCACAAGAATATCTATGGTTTATTGGAAAAATAATGTGAGGTGGTGATAGAAGACTATTGCCCTTGCTTTGGAGTCAGCAGGCAAGTAGTTCTGAGCTATTGGCAGCTGGAAAAGTGAAGTGGTTTTACTTTTGAATTACCTTTCTGCTTGCTTCTCACTTTCCTTTCATAAATGAAAAATCAGCAAGCAGTACTAGGGTCTGTTGATTGCCCTGCTGAGAATTAAGCTTGGCATGCTAAACTGTCTACATGAATGCTAAATATAGCTTCCAATGGGGTAAACCCAAACTGACTGAAAGGCTCCTTTTCCCACCTCCTCACAGGCAGGGACAGACCCATCAGTGGGAAATCTTAGGGAAGAAAAATCCCACCTACATTTTGTCCTTACCAGGAGCACAGTTGGACAGAGGACTGTGCTGGGGTAGGTCAGCACGCTGGGTCTGGGGCACCAACAGAGCTCTGAGCAGCCCTGCCTGAGACAGAGTGGGCTGCCAGAGAAGTCAGACTTTGCTCCATGTCTGTTGTTGCCATTGCACTTCTCCCTGGGGTGACCTCCTCTTGCTGCTTTGTGGTGGCCTGCACTGGCAGGGAATGGGCAAATTCCCAAACATACTTTGAGTGCAGCAAGAAAAAGCTTTAGGGTGCAGTTAGACAAATTGTTCTGGTTGCAGAAAATTCAGAGGTGAAGAGGGTACTGCCCCAGCCTGGCTTCAGCTTCCTGTCAGCAGCATCTGCTGGAGGTTATCTGTTCTCTGCTTCCATCTCTGCATGGCTACTCTATAATCCCCTTCTGTCAAAATGATCCAACATGTAAAAGTCCTTTTTAGGTTCCATCAGATCGTTCTGACAGAATGAGGTTGGGAAGCATCTACAAGTTGCAGTTGGCAGCAAGCAGTACAGAGTGCAAGAGGCTTGGAGACCTGAGGGCTGTGACCTGTGGAGGAAAGCAGGAGCAGGGGGCCACATGGGCCTGGGCAGCATCTCCTTAGCCAGCAGCTGCAGCCAGTAGTGGAGCTGACCAGGGATTTGGGGTAAATAAGGCCAACTGTGCAATTTTTAGCAGTGAAGCTCAGCTTTTAGAGCAGTGGGACTGCAGGTGCTTGAAGAGAAGTGGCACTGCACAGATTTCTGAAAGAAGATGGTGGCTCTGCAGTTGTGTCTCTGCTGCCTTGTTGCAGGAGAACAACTGTAGAAGATGTATTCTTCCCAAGGCAGCTTCCCTCTGTCAGCATGGACACGGGAAAAGGGGGAAAAATGTAATCTTAGAAGAAAATAAAACCAGTGCTCTCCTGACATAGTGAAAATTACTATTCTTTACAGTAGTGCAATATATTGGGGTACATACAGAGTGGTATCAGTTGTAGGGAAATTGCTAACAAGATTGATACACTCACATTTCTGGCTATATTCAAAGACTCACAGATCTGTAGTGCACTGAATGGCAGTATATTCTGTCTGTGAGTGTTTGTACAGATTTCTGCTAGACAAAGACAGACTTCCTATATATTAATTTCAAAATGCTGTGTGGTGTTACACTGAGCATGAAGCATGAGAAATGAGACAGGACAGGCAAAGCTCTTTGAAATTATATGCATAGATGCTGTTATGTTATTAACATCTTTGATTAACAGTTTCATTAAGCCTGAGCTAGTCATTGTTCCAAACTAATTCAAAAAGTCTAGTTATCAGATTGTATCTTAATGAAAGTAAGAAGCTTAGCTCACTTGTAAGTGGAAGGTCTCCCAGCTCTGCAGCAGTGACAGCTGTATGGATCTGTAGTTCTAGGTGAATGAGGACAAAGGAGTGTTTTAGTTTCATGTGTTGTGTTATTTATATCATTCTGCCTGAGATTTCACCCAGCCCTGTCAGATAATACTATTTATGAAGTACTTCAAATTCTGTACTTTATGGCCTAGATCAGGAAACAGACACTTGGCATTTTTGCCTGCATGTGTTTTATGTATCTCTTAAGCTAGAGAATTAAAAGCTTTAAAATTGGGCTAATACTTTTTACTATCTATTTGCTTTGGAAAAGATTGAAGTTTCCCAGACTTAGACCCTTTATGACATTGTAAAACCGACATAAAAGATCTGGTGGAAGCTCAGTTGGGAGGTACAAGTCCAGCAATGCATCTCTTAAACAAATCCTTAACCTGAGGGTCATAGCTGGGAAAAGCACCCTGGCAGCTGAGGCTGCTCTGTGCTGGATGTGCACAGCAGAGAGCCTGCAGCTCTGTGTAAGGAGTGCTTCATTTCAGAGATCCGGATTCCTGAGCTCTACTTTTATATTTTCTGGAGATTGTACAGCTCCATGTCTATCTGATAGTACAAACACTATTTAGTAGGCAACTGCAGAGATGCTCTTCAGCAAGTCCCCACTAGCTTTGTCCTTTCTAACTTTTTGAACAAAACTTAAATTGTAGCTATCTCAGAAATGGAGGAAATATTTTTCTGACTCAGACAGGAGCCCAGCCCTGGGCTATTAGTTTTAATTTTCTAGGTGGAGTTAGCAGCATGAAGTTATACTAGAAACCTGTCATGTATTTGCTGACATGAAGCAGAGTTGCTGAAGTACATGAGAGCTTAAAAGTGAGTATTTTTTTTTTTAATGTGTTCCTGGCTTGTTCAAGTCACTTCCTCCAACCAAAACCCAGTGTCTTTTTCTGTAAAGGCAATTGGCCACATCCGGGGAGATACTGACCACTGTCTACAGTCTTCTACTGTTGTCAAGAAAATGTAGTTGACAGTTCTGGCCTCTGAAAATTCAGCTCTTGATGGACTTTTATTATTCTTTACTCTGGCAGAACTTTGCCTTATACCAAAATTTCCTTCGGGCTGCTCAGTGACAGCTTTTCAATCGCTGTAACTTTATCACAAATAAAGTTAAAAGCAGGGGAAGTTGTCAGTTTAAATACATTGGTACTGGTTTAGAAGAGCCCCTGCTTATTTCTTTGGGTTTTTTACAAAGCTTTACAAATTTAACTGTATCTGTACAAACACTTTTGAATTATTTTTTTATTTTAACATTGTATGAAGACAATCTAGAAATCAGAACTTTAGGAGCTGGTTCTTTGTCTATATTACTTGATTCTCTACTTTGTCTTTCCTTGTCAGTGGCTGAGCCAGGGTGACTAGTCACAAAAGGAACTTAAAGTCAGTCCCCTGGAGTGATTGCAGCTGGGAAGAAGCCTGGGTAGTGCAGGTGCTGCTTTCTTGACAGTATAACAGTGTGGATCTAGGCACAGATCCCCATTTTTATTGTTCTTAGTGGTTTTGCTCCTACAGCCACACTTCCAGCAGTTCATATTCTGACTCATCAAGAAGTCCAAGCTGTAAAAATTGCAGCATTTTTAGATGAACTAATAATTATTGGTGTAGAACTTCAAAAACCTTCACGATACCTAAGCTCTGGTTTTTGTGTGCAAAGAGAAATATTCAGATTTTAGGACTTTAGAACCAAGGGATTTGAGAATGGTGTGTATAGAGGAAGAGTCATAATGGTCTAACAGATATTAATGACTCTCATCTAAAGGTTTGGGGGTTGCTGCCAGACTGGAGGAGTTACCAGATCATCTCCCTGGGCCGCATTGCTCTGGCACTCACTGCACAGGAAATCACAGAGCTGGACCTGCGCTCCATCGACACCGTTTCAGTTCTCAGTCAGCAAACAGGGTGGACTCTTACCCAGGTGAGTGAGTTACTGAAGGTACTCCTGGTGAAAGGCTCTGGATTCATGCCCTTTGGGACTCAAGTCCTAGAACTGCCTAGACAACAGATCCAGAGACCCACACTACTCCCTGCTGCTTTTCTGCAGCTGTGACCCCAGTGAAAGTGGCAGATAGGTCAGCACTGGTGTCTGCCTGGCTGGGCTTCCCTGGAGGTGGCCAAGACAGCATCAATCACTGTTAATTGGGGTGGGGATGAGTGTGTTCTTTAGCACTTGTCCACTAAGCAGCAGAAGGAGGTCAGCAGCTCCTCTCACACTGTCCCTGGAATTGACATTACTGCTAGGAGTACTAGTCCTTCCTAAGGGCAATCACAGAATAGGTAGTGTGCCCCAACCCCAGCATCCATTGCCCTAGAAGCTCTTTATTAGAGATAACACTCCTCTCATGTTCCTTTCCTTGAATAACTTCTAGTTATGTCAGTGGGACTTTCATAAAAAGAGTTAAAAACTTTTATTTATATATGCAATTGGCAGCATATTTCTGACTTTGTGGCCCATCAGGGCTCTGTGGCTGCACAGATGCTGGCATGGTGGCAGTTCTGGAAGAATGTCACAAATCTGTTTAATAGATTCATGTTGTGAAGGGCACATAAGAAGAAGCACTTGGGGGGATTTTATACAGAACCAGTTTGCTTTTGAGGTTTCCTGCTGTCAGTAAGAGTAGTTAGTTAAAAGAGATTCATCCTGCTGAACTTCAGTTATCTAAAACTTAGGCAGCTAGTTAAGCTAGTTATTTGAAGCTCAGCATTGTGGATAGATTAGGAAATCTTGGAAGATGATTGTTGCTTTCACTGGCTTTGGAGGATGCCTTGATGACATGCTTGAGATGGACTCAGTTTTTAAAGGGTTAGTTTAAAATGAGCACCACCCTAAATTGGCTTGCAAAGGCACTTTGGTACCAATATCCCATTCATATCTGAAAATTAATCCTTGACACAGGTCACCACTCATATATGGCACTTAAATAAGGCAAGTCATCCTGAGTATTAAAAATAGTAAAATTACATATTGATCCCCTTAGGTATTTTATGTTTTCCTGTAGCCATTTAACTGATTCTGTGAGGCAACCCAGCACCATTTCTTCTGGTGAAGGCTTTCCTTGTGGCCTGGCAGAAGAAGTACAGAGTGTTTTCACACCATTTGCATTTAGCAAGTGGTAGGGTAACAGTGCCCTGGTTCAGTGTCACATGTAGGTGGTGACAGTGCTCCTCCTGAAGGCCATGGCCATGCATTGGGGAGGCTCAGGATATATATTTATGCTCCATAGCTTCTGGTAAGATTTTAATCATCTGGTAACAAACCTTTCAATTATATTTGCCCTGTTCATGCATACTCTCTTATTGCTTTTGTAGGCAAGAGCTATTTTGCAAGGTTTTCTAGATGACTCTGGCCAGACCATCAGCACATTAAAAAGTTTTGATTTAGTTGGATTAGGACCTGTTCTCTGTGCTTTGAACTCCACAGAAATCACATCCATAAGGACTGCTGAATTCAGGTACTGCATTTGATAGCTAATGAAATATTTGTTAGTAACTCTATTGATAAAATTTATTGTGCCATTTTTGTTCCTTCAAGATTTTCAGAGCCTAAAGGACACCTTTTACATTTTAAGTGCTTTTACAAAAGCAGAAGGCATGCAGCAGTTGTTTAAAACGTGTTCTTTTATAGTTTTCCTCTTCCATTTATATCCCACCATTTAGGTATTGCATCAAGAAATACAGGTTTTTGCTTAAAACCTGAAATATTTGTATGCAATTTGTGCACATATATTTTAAATTGAAAATGGGTTTTGCAGTCTTCCTACAGCAGGCTTAGGTATATTCCAGGCCTGTTTAGTACTCCATGTAAATGCAGCTTGTAATGATGACCTTGTTGCTTTTTGCAGTGCTGCAATTGCACGAATTGGCCTGTTGTTTTGTAGCACCCCTGTTCTGAGGCAGTTTAAAAGGATGACAGAATCTGTGTTTGGTGCTGCTACCAGCTGGAATGGCTCTGTTTTACAGGAAATTGGTACTATAGCAGGTAACAAAGCTACAGCTGCAGATGGTAATGGTTGTGAAGCATTGCTATTAAGAGATGGGTTCACCTAGCCGGGGAATTTTCTAAACTGACAAAAGACATTTCTTCCAGAGGGGAGTCACCTACAGAGACAGGCATCCAGCAATTTCAGAAGCACTAAGGAAAAGTCGTGGTATTCTCTGTAAGGTTCTGTAGATCTGGTCAAACTGACCTTGGGAAGCACAGCCTGAAGTTACTTGGGTCCTGTAAGTTGGAAAGGGTAAATCAAGGAAGGCAAAACCAATCAGGATTCCAGACCCAGTCACTCTTTGTGAACCAGGCTGTCCTGGGAGGAGCTGTGCTCTGGCTACCCAGGTATCCTGCCTGGAAAGAGTGGGCTGCCCAGGGAAAGAGCACAAGGGCAGGACTGGCCTGGAGTGATACTTCCCCAGAGTGCTCTTGCAGCCTCAGAGACCTCCTGAGCCAGAGGTCACTCCCAGTTTTGTTCCTGGATTTGTTTCCCTGTTATCATTTAACTGCACATTGAGCTCTCATAATTTTTAGCATCCCCAATGCCTGTGGCAATGATTCCCCACCATAACCACCTAGGTGGTGAAGTCACTCTCACTGCATGATTATGCTCCCTAACCATGGATCAGAAGAGACTGTGAATGAGCATTCCCTAATAACATTGCTTATGATTTTATAGGCTTTTATAATTCTCTTTTCCAAGATAAAGTAATTCAGGTAGAGTACATTCCATGTCAATGGCTAAGGTCAGAGGATTTGTAATGCTGAAATATAATGAAAGAAACAGAACGAACCAGCATCTCTCTATATAACACCCTGGAATAAACCATTTATTATATATCTTTTATAAGTGCTTAAAGTTTATATTACCTTAAAAATAAATTTAATAAAAATAACATTAATCGAGTTTTGTTTCTATTATGTGGGTTTTTTAGGTGGTTTGAATGAGGATGAATTAAAAGCTTTTGATAAAAGCTTGATGCCATATTTCCAGCCATCAGCTGTAAGACATATACCTCCTGAAATTTTCCAAGTAAGAGCTTGATTACTGAAGAAGTTACTAAATTTCTATTGTTTTTACTCTGGTATAAATAAACTGCAGCACTGATTTATAGGTTTTGGGTTTTGGCAAAAAAAAATTCTATGGTCTGTTAAGTGAGAGACCATCAAGGATCTGGAACATTAACTTTCAGCTGTATCATCTGTATTTGTGATGCCCATGAAGTATGCTAGACAAGCTTTGTTCATCCTTCAGAATGCATGCCAAAGAAATAGCAAATATCACAAAACAGGGAATGGACACTGTATCTTCCAACATTTGATTCAAATCTGAATTTTTGTCTCTGTTTATTAACATTTGCAAGGATGCTGTAATAGCTACAGATTTCTCTGCTGACTGTGCAAGAGCTGCTTTATTAACCTAAAATCTGGCACCATTCTCCCAAGTTAGCTCTGAAAAACAGATTGTGCAGGCAGATACAGATCAGAAAGGAATTACATCTAATTACAGCAGTATTGAATGTGGACCAGAAATTAGAACAGGGATCCAGAGATCATTGCTCCTGACTTTCTTTGACTTAGTGACAAGATTAATACTCTGCCTGGGCCGGTCTCTTTCAGATGCTCAGGCAAGCAATGTACTTATGGACAGTTGAGTTAAACAGAGAGTTAACTGTGTCAGCTCCCATAAAAAAGAGAAACTCCTTGAGCACTAACTGTGCACAGTACCACTGACAGTTCAGATAAGCCTAAAATGTCATTACAGAAACTGTTTCTTTGCAAAACAGCTCTATATTGTCTTGTAGAATTTCTAACAAACAACATTTTTGTTAGTAAAAGTAGTAATGATGCTACAAAAAATGATTAATAAAAAGCAGGGTACCTCTTTGGAAGAGTTTTCTGTATTTGAAAGATACAAAGAAGACTTTGGTTTTACACAGGTTTTTTATGTGTAAAAAATAACAGCTGCTCATTTTGCAGCTGTATGAATTATTCAGATTTTGATTTATGAAAAATTACATTGTATTATGGACTTCAAGTGAGTTAAGATGTTCAATTCAACATGTCTGAACCTGTAGGCATTTCCATGAGTTTAAACCAGCACACCATTTGGTAGACAACGAAAAATGGGCAAGGGTTTGCTCCATCATCTGACCTGCTTGCAAGGGGAATTTTGTCTTTCCAAAGTAGAACCTGGATGCAGAACTGTTGCAAGAAAAAAGGCTTGTTGTGTAGGAGGGTTAAAATGCTTGTGACTGCAGAATGTTAACTAGAACTAAAGCAAACCAGCCTGCTCAATAATACAGGCTTTACAAACTGCTTAATTGCTACACGATATAAGATAATTACTGTAAGATTATGATTGCCATGTTTAATTTTTAAATTTAATATGAACAAACTGGGAAGATTTTCAATCTAAAAGAGAAAATTGAATAATAAGATTAAACATGGGGTCTTTTCATCTCATTGCTCTACTGCTAATTATAATCAAAGGTCAAATGTAAGTTCAAGTGAGGTTGCTTGGGAGCAGATATAAGAGGAAATAAATGAAAACACAAGAGGTTGCACAATACCATCAGTCTTTGAACAAATCAGAAAAGAAATGGCTGGAAAATTAAACTCCAGCAATATATTGAAGAAGTGCTGGCATAGAAAGCTTCTCAAGCTGCCAGCTTCCAGCATCAAAGAGAAAGGTGACAGCTAGATGAGTGGTCAGGGAAGTAAATGAATACAGAAGATTCTTTTAAGCTCTATTGAGCTCTTTTATAGCTACACAATGTTGAAGGCTAATGTCCCTCATTCCAAATGCAAGGCAGTGCTGACTTCTGATTCCTTACCTGCCTTCTATAATTGACAGCCTAAACCAATTTTTCTGTCTTTTGTTCCTCTCAGGCATTGTCCCCAGAGCAAATAGCAAACCTGGGCCCTGAGAACGCCGCCATGGTTACAGGATCACAGCGGGAGCATCTGGATGCAGCACAGCTCCAGAGCCTGGGGCTGGCCCTGGATGGAGCCAGGACCAGCAGCCCCGGCACACAGAGCACTGCAGGATCTGCCCAGGAGGGACAAACCCCGGCTCCCGGCGGTGAGTGGAGTCATCCCTGCTCCTGCCCGGGGGAGGGCACACACCAGCGGGGTGTGAGGTCTCGCAGCACACACCAGGGGCAGGCCTCTGTTCTGAGGGTGGGTTACAGTGGCTTTGCTAATCAGCTTCTACAGTCGTGCCTCAAATCACATGCCTGACCAAGACAAACAGCCAGGAGGATGCTGGATTTATCCACAGCAAGAGGTAATGGAGGAAGACTGTCAGATGGCATTGGCAGCTGTCTAGTAGCATTACACTGTGCTAGGCACTAGCTTGTGTAAAAGGTAGTCTGAAACAGTGAGCTTTTCCCTCTCCTTCTTTCCCATATTTTTTGCCTAAATTTAAGGCAGGGGTCTCCATCTGTGGACCTTCAGGTCAGAGCCTTTATGTGCAGCAGAATGTAGTTGGCAGAGCTGCAAGTGGGAAAGGAGGTAGTACTGGGGTGGAATAGCATCTTTATTTAGGCTGTAGGGCCATTGAATAGTTTTTCCTGCCATTCCCATCCTATTTGGAATTAAAGCCTATTAGTACCTATACTTCAGTGGTTTAATCTTTTACTTCTTCATATTTCAGTTTATAGGGGGCAATGTCAATGGATGTGTTACAGTGAGAGAGTTTGCACATAGTCAATACAATGTTGAGAACTTATCCCTATCAGACAGCAAATATTGTTGTTTCCAGTGACACCAGCAATAAGACATAAGCTGCAGGAGAGAGAGGGAAGCTGAAGTGCTGAAACAGGAGTAAGGGGAACTAAATTGCTATGATGCCCTTGCTGGAATTATAGCAGGCCTTCCCAGAAGCACCTGGAAGTGCTCTTAGCCCAGCTCCCTCTCACATATGACCTGTTCCTTCTGGAGGTCTGCCAAAGGGAGGAGTTTTCCGGGTAAAGATCACCTGAGTTGTTGAGCTTCTTGTCCATTGTTCCTGGCTCCCTATGAAATGCTTCTCTTTGGAGCTGTGTATGTTAAACTGGAAGTGACATCTCTGGAGAGCTGAATGTAACTAGGATTCAACTGTTGCAGTTTGCTGCACCTCTCTGTGGTGGTGTAAAGAAGACTTCTAGGCCTGAGCTGTAGCGTGACACTAAGAAATAAAACCTTCTGCTTTCCAGGTGCTCCTTGTTTGAGTGGCTTTGGCATCTGGCTGTGTGCTGTGTTTACACTGCACCTGCCTTTCTGAACCCTCAAGGGTTGAGCTTGAGGTAAGTTACATTTTCAATTAGAGGTGACTTTATAACAGAAGCACAGATCACCTGTAACAGGGAAGAAGGACTGTGGGATCCTCTTCCTGCTTTGAATACAAAGATAACAATTCTTGAATAATTGTTCTGTATTACAAAGGTGTCTTGTACTTTGGTACATTATTATCTCTGAATCTAATCAAGGGGAAAACACTTTATCTTATCTTTATTGTAAAGCCAAACATAACAAAGGTGTATTTAAAACTCCATGTAACACCAGTCTGTTACTGCATTGTTATTTGGAACATGTTATTGGATTTACTCTGTGTTTTGCCTGTTCCAGGCTATTTATAAGATTTTATTCCACAAACAATTCTGTTTAGTAGAGTATTGCCATTAATTTTCATGGGATTTTAACATATTGACAGGCTAATATTTAAGAGGAGCACTGGTGGGCTTGAAGTTTAGATTCCAGTTAGGCAAACTAAATGCTTAAGTATTCTACTAAGTCTTTAAGCAAGGCATGTCAAAAGGCTTAATATTTTTCTTTGCTTTGATTTTCAGTGTCCTGGAGCTTACAACAAAGATGCTAGAGATAAAAGAGTGTCAGCTCAGCTTGAACTGTAAAATCAAGAGGCTCTGAGAATTCTGAGTGCAGAGTGGTTAAATTCTTACAAGCAAGATCCTTATCTGCCATCATTATGAGAACTATCTCCTTTCCATAGCTTTACCATTAACGAGTAACAGAGTATCCCTGCAAATACTTCGAGTTTAAAAACTAGAAATGGCTTATCTGTCTCATGAGAAAATCATTGAAATATAGGATTGTGTGTTAGCTAGGAACTTGAATTATAGGGAGGAGAGGTAGCAGGGGACTGTTATTTGGAGGCTGATGTCTGATACCCAGTGCTTTTTACATGGGCTAATTTGGTCACACTCTTGTGTCCTTTTGTTGGGTTTTCTTTTACTTCAAGTGTACGTTCCCTGGAGAGGGGCTATCCTTCTGTGTGGTGTAGTAGAAACTACACTAAAAGTTACTGCTGTTGCAATAAAATAGCTTCATCTTGGAGCTGCTGGTTTAATCCTCTCAGACAAGAAGTGGTAACAGGCTCTTAGAATTTAAGCACCTCTACAAAATGTTGTTTCCCCATGGCTGTTTGTATTCAATACAGAACTGTTGACACTGGGGGCATTGGCAATACTGTGAGTATTTAATGTGACAAAATACACCATGGAAACCTGCTTATGTTCATCAAGAGACAGTCCTTTCAGTCCAGGTGGGGTTGAAGTGTGCACCTGGGAATACTAAGGGGAAACTGTTCAGTGGGCCTATGCACTACTAGGACTGTCAATCCAGTATTTTCCACAAGACCTAGAATAAGGCATTTCTCATAAACCATAAATATTTTCCTGTGTTTTATCAGCATATGATTTAAGTGTCTAATATGAGCTTCTCATGCCTCAATATTTCTCAATAATTAGCTTCTCAGTATTTTTAACAATGGGAGGAAAAAGGTATATTAAAAATCCTCTTCATGTGAACGTATATTTTGATGTTGTTCAACATGATTTTAGATCATTCTTCATGTGAACGTATATTTTGATGTTGTTCAATATGATTTTAGATCATGGACACATGGCACAGTTTTCCATTTTGCCATTGCAAAAGTCTTATTTTTTCTAGACCGAAAAAGGCAATGCATGGACTGAAAAGTTTACCTTTTTTGTTCAGGGCTGTACTGTAGCAAATGCCCTTCAAACTGTAATTTGTATTTCTTTATGGCAAACATTACATCTGGCTTCTCAGTCCTGAAAGTAGAATTTAAATTTTTCTCAGGTGGGGAAGCAATAGGAGTGGGAGGGAGGGAGAGCTGGAGGGAAGAGCCCAGCTGCTGCTGGGACAAGCTGAAAGTGAGCTCGTGCTGTAGTTGGGAGTAACAGTTCCACCACAGTCCCATATATTCTGTAATTCCTGCAGCAGCCGGGGCTAACTTGATTCTCAGGGCTTTGTTATTGGCAAAGTAGGCAGTGAGAGCCATTTCTTGCCCCCTCCTTTCCCTCTTCCCCCTTCAGCAATCTGCTGCTTTGGGAACTGCCTTTGCCTATAACTAACCCTGGCAAGTGTGACATGATGTTATAGATAATACTACATGCTTTAGTTCTGCATTTTATAAGCAAAGAATTACCATTGCTTCAAACTGGCTGGCACTTTTTTCTCTAATCTTCATGGTAAGATTCTAGCTTCTCCAGCTGTGTTTCCTTTTCTGCATGGGTACAAGAGATTGAGATGTATATTTAAATAGAAAGAAGTTTGTTTTGTTAATCCCAGCAAATACACGCAAATGTCCACTAAAACCAAGTGGATCAAATGCATTATAAAGATTTATCTGTGTTTTCACATTAGAAAGTTCTGCCTCACTCAGATGTGAAAGTACTAAAAGGTTTTTTGATTTCTAGAAATTGCCTGACTTGAATTCTGTGTGCATTTCTGAAGATGCAGGAGAGTGTTTTCATGTCAAGAAGACAGTCAGCATTTCCTGTTCAGCTGCTTAGGTCAGATACGTGACTTAGCTCTACCAAGCCCTTCAAAAATCTATATGAGTTGAAAGTGATCTTCTTCTGTCAATATACCTGGGAGTGATTCTGTTTGCAATTATGTGAGTCAGAGTTTAGCTTTTAATTGGAGCAGGAGTGAGTTCTTTGTTTTGTGCCATCTGTGCTGTAATTTCTTTCAAGCACAAGTGCTTTTAAATAGATGAACAGCTTGATTATTTATATATTTTATTAAATTAATAATTACATTAAGAACTTTGGCATTGCATTTACGTTTGGTCAAGGGCTTACCTATTTCTTACAAGAGTAGTGTAGGAGGGGTAAATGTGGCTGACTTAATGTTGTACTGATTTCACTATGAGATTGTGAATGCTGTTTGGTTCATGAGATGGTGTGAGTATTTTGGATGGCAAGTATTGTAGAAAAGCAATTTTACTCCTGACAATGTCCCTCTTGTAAAGGTCACTGATGGAAAAGCCCATTCTACAAAATCTGGGATTCATTAGACACTTCCATCAAAACTGTTGAAACTGAATTTCTGTGGAAAGAATAGATGGAAAGGGGAGAAAGGCATAGAGAGCACAAGTATGCATGGTATGTAATCTGTGTGTGTGACCTGCCATCCATTCACAATCCTGCACGCTGCCAGAGGAAACTGAAACTTGTACACTTTACTTCCATGAACCAAACCACAGAACCCCTCAGTGCAGGCATCTGTCCCCTCTGCAGATGTGTATTGCATACAACATGCACGTGATCGCTTTGACTGGAATGCATTCATGGGAAAAATGTCTCACACTCCCTCTCTTTTTGCATGATCAGGATTTTGGGGAAGAATATACTACAGAGAAATGTGGTATAAAGATTTGATTCTTAGAGAAATGTTGCTCTTTTCAGATGTGGGTAACATTTATTTAAACCAAGCCTAATTTTTCCTACATTCTTTGTAGTTCTTTGAGATCTTTGAGAAAGAAAAAAAAAAATTGAATTTGTGCATAAATCTGCTGTTGAATATAGACCATGATAATAATTGTATCTGCTTATTGTGAGAACTGCAGTTCTCCTCTCCACTTGTGACAGAGCTCTGGTGTAGGCCTGGCTCCTCTGGGTGCTTTGAGCCCTGTGACAGATGACCCTGTCCAGCAGAATGTGAGAGGAGGCATTTCATTCCTGTGATTGAATGTAGGATCCTTCAGAAGTTAACAAATGGGAAGAAATACTTTTGTTGGTTTATTGTTTCAGTTGAACATACCTTGATGTTCAGAATTGTATTTAGAAAAAAGAGCTACTGGTTCTGGATCAGCAGGAGAGAAAATATCCCTATGACCTGGTACTGAGGTAAATGGCACATCTGTGGTATCTCTAAATCCCCAAAAGGAAGAAAACAACTACCCATCCACAGGGTCTGAGAAGTGTCCCTGTTAAAGCTGGCATTATGCCTGTTGTCAGGTTTTGTACAGTGCATGGAATGTTTGACTCCCAGTGATCTCAATCTGTCACATCAGAGCTAACCAGCTCCTCAGTGTGAGGCTCTAAAGATAGTTAAAAAAAAAAAAGGCATCCTTCCTTAATTTTAAGAAGTCCTTTATGCCTCTGTATAATCTGCTCAGATATTCCAGAGGCAATTACATACTGCATTATGGCAGATTTAACTTCTCACTTCACTGCTGTGCCTAGGGCTCATCACCCCCTCATTTACTTTCCAGTAACACAAATTGCAACCCCATCATATTAGGCTGGGACCTTGTCAGAGTCCCACTGGCTGCCTCCTTGGAGCAGATGTGAGACATTGCTCAAGGTGTGCCAGCCTAACACACCTGGGGCCAAGGGAGAGGCCTGACTCACTCCAGTGACACTCAGAAAGAAGCAAGGAATCAGCAGTCACCTGGAATGTGTCACTTGAGCAGGTAACTGGCCATAGTGCACCGCTGGTATTTTGGCTCATGCTGTGTTGTGGTTATAGATCCCACACACTGCTTCCCAGTGGGACACTGCTAATTTCCCCATGGCAGTCGAGGAACAGCCAGCAAATTGCAGTACCTCATTCCTCTGTCATACTCTGTTCTCCTCAGAATTAAAAGTCAAATTTCAAATAATCTCTTCCTCTTTTTTTTTTTTTTTTCTTTTCTTTTCTCTAAAGAGGTTGATATTCCAGGCTGGTACCCAACTTTAAGCAATGGTGTCTCTTTATTTCAGTGAAAATGTTTTCATGTTTTTGATAAGTTTGTGGGATTTTTTGGTGTGTGTGGTTTGGGTTGTTTTTTTGGGGTTTTCTTAAACAAGATCTCTAGGCATGGGATGAGGAGAGCTAAGAACCTTATAGTCCTGATTAGCAAAATATTTTCATTCATGCCATATGATGTGGGACAGCCTTAGGGACTGTTTACTCCAGTGCTGTTGGAAGGGAGGGATCTGACTTCCTTTTCCAGTGAGGCAGGAGGGAAACTGCATAGAAAAGACAGGTCTGCAAAGAATAAACAAAAACTCCACTCTAAGTTAAATTTATTTTATTGATACCCCAGAACATTTGGAATTGGTCCTCAGAAAGAGTATTTTCTGCATTGTTATATAGCATATTGTTGGAAAGTGCAGATAAATAACAAATCTGTCATAAAGCAAAACAGACCTGTGTGCTATCCAGGTATCCATAATTTCATATTTTAGTTAAGACTGTGATCTGTTATCAGTCTATCTTTCCATATTTTTCTACCTAGTCCTTAGACAGAAATTATGAGACAACCTCAAAGACCCCACTGGATCTTGCCTGGCATCAGGACAAGTAGGACATTTGCACCATAGGATATTTTTATCAAAGCTCACATCTGGTTCTTTATTTGTACCCAAAAATAGATAGCCACAAAATGTATTACATTTTTTCTTCAATGAGTAGAAAGCAACCAATGTCCATCTGTCTCTTCCTGCCCTTTTCTGTTCAGCATCAGTCTGCTTTTCCAATCTGGATTAATGAGAGGATTTTCTTGCCCTGATGATGCAGGAACACAGGCATGTTCAGAGCTCATAGTCCAAGTGACTGAACATTGAAGTATTAACTGGAGGAATTGTGATTGATGGATTTCTTGCTTTGCTGGCAACAGTATAACATTTATTTTCTAATGTTTTAGCTGGTATAATTAGCCTTACAAATAGTTAACATCTCACTTAATATCTGTAAACGTCTCTTTGAGGGACAAAGAGAAAAGGAGAGAAGACAAAAGTAAATTCCTGTAGGGAAATATGAAAACAGTGGAAAATGCAAATCTGTCACAGATACAACAGGGGAATATTTTCTCCTTTCCTTGATAATTTTTAACCATTGTATGTGGAAGTGAACTGTATTGATTTATCAAAGACTAGCCATTGCTGTAGTTAAAATCACATTGGTTTGATGCACAAGCTGAAACTGCCCCAGGTCATGTTTAATTGAGGCCTGGCATGTTTCAACATTTAATCAGATGTCAGAAAACAACTTAGATCACAAACAAGTCCTGAATATGAACTGCATTAACTGAGCAGGAGTTGAGAGCATGGATGTCAGCTCTCTAGCTTTAATGTATCTATTAAATAGATTCCAGATATGCATCTGTCAGTTTTTATTAGCTACTTTTATTTCAGTATTCACCCTTTCAGAATTGTTGAGATCTGACATATTAAGTGTTCACATTTCAATCAAGCCTGTGTCAAACAGGCTGGTCCAGCCAGTGCTGTAAGACATGTCTGTGTTTTCAGACCTCACACGTGTGTGCAGTGATGGAGGTGCCTCAGCACTGCAGCTGCTGATGTTGTGGTTATGAATTTGCACTTTCTCCCCTCCTGTTGCAGTTGTACACAGGTTTGGGGAGTTCTGCCAAACGCTGTCGTCTTCAGTACAAATTCTCCAAATACTATATTTGGGTTTTTAACATGTATCCCCAAGTAGGCAACTCACTGGTGGTTACATCAAACATTATTTGATGCCAAAAATTATTCAATATCTGTTTAAAATAATTATTCTGTTAGAGTCCAGATCTATAAAACTTTTTCAATGCAACATCCAACCTCTTCTCTTAGGAAGTGGTAAGAGATACTATGGAGCTTGTCAAGAAGTTGCACTGCTCTGCTTGTAAACACAGTGTTGTAAGAGGACAGACTTTGATTCCTAATCTCTGAAAATAAGTAAATTTGTTTTTGTCATACAGTGGACACTTACTAAAAAAGATAAATTCAATAGCAGGTACTAATCAGGTCTCCCTTCTCAGGATTATGTAAAATCTAAAGATTTCAGTGTTTGTGCCACATTTTAAACAGAAAAATTAAAATATTTTAGTTAGGATCCTTTTCTTAAATTTCAAACAGTCCATAACCTTCTGCTGTGGGAACTTTTCACTGTATAAATCTGTAACAGTAAAGTCCTTATGCTATTTCCTCAAAAGGGCTGTGAAACAATGTAATCCAAGAGATTTTAAAGAAATTAGCTACCCAGCAAAGCACCACTATTTACCTGGAATAAGCTGTTACCCATTTTCTGCAACCATTGGAAATCCTATTCCTGGACGGCTACTCCTATTTTTCTTTGCTCTTGTTTGGATTGTTGGATTTTTTTAGAGTGAACATTGGAGAGTTATTAAGAGGAGAAACCTCTTTTGAACTGCCTACTGAATTTTGCTGGTCATGTCCTGTTTTAGGGATTAAGGACTCTGAAGAGGCAGTGTGCTGACTCTCAAGGCATGATTTTGAAGAAGTAATTGCTATTTTTTCTTTTTCTTGGAAGTTTACACAGAATCATGGAATTGTTAGTGTTGGAAGGGACATCTGTAGATCACCCAGTCCAACCCTCCTGCCAAGGCAGGGTCACCTGGAGCAGTGACACAGGAACGTGTCCAGGTGGGTTTGGAATGTCTCCAGGGAGGGAGAATCCCTGACTGCCCAGTCTTGTCACAGTGTTCTGCAACCCTCAATGTAAAAAAATTTCTTGTGTTCAGGTGAAACTCCTTGTGTTTCAGTTTATGGCCATTGCTCCTTGTCCTGTCACTGGGCACCATGGAAAAGACTCTGGCACCATCCTGTCACAGGGTGCCCAGAGAAGCTGTGGCTGCTCCACCCCTGGAAGTGTTCCAGGCCAGGCTCGATGGGGTCCTGAGTACCCTGGTCCAGTGAGCGGCATCCCTGCCCATGGCAGGGGGTGGAACCAGATGATCCCTAAGTGCCCTTCTCACCCAAACTATTCTGTAACTCCATGATTCTGTGACCCTCTTGGCACTCCCCTCTGAGGTATTTATACGTGCCGAGGAGATCCCCCTCAGTCTTCTCTTCTCCAGACTAACAAGGCCCAGCCCTCACAGTCTCCTAAGAGACACTCATCACCTTTATGGCCTCCGCTGGACTCTCTCTAGTAGCTGATGGAGATTTTCACACTGTTGGGCTCCAAAACGTACTAAAAAAAAAAAAAAAATTAAAAGCCCAAATGACTTTCACCCGGCGTGCACCGGCGCGGGGCTGCCTGGCCACGTCCCCGGGCCACGTCGTTCGGTGCCCGCTGAGCTTGCGCCATCTTCGCTCCCCGGCTCCGGCTGCGCCGCCGCCTCTGCCGCCGCCATGAACATCTTCCGCCTCACCGGGGACCTGTCCCACCTGGCGGCCATCATCATCCTGCTGCTCAAGATCTGGAAGAGCCGCTCCTGCGCGGGTGCGTGCGGAGGCCGCGGGGCGGGACCGGCCGGGTGGCTCCGGGCCGCAGAGCCCCGCGGGAGCCGCGCCGGGGCCGGGCGGCATAGCCCCGAGCTCGCCGCGGGGTGCTGCGATCGCCCCCGAAGGGCCGCGCCCCAGGGAGAGCCCAGCGAGCCGGGTGCGGCGGGGGGGTCCCGCCTGTCTCAGTGGCCCGGGAGGCGGCCCTGGTGAAGCGGGGAAAGGCGGGGAGGGCATTGACCCCGCTGGGTCCCCCCGAGCGCCCCCGGGGCGGGCGGGCAGAACTCGGCCCGGGCAGGTGAAAAGGGATGGTCGTTCGCGCAGGGGAAGGGGCTCTGCCCTCCTCCTGACCTCCCCGCGGCTCGGCCCCGTCCAAATCCAGCGCTGGCGCAGCCGGTGAGCAGCCGGGAGAGGGGGAAGGAGGAGGCGCATCCCCGCTCCGGGGTGGGGGTGCGCCGGCGGCAGCTGCATTTCCCTGGAAGGTGTTGTGGTTGCCATTACTTGTACTTTAATCCCTGTGTACCGCCGCTCCGGCTGTGTCCGGGAGGGTCGCTCCTTCCTTACGTAACTGCCCGGCGGCAGGCGAATGAATGGGGAGGCCGGTTTGGAGGGCGGGCGGGGGGGAGCAGTTCGTCCCCCGCGGGGCGAGCAGCCGCCGTGTCTTCATCCCTCCGTCCCTCCATCCCTTCCCTCGCTTGCCCTGGCCGCGCCCGGCCCCTGGGCCGCCGGTGTGCCCGGTTTGGTGCAGCGCCGGCCGCCGCTGGCTCGCGGTTCGCAGCCTCTGAAGTTTCCCTGCTCTCCCCTTCCCTCCGCGGCGGCCTCACGCTCCCCCTCTCCTTCGCTTTTGTGCAGGAATTGAGCTGTGCTTCGTGCCGCTCTTAGGGCTGGCGGCGGGTTTGCTGTCGGCCGGGCCAGCCCGCGGTGGGGAGCGGCAGGAGGGAGATTCCCGGCGGGAGCCGCGGGGCTGTGTGACGTGGCAGCGGGAGCTGCGCCGGGTCCCGGCCGGCGAGCCCCGCTCCGCCGCCCCCCGCCGCCGCTTCCCCCCCGTTCGGAACGGGCGTGCTCCAGTTCTTTGTGCCGTGCTTCGCTCTCTCCCTTCGGCTGTACGGTGTGGTGGTTGCAGGGAATTGCAGGCAGTTCCCATAGCTGCAGCGTAGCTGATTTCTTTCAGAAAACTGGGAGCTGTTGTCATTCAAAATGGGCATTTCCTTGCGGTGTGTGTTACGTGGGTCGGTTTTGTTGTGCACGGGAGTTTGGCTGTGAGCTTGACTTTGCCTTCTCTCCAGTGAGCTTCTCCTTCTTTAGTGAGGGAAATTGTCTTGAAATCAGTTTGCCATGTTTTGATGATACTGTTCAAATACCCGGTTAGCACTGTTGAACAGATGAATCTGTAAAGTTTTCAGTTAAAAGCATGAAGGATTAGTTTAAGTTGTAACCTGAAATAACTGAGAATGGGGAAATGAAAGAGATTTACACCACAGGTAGGAGGAAGTACAGGTTCTTTATGTTGTCATGTCAAATCACCAGCTAATCACTTGGTAGCACACCAAAAAAAACCAGTAAATGGATAGTTTTGTTTTTTAAAAAGTAAACAAATGGCTTTGGCTTTAAACAGACTTAAAGTAAAAACTGTTCTTAACTTTACAAAAGAGGTCAAGCGAGTGACTCCATGGCCCACATGCAGCAGCAGTGCAGAACTATTGTTCCTGAGGTCATGGAGCACAAGAGCACCTTCCTGATGAACTTACCTGGCTCGGGCTCTAGTGCATCGCAGGAATCCTGCCTGGATCTGGCAGGAGAGGGCCTTGCCTCCTCCAGATCTTGAGTAAAGCTTTGTCCTGTGTTTGAGAAATGCAGTTGAGATTACAAACAGCAGGAGGGTTAATGATCTAAAAACTGAATGTCATGTAATATCTGAAGAAAGAAAATGTGAAATTCTATTGCAGGGCTGAGATTCAGATAGGGTTTGAGCCAAGAGATTCTTAAGTGACCTTTGGATGTGAGGTTATTTGCATAGTATAGTACAATGTGACCTGGTCCCATCTTTCTGCTTAAAAAGTGGTCTGATATTGCTTTCCTTAGGCCAATTGTGATTGAGAATCTCTGCTACTAGGGGTTTATTGATAAGAAAGCAGCCTCACACCAGTCATTGGTACAGCTTTCTCCAGGACAGAAAAGTAAACAGGCCTGTATCACATAGGTGATACAGATCTCCCCTTTCCCAAATTAGCCAGTGTCCCTGGACACAAATGCACATGCATGAGCTCTTTCAGTAGAAAATACTTGCTTAATTCATTTTCCTGAGGAAAAAAAAGCAAGCAGAAATGTGTTTGTCTAGGGTTGTTTCTTTGGTGTCTTCTAGTTCTGCCTGAGTCCTCAGGAGTAAATCCAGATTTGTGTTGCTGCTGTGAGATTGGTGTCTGAGGCCTAACAAGTTTGTCTAGAATGAGAACATGAATATCTCAGAGGAATACGAGCAAAGAATTTTATTTTTGGGGCTCTATTTTGTTCCTCCTAGTGGCTCATTGTTGTCAGTTGAGGTTTCTATTGATGAAACTGTTGTAAATATACATTTGCATATGTTTGTAAAGTCATTAATGACAATAACCCCTAAGTAGTTACCAGTTAATGTTAAGCATCTACAGAGAGCCACTTATTAGAGGGCTTTCTGCCATTTCTTTGCATAGTTATTAGAACCATTTATAAATTAAATAAACTTATACCTCGTGGTTATTGGTGACTAAGGAAACACAGGCAAACCAGCTGCTGCTTTAACCGTGCACTTTTGCAGCAGTAGAGGCTTGGAAAATAAAGAAGGGCTTCTAACTGCAGGCTGTGATCCATGAAGAGCTGGCAAACCACATGGTGCCGACTCCTCTCTTCTGGTTGCGTCTGTGTGTGTCTGAGGCCTTTGTTCCAGGAGAACTCAGAGGCCTGTAAAAGCAGCTGGAAATGAAGGGAGACAGCCTGTGCACACCTCTGCTGCAACCTGCTGCTTTTTGAACACTCCTAGTCCCCATTTTCTTTCTTTCTTTCTTCTTCTAATTGAAGAAGATGGGTAAGGCTAGGCTGATCTGCACTTCGAAGCAGTCTGTGTTTGAGAAACTTTTTTTTTTCTTTATTTAGTCAATAGGTTGAAAAGATAACAAGGGGAAAGCAAATCAAATCTTGATTTCAGAATTTTAGAGCTGGCAGGGAAACAATTTTTTTTGCATGTCTGGTTATTTAAGTTTCCAAATTTAGAATTTGGAAAAATGTTTGCCACTCAAAATAACAGTTCAAAAATCATTAGGAAGAGCCATGGAGAATGTAGTAGGTAACTCCATTATCGACATCATGTCATAACTAGGAAATTCATGAGACTTGAGAAATCTTGTGCTTTCAAACATTGTCCTGTTCAGACTGTATTTTCTTACCCATTTAAAGTCAAATTAGGTTGTTTGCACTGCAAATTACTGTCTGAAAATTGATTCGCATTTCTCTGTGCCATTTATCAAGTGTTAAAGGTGACCTGCGGTTGCAGTGCTGTCCAATTATAAGCTGTATACCCTAAAAAAGTACTATAGATAGTAAATGTGTAGTACTTTTGCTAGGTAATGTAGCTGTATCTCAATTTTATGTGTCTATTGTGGAACAGATAATATGCTAAGGTGAAGACTTCTGACAGTACTTTGCCATAGGCTGCTGCTAATTTGTCTGTATTTTCACAAAAACTGCTGCTTTAGGTAGATTTGAAATTTTTTCTCTCCCTTTGAAGGAGAGTATTCTCTTTCTCAGTTGGAAAATTTGTCTTTAAAATTAGGTTGGGTTTTTAAATTGGAAGCCAGCAGTCTTAATGCTGGTACTTATTAGCAGAACCAAAGAAGTTGTGGTTCTGTGGGTGGTGTGCACTTGTTACAGAACTGAACTACTTTGTTTTTAAAAGTCTGTGAAGTTTCCATGGCAAAATATGGACTGACCTTCCTTAGAGGAATTTTTGTTTGTAGGTTTTATGGCTGCGATGTGCAGTTTGTAGTTGGTAAGTGCTGTACACACTCCACAGCTCCTGCCTGTTGTTCCTTACCTGACTCACCACAGCAAAATGAAGTTGATAAGAAACTACTACAGTTTCAGCTCTGCCCTCCTGCCTGGCTGTGAAAATCACCTGAATTAAAGTTTCATGCTATGGCTTTCAGCCAAGCTGGAGTGCAGAGGTTGAAGGAGTTTTTCCATGTGTAAGGATGAAACGAAATGGAGAGGTTTGGCTCTTCCAAATTTGAACGCAGAGCTTTGGAAGAAGAA
The DNA here is from genome assembly GCF_017590055.1 of Onychostruthus taczanowskii. Lineage (NCBI taxonomy): Eukaryota > Metazoa > Chordata > Aves > Passeriformes > Passeridae > Onychostruthus > Onychostruthus taczanowskii. Next base: position 6,817,517 of record NW_024499128.1, read on the forward strand.
ATAAAACCATTTTTATTTAGTTCAGGAACTAAGTAACATTTGTGGGAGTAAAAGGAAAGGGAGAAGGATGAGATTTAGCATAATTGTAGCCTCAGTGTATTGCAGTTGCCAGTGGTGAGGCAGGGTCAGTGCTGTGACCCATACATTGATACATTTCCTAAAGTCTTAAAATGCATCAAAGTCCTACAACTGTTGTGTTTACCTGTTCCCTCGCCTTGGTTTTGTTTGTGGTTAAGATATTTCTCCCATCCCTTCATAGGCCTTTGGTTTACAATTTAAACCTTGCCTAGTCTAGTCTAGCCTACTTTTACTTGAATAGTTTAATCTTGAGTCTAGGGTGGGTTTCAGGATTTCACAACTATTCTAGATTCAAAAATCAGTGAGAGTATTGAAAGTCTTAATAGAAATTACAGCTTTGGGATTGAGGAGGCAAGATTGACAATGGCTTAGAACAATTTGTCAAGTATGTTATATGTATTTATGACAGAATATCTAGATCCAAATTTATAGCTGTTATCAATAATTAATGTCTCTTATATGCTGATGGTTTTTAGTTTTTTGTTTGTTTGGGTTTTTTTCCTCCCTCTGTTCCCAGTTATTTGCTAAAAAGAAAATAGCATGCTAAAATAAATAATTTAGCCTAATTATATTCTATTATTGTATTATAGTCTATATCATGTGTTCTGTGATCTGTCCAGGTGGATTTCTTTGTCCTGTGGATTCTGACCTTAGGATAGCTTTGCTTGCTGGGAGGTTTTATTGGCAAGTTGTGATGCCAACGAGCACACCTGGGATGAGCCCAGACTGCTGCTTCAGCTACAATGCAGTTGTAGTTCAAGAAATGTCAAAATTTTTTTTTCCTAAATTTTGGGAGGTGGTTTGTTTTTGTTTTGGAGTTTTTTTGGGGGGGGCAAGTGGCATGTTTTGTTTGTAATACTTGCAGCTTGTGTTTTACAGCTTTGCAGCCTGCAGGTTTTGAGTGGTTTATGTTCCCTGTACTGTACTTGGGTGTTCTGTAGGTGGCACATCTGGCTCACCTTGCAGACGTTTCACATATGAAATTTGCAAACACACGCCTTTCTAATTGTTACTGTTTCAGCCATTCTTATACTTCATAGGTTAAAATCCTTCATCTGGAGCAGTTCATTCCATGTTCCTTAAGCTGGAGTGAGAAAGGACTTCAATGGCCATAGCAGATTGCCTTCTCCTAATTGCTTTATGGCACTGTTAATAAAAGCCTTTCTAGAAATATCTCTGTATAAAGGGACAAGGATTTTCAGCCTCTTCTGCAGAGTATTTTTCCCTCTTGTTTTTTGAAGAAGACTTGCATGCTTAGCTGAACAGATTCAATTATTTTCGCCCTGGATGACTTAAAACAAGAATAATTGGAATAACAAGATAGAGGCACGGAGTAGGTTGTTTTGTCCCCTGCTGTGACACACCACCACATCAGTATTATGGAGCGATGCTTCACCTCAGCTTTCGGAAGCTTTTAGTGACTGACTGTGCAAAGCTTTTATGCTTCTAACTGTGCTCTAGTGCCTGAAGTTAAGTACAAACAAACATTTTGACATTGGGGCTTTGACCTAGAATCAAAAGTTGCTTTGAAGATGCAGTGTAGATGTCTGACATTTTATCTCACTTCTCTTCCCTTTTAAAGTTTTGTTTTAGTACATAATAACATGTGGGTTTGATTGTTTGATGTTTTTCTCACCATGTGGTCAATTGAATCTGTCAATTGAATTGCCTTACGTTTTAAAATCTATGTATTCCTCTAAAATCCCATTATTGGTGCCATCATACCTTCTGCTTGTCACTGGGTTTGTTCTGTATTGCCCTTGTACCTTTCCAGCTATTCAGCATCTAAAGATTGTACTGAGGCATGTGACAGCATTCTGAGAACTGAAAGCTAATGCAGCCTTGCCCAGTGATAATACAGAACAGATAGCTTGCAGGTGATATTTTTGGAGATGACACTACCTGCTGTGAGTAACTTCTAAACCTTGTGTAGTGCCAGCACCTCTTCCAGTACAGGGTAACTTATGTTCACACTGCTGAGCTATATGGGCTTAGAATTCTGTTTGTACAGCTTGGGAATTTGGATTTTATCCTAATTTTGTGATCAACCTGCTTGAAAATAAAGGATATATCCTTTCTCATCCCAGTCATCAAATGTTTCAAAGCACTTTATCACTTTCTGAATGATTAATTATTTCCTTTATCACTTTAGGTATTTCTGGGAAAAGCCAGCTTCTGTTTGCACTGGTCTTCACTACCCGTTACCTGGACCTCTTCACTTCATTCATTTCATTGTATAACACATCTATGAAGGTAGAGTATGCTGAAGAGTTAGAAAAGCTAGTGAGGTTGCCTGCGGAGTGCATATTCCATTAATAAAAGCCATTTTTAATGGCCCACTGCACCAAAGCTGTAGATGGACTTTAGATTAAGAATGTGGAAGAGGGACTCGAAATCCTATTTCTTTTCTGCACTCTACATGCAATTTTTAAAAACTGTGTATATCAGGACTGTGACATTTAGAACAAATGACATTTTGGTTATTGAAAGTACAAGCTTTTGGAAAAATGGTTCAAATAAACTGTATTTCTCATTGGAGACATTAAAGCTCAAGTAAATCTCCTTTTATTCACTACAAGGTAAATTAGTATTCAGAACACACTGCCAGAATTGCAGCTACTGTCTGGTCAGAGGCTGATGAAAAGTTGGCATGAGTAAGCTTTAAGGAATGCAGCTTCTGTGAGTTATACCCCTGTCACTTCCCCACTGAATATCAGTGAGCCTGAATTTGAGTTTTTTACTTACTCATTCCTGCAATTTCTGGTGCTGAGCACAAGAAAATAAAGCAGTGCTCTGGGATAGGGCAGTATGTTTATGGTTTTTTTTAATCCAATTCCTTTATTTCTGGAATTTTTAATGCTTTTCTGCTTTAATTTAGAGGGCAGTATAACTTTGCCAAGAGGAAAGACTAAAATAATCAATAACACAAAATTGATGGATAAATTAGGGAAATAATACTGTAAAATAAAATTTTGTGTCTTGAACTCACACTTGCTTTCCCACAAGCAAAATGTGCATGCTTAAGTTTTAATATTAACAGTATAGATGAAGAACTGTGGATTAAATAAAATATTCTTGAAACAGAAGCTTTTTCCATATGTGATTTCTGATTGGAAGGTACAATTAGGTGCACTAAAGGAGAAGGTAGGGGTTTTTGCCATTTATTTATTTTATTGGTTGTGATTCAGGGCCATGAGCATATTTTGTTCTACAGCCCTCCTAACCAGAAAAGGAAGGAATGTGGAAATACTAACTGTCAAAATGGTAGCCTCTATTTCAATTTCAAAGGTTGCTGCTTAGAAAGACTGGATATAATTGTCTTATCAGCCCATTATTGTAGTGTAAGATGAAGCTGCTTGAGTGTCCCAACACAATTTTGTGTTATATTTATATGTATGTATATATATGTAGGAGTATATAATGTCACACAGTTGTTGAGAACTTGAGAGAACTTTAGCTGAGAAGTAGAGAGCTGAGATTCTTGAGATGAAGAAGTTTGTAATTGCAAGAAATTTGGGTTCATTCACACTTTTTCAGTGTCTTCTGTGATCGTACCTGCTGTGATTTGTTTACACCCATAGTAAAGGTTCCCTGTATCCTGTCCTGTGGTTCTTTATCTCCACTCATCTGGAGTGCTCATGTAGCAGAGCCTTTGGATTCTGAGCTCCTTAATACAGTATTTGTAGGATTTTGTCTGTGAGCAGAGCATTTAGTGATTAATAGCATCTGCAAACAGTGGGATTTTTAATCTGTTATTTCTGTGTTGCAGAGAACCCTTTTTTAATGTGATAAATGGTCTGGAACATTTAATCTTTGTGCTGAAAGTGGCAGAAGCTAAAATATTTGTCTAGTCTGCTGTACTCTGTTGACTCCAGGACAATGAGCTCTGTCCTGATGGTGGCAGATTGACCTTTAGAAAGTCTTAGATTCTCTCTATTCTGTTTTCTCACCTGTAAAATGAAGCTTTTTGCTTATTCCAGAGGGAATAGCTATAAAGTCTACTGTGCCATAACCATTCAAAGTGGCTAGGCATCAGCTCAGATTGAATTCTGGTTCATTGCTGCTCTCAGTCTTGTACGTTTTGGGGCCTCTTGGTTGGTGAAGAGCAGAGTCCAGTTGCCACTCTTCAGATTTTTAGAGATGTTTAATGGTCCAAAGCAAATCAGCTAGCTTGTGATATGTTAAATGGTTGTCTGAATGGGGATTATTGAATATTTTTTTAATTGCCACATGAGCCACACCATGCTGGGCTTTTTGAATGTAGAAAAGCCCCTTCCATTATTATTGTGTGTATGCACCTGCACATTTTTAACCTAAATGTTTGGGGCCAGTGCTTCCCCTGCAGTTGCAAAACATGTATTCCTTCTCCAGTCACTCCTTTAGTTATGGAAAGGGTCTTCACCTTTGGGCAGTCATTTCAGCCATGGGCATGTGATGCTTTTGAAGCAACAAAACCAGTAGGGCCCAGAATCGCTTGTTTTGAATTTTTACTCTGCTGACAAAAGTTAAGCACCACCAACAGCCTGCAAAACCACGTAAACAATGCAAAGAATCTAAAAAGACCACGCTTACTCATCTTGGTGCTTATTCAGGGAGTGTGATTGAATCCTGGAACCTCTGTGGATTGTTTTGGGGTTGTTTCTTTCCTTGCCCTCAGCTTATCTACATCGCTTGCTCGTACGCCACCGTGTACCTGATCTACATGAAGTTCAAGGCCACCTATGATGGAAACCATGACACCTTCCGAGTGGAGTTCCTGATAGTTCCTGTTGGTGGGCTCTCTTTTCTTGTCAATCATGACTTCTCTCCACTGGAGGTGAGTTGATTGTAGGTATGAGATGATATTTTTTCGCTGAAATATTTAGAAGGTGAGGATGAGCATTTTTAGCCTGACAAGTGAATGGTTGAAGGGTGTCTATGTTTAGTAGGTTCAGCTAATCCTTTCTTCAATGAATCTGTGTGGTGCAGATGTCTGCACAAATTTAAGGCACCTCAGGAAACCAGCATTTTTATCAGCATAGATTATTTTATTAAGCAGAAGACTGTTTTTCCCAGTACACTATGACAGCTGTATTAATTCAGAATTCCTTTTGTTCTGTTTGTTAAAGAAATCCCCAGGAAGGCAGTTTGTGAATAGTTGGTGCCACCTGGTGAAAACAAAAGGAATTATACTACTACTTAAATTTTATAGAATTGCAAATGGTCTTAGACTATAAAAACAAATTGCATTGTGTTTAAAGTGCAGCTATGTGTTTAATTGCAGAAAAATTGTATTAAAAATGTCATTGCAGAGAGTTCAAACAGGTAATTTTTTCCTACAAAATAGAGAGTAGCTTTAAATCCTTGTTTTGTGTGGTCTGAGCTGCATTTTTATATTGGGGTTAAATGAATTTATTACAGGGTAAGGCAATTTGAATTGCAGCACTTTGAGACATATTTTAAATTTTGTTCTGTGTTAACTCATTCTTTAAACAAATAGATAAAAAATGGAAGAACATTAAGCAGGGGAAGGGACTTCATTTTCCCTGCAGCTTTCTCAGCATGGACTGTGTAAGCTGCATTTCATGGTAATGTGAACTGGATGCATTCAAGTTCCCTCACAAGTAAACCTGTGTGTGCCAGCTCGACAGAGAGCTGGTTTGGGAGTCTGCTGTCTGCCAGGGGAATTCCCTCCTCCCATCCTCTGGCTGATTATAAAGCTTTCACTTAGTTTTTCCTGTACCAGGGAAAGTTTGCCAAAATACTGGAGCTGTATGAATAGGTATTCATCCGTCCATAACATTGTTAGAGAGTGAAAAGTTGAGCCAAGTCAAATGTTTTCTGTCCTGCTGTTACCAGTAAGACAGTTGGATATACCTGTGGTTTTTCCTTTCAGATACTGTGGACCTTCTCCATCTATCTTGAATCGGTTGCTATTCTCCCTCAACTTTTTATGATCAGCAAAACTGGGGAAGCAGAGACCATCACTACTCACTATCTTTTCTTCTTGGGTCTGTACCGTGCCTTGTACTTGGTCAACTGGATTTGGCGCTACTACTTTGAGGGATTTTTTGACCTCATAGCTGTTGTTGCTGGTGTGGTCCAGACCGTTCTGTACTGTGACTTCTTCTATTTGTATGTTACAAAAGGTAAGAAATACAGTAACTTCCAGCTTCAGGTTGTGGAATGTAGCAGTTAACAGGTTCATAGGGGTCTGCTACATCAGCATTACAAGCTCGTTAATTCTGTGTGCCAATTAGTTCAGAAATATCCTTAATTTATTGAGTACACTTTCTGCTAGTGTGGGGCGTTTCTGAGGGGGTTTTTTTGGGTATGGGTAGAATATAAATATATAAGAGGTCTGATGAACTTTTGGAAAAACTTAATTATGGCTAAATATATATTGCTGTTGCCTTCCATGGGTAAGCATGATCCTCCTGCTTCCCCTGACCATGTGCACTGTTACATGCAGATCCTGTGCTTACAGACACCTTTCTCAGTGGTTTAGATACCACCAAGAGTTGAAAGTTTCCATCATGTAACCACAAAACTGGTATTTTAGTCGTAATTCTTAAGGGGCTGTGGTGGGGGAGCTAGTATGTTCTTTGAGGATGAAAAGTGGGAACTCCAGGGTGCCACAAGAGGGCAAGGTTAGATTTGTTAATTCTAGTTCTACCAGTATGTATTGAAGAGAGAGAGGCAGCCTAGGAGGGCTGTCTGCAGTGGGCCCATTTGGTGTGGAAGGTTTTGGTCCCTGTGACATTCTAGCAGTGACATTCTCCTGCATCACAACTTTGTTTTGCTGACTGCTTTATTTCCCACTTCTCCTTGCAGTTCTCAAGGGAAAGAAGCTCAGTTTGCCAGCGTAAGTGCCAAAACATCACCAGCATCTGTCCTGTTGGATGCTTGGACAGAACAATCCTTATCACAAGCAAAGGTGAAGATGCTTGAGACAGAAAGTCAGAAACACAGCTCTTTATAGTGCAGGTAGTCATCAGCGGCTCTGTAAGAACGGAGGAAAAACAACCAGCAGATTTCTGTTTGATGCATCTTGCCTTTATCTTTTTTATTACTATGTATAAAGATTTTTTACATAAAGAAACTTATACTGTATTAATAAATTCAGTGTATGGTTTCAATTGGAATAGTTCCAAAAGTGAGATTTTTGTGAGATTGTTTATGACCAGGAACAAGTGCAAACGTTTTTTTAATTTTCAAGATTTTCTTTGAAATGACTGATTTTTTTTCTTTTTTTTTTTCAGTGCACAAATATGTGCATCCTTGATGGATGGTAGTCATCTGTTCTTTCCCTTTGATTCAGTTTTCATTCCACTATATTTATTTTTTTTCCAAAAGGCGAATATATGTCAACTCTAAATCTGAAACCACCGATGTTTGATGTGATGTGCTGGTGCCCAGTCTTTGTGCCATCTGCTGACATGGAGTTCCTTATTCAAAATATATGCTGGTGCTAGAAGGGGAACAGTCACATTTTGAAGTTGTTCCCCTTCTAAAACAGACTGATGGCAAGAGGGTAATGAGGAAATCACTCGAGGCCACAAGGACGGGCTCTGTCTGTTCTGCCATGATGTCTGGGAAGGTAATCCCAATAATGAAAGCACTTGGCAGCCCAGGCTGTGAGGGGTAAGAGATGTGATTGTGTTAATTAGTGGGAAATGTTTGTGACTGTGTTGTTTGTTCAGGAAGAGAAGGTTAAATATCTTGGATGTCCAACCCTGCTCCACCCTTACAGCTGTGGGAAAGGGAGACTTGTAAGTTGTTGATTACAGAAATCTGTGGGTGATCATTTTAAACAATATCTACATTTTCTTATTAATGAATGCTTTATAAGCAACTTCCATGTTCAGCTTCAAGTGGTTTTCGATGTCACTTTTGGACAATTAATATTTTTTTTATAAACTTTTCAGAATCAGCAGCACCAGTTACCATTCTTCATCCTTTAAATGATTCCCTTTTTTTACTGAGCTGTTGCATGATTTATCCTGTGTTACCATCCTCAATAAACACTTTATGAAATGGTGAAAACATTTTGGGGTTTTTTTCCTTTTTTCATTCTTTGAATGTGAAAGTGTTCTATTTACCTGGGACTGGCTGAAAAGTTGGGGTGAGGACGAGTTGCTCAATGTCATTGCTGTATTGAAATAAAAAATTTTTAAGGCTCTGAGGGGCATTATCACTGATGGAAGCACTGATGGCCGAGTTGTGGCTTGTTTAGTAGGAGCTCAAGCGTTCAGCCCGGTGCAGAGGAGGGTTCGGTGAGGGTGTGTGTATTGTTCTAGCTGCGCACTGAGTGCTGGCTCTCGCCGCTGGCCCAGCCGAGCGCTGTTCCTGTCCGGCCCCGTGCAGCGCGGGAGGGAGCGCGCGGCCCGCCGCGCCTCGCCTGTGACGTCATCCACCGGACCTAGCGGAGCCTTATTCCGGGGCGGCGTGACGTCACGGATCGGCGCTGTCGCTGCTCTGCTCCGCCCACTGGGGGCCGCGCTGCGCACGCGCGCTGGCCGCCGCCGCCCTTCCCGCCTTCCCCGCGCGCGCGCCGCGGGACGGGGCGGGGCTCCCGCCAGGCGCGTGCGCGGCGCCGCCCGATGGGGGCGGGACGATGTCCGCAGGGCGGAGTGGGCGCGCGTGACGTCACGGCACCGTGAGGTCGTGCCCGCCCCGGCGGGCGGTGAGGCCTGAGGGCGGGGGAGGCGTGTGGGGCCGGGCCCTGAGGGAGCGGCGGCGGGACCCGCAGCATGCCCGGGTTGGTGTTGTTCGGCCGGCGCTGGGCCATCGGCAGCGATGACTTCGTGCTCCCGGGGGCCTTCGAGCTGTTCGTCAGGCTGGTGTGGTAAGGCGCGCCGCGGGGCCGCTGCCCGGCGGGACGAGCGGTGCCCGCGGCCCGGGCGCTGTCGGTCCCTGGCGCGGCGCACGGTGCGGTGCCCGCGCTGCGCTGCGCTCCGGGCCGCCCTCACCGCTGGGCTTCATCCGCGAGTCGCGCTCGGGCGGTTTCGTCATTAACGCGGTGACTGCTTTGTGTCCCCGGCCGCGCTGCTTCGGGGCCCTCGGGACCCTCGGAGGGAGTGCTGGCACCGGGCAGGGAGCCTGCGGCTCGGGGGGCACCGGATTGTAATTCCTGCTGGGTGTTCGTGTCGTGCTTCCATCCCGACACTTCCCTTATGTAACAGGTGCCTCGCTGTTAATCTTCGTGCAGTGCTTTCCTTAAGGCGACCGCTGTCGATCGGGTGCTCGCCTCGCTGCAGGCACTTCTCCCTTCCTGCTGTAACTGTCGTTATCTCCCTTCCCGGCAGGTGGATCGGGATTTTTGTCCTTTACACGGTTCACAAGGGGCAGTTTAACTGTCCCGGGGGAGGATTGCTGCACAGCTACCTGCTCGGCCTCATCATTCTTCTGGCTTCCATAATATGTGCGTTGTGTGCTCTTGTGTACATCAGCATGCAAGGTAAATAGTTAATAAAGATGCTTTGTCTTTATCTAGTAGGATTGTAATAGATGTCTGTTCTAATCTGCAGCTGACATAAAAACTACCAAAAAATTGAAATGTTTTAATGGTAGTTAGACTTGAAAAACTCCAACAGCATTAACATATTTGCTTTAATAGTATTGCCTTTGTTAGTCTGGAATCTAACATAACGAATAGATACAGCAGCTTAGTTCAGCTAATGGTACATTGCCATCAGAGCATCCTGAAAACTCTCTGTGTGTGACCTCTGATGTAGCACTGCTCCACCTCTCTGGCAGGAATTAGGGAAGTGTGTCCAGAGTCGTTTAGAATCATTATCCTGTTAGTTCTGCCTTGCATAGGTAGGTTTAGTCAAACCTTGTGAAAGTCCCTTAGCTGCAGTGGGCTGCCTGGGGAAAAACACTCAGAAAAGTGAATTATATAAATGTTGTAATAAAACTGACAGTGAGTACTGTTAAACAGAGCAGGACCCACAGCTTGAGATGAACGGCTGAGCAGAAGTAAGGACCACAATGCAACTTCTAATTTTTTCTAGCAATGGTTCACTTTGGGTTAAAATTGCTAGGAAAGCTTTTTTTCTGGTGAGGCACCTGATCATCAAAGTAATGTTAAGAAGATTAATTTGAAATATGTGTGTGGTCTCTGGAGTAACAGATGAGACTCCACAGTTTCTAATATATTGGTTCTCATGACTCACTGAAAGTAAGTATTTATGCTTCTGTAAATAAGTATTTATACTTCTTTCCATTTAAGCAATTTTAAGAGTGCATGAAGAGAAACTGTGACAGAGCAGAGGTGTGGATGATAATCCTGGCCTTGAATCTGACCACTGGTTTGCCTAGAGTTGCCAGAGGAGGGGAAGTAAGATCAGCCAGACTGTGATGTTTATGTCAAAGTTTCACAGCATATTCTGGGGTGGAAGGGACCCAAAGCATCATTGAGTCCAGCCGTGAGTGGGCCATAGAGGGGTCAAACCCATGTGCTTGGTGTTGTTAGCACCAGGCTCTGACCAAAGCTGCAGAGGTGAGAGGTGTCACTGTAAACAGCAGTGATAAAAGAACCTTGTTCTGTGAAAGTACAGCTGCAAGGCCATTGTAACTAAGAAATTGAGTAATTCTGAGGCTGAGTTTCCAGGAAAACAAAGGCTGAGGTGTGTTGGACTGTGGCTGGAATGCGTGGGTGGGTGTGCTCCTCTTGCACCATCCCTTGTGCTGTCCTGGGGATCCCTGATGCCAGCAGGGAGCCTGCCTGGAGCCCTCACAGCCTGGGTGGTGTGAGAAAGGAAAAGTTGTTCAGAGGAAGCACAGTTCCATCTCATTGTGTCTGTGTAAGCATCCTCACTGCTGCAGGACAGGCTGCAACCTGGGAATGGGAAAAAGCAACCTCTGCATGGAGGGCTTTGGAAACAGCTTTATCCCTGGGTGTGAACCACAGCTTTGTGCTTGGAACAGTTCCCAAAGCTGTTTTTGTTCTGCAGCCTTTACAAATCACTTGTCTACACCTGAGCACTCACACCCCACTACCCATTACCCTGGGATCAGCAGACTGGTTTAAGAGATGAGCTGGCCAAAAGTTACTCCCTTTTTTATTGCCTTAGAGTGCTGAAACTAAGAGGCTATTAGTAAATTAACAATACAGAAAATAGCCTGAGAAGTATTTGTCCTGGTAATGCTCCTACCTTTGTTCTCATATTATTATTTAGTAACTCCAGTAAAAAAAATTGTAGCTCAGAAGAATAGGATCTGAAAATGAAATATTAACCAGCTAAAAGCTAAACAGAATAATAAAAGCAGGCACCAAGAGTCATGGGGAACTGTAGGTAAGCCAGTGCTCCTGGATGCAGCTTTAATTTATGTGGGGCACAGCACTGCTGCTTCAAGTTCAGTGCAAAACTGTCTCTGGCTAGAGCTGTTTTGGGTTTTGGTGGAGTAGATCCTAAGAATCACAGCTATAAATCCACTGTTGTTTTTCATAGCTTCAGTGATAGCTTTCCATTAGTATGAAAGAACTTGATAGTTTTGTTTAAGTTTCTTACTTTCTATAAAGCCCAGAAAGTTCATATTTCCAGATAGGATTTTGTGTACCTGTGGTGCATTCGTGAACAGTTCTTGTTTTAAATTCTCTTTCTAATTTCAGGAACAATTTCTAATCCAGGCCCAAGAAAATCACTTCCCAAAATACTTTATACTCGCCTGCTTCTCTATTTCCCTGAATTCATCTGGGCCGTTGTAGGAGCTGTGTGGGTGTCAGACAACAGCGTGCAGTGTGAGAAGACTGTGATAAATGGTGTCATTGGGACAGTTATTGCAAGGTAAGGGTGCCTCCCCACAAATTGAGCTTGAACAGTGTATGGGAAAAGGAAAATGAGTTGGTATCCTTCCCTAAAAAAGCTGCTTGCCTTGGGAGAGAAAGCGTTTCCTGCAGTGAAGGAAGGGAGGTGAAGGTCAGAAGGGGTAAGAGGGGCGATGGGAGTGTAGAAAACTGGATAAATATGAGGAGTGTAGTAACCTGATCACTTAGCTGGTAGTGAAAAATGGAGCTGTAGTGAAAAATGCAGAGTTTTGCAAGCACAGTTCAAAGAGCTGCAGCCTCAGCACAGCAGCAGGAGGTCTCCACACAGAATTCCTTACCCAGCTTCGGTTTCGGTCTGCCAAGAAATGTAGCTGGGATTTCTTGCACACTTGTCAGAATGTCTGGTTTCACAGTCTGTTATCCCACTCCCCCCTGTCTGACAGCTGGATTATCATCATTTTTACCGTCGTTGGAGTTGTCATCGTCTTCGACCCCCTCGGGGGGAAGAAGACGTTCTACCTGCCCGACGGTGTGAGCCGCAACCTGGAGAGCAGCCAGTCGGGGCAGCTGCTGTACAACGTGAAGAGCTCTGCCACCAGGGTGTGGGAGAAGAGGATCAGGCTGCTCTGCTGCTGCATCGTGCAGGACGACGACCACCGGGTGGCCTTCACCAGCATCGCCGAGCTCTTCCGCAGCTACTTCTCAGTAAGGGAGCCCCGCTCGGGTTCGGAGTCTGGCACTGAGCTCTGGCATGGTTTTACAGAGTCTTCCCTGTCTTTGTGCAGGACACTGATCTGGTGCCAAGTGACATAGCAGCTGGGTTGATTCTGCTCCATCAAGAGCAAGATAAAATGGAAAATTGCCCCAAAGAGCCTGAAGAAGTCCTGTGTCATTCTCCATCATCTCTCGTGGTAAGATGGGGTTGGTGCAGCCTCTGGTGTAATTGTTCTGGGAAGTGCTGCCAGGTCCATTGAAATGCACTTCTTTCTGGAGAGGTTTTTTTGGTTTTGTTTTGTTTATCCTTTTCATAAAATTAAAACACTGCAATAAAATTCATAACAATGTACTTTATTAATAAGTGCAGTGAAAACAGTAAGTTTGTGGTCAAAAATATTTTTCTGCTTTTGCATGAGTAGAACTTCGAATGGGGAATTAAGTACAAAAAAGGAACCATTTAGGACATTTGATCATTGATGAACAATTGGGAGAGAAAGGGAACAGAGGGAGAATGAATATTTGGTACTGTTTGCAACAACTGAGAAGGTAATCTTCTAGTATGTATTGTGGGCTGTTTGCTGCAAATACCCAGACAAGATAATAGCAAAAATAACATCTTTTAAATGCTTGCAGGTGCTGGGTTAGTTTCCTAACTGATTTTTGCTGGTCTTCAGTGGAAAAGTGCCTTTGTAAATATTTCCCCTCCTTTTAGCCTGTGTTTCATAGATGTATGTAGTTTTACTTTAACCAGTGCATCCCTGTCAAGTTCCTTTGGAATGCAGCCATTGTGGTGGGCTTGTGCTTTAAAAGTCTGTACCAGAGAGATCTGCAGACTCTTTAGCCTTCCCTTGGACATCCTTAGGTGGCATATTTGGAGTGAATTTTGTTTTCAGCATTGAGCTTATCAATGTATCAGCATTGGAAGAAACTGCTTCAGTGAGAGCTTCTCAAGATCCTTGAGCTGTGTAGCTACATAAATAAACACAGGCTTTTTCCTGAAATACAAGTGGCTATTTTTAGTTCCTCTTAGACCTTGAGGTTTTCCTTTTGGGTAGTGTGTATTTCGTAATGCCTTGATTTTCACTAGCCTGTGTTCAGTCTTATTCTGAGGCTGCCTAACACAACTTCCTCCCTTTCTCTGCTTCCTTTTCTTTCCCTGTGTGCTTCCAGACAGATGATTTGGATGTTGAACTGGAGAATGCTGCTCACTACATGCTCTTTGCTGCAGCTGCCTATGGCTGGCCCTACTACGTGTACACCAACCCATATACTGCACTCTGTAAGCTCAATGGTGACTGGTAGGTTTGACCTCAGAGCTTCAAAACACACAGCTGCCTTCTATTTAAGTAGTCTTAGCAGAAATAAAATAGTTACAATAGCAGTATTTTTGTTGCATTAAAGTGTATTACTCTTGGATGTACATGAGCTTGACTGCTGGAGTTATCTTTCAGAAATTCAGAGAAACAAAATTCCAGTGTCTTTCCACCCTCAAACAGATTGGGGTTTTTTTCCATGGGAAAAGTTTGTGATTGAGATTAAAAAAATCACGTAGCAAAATGACAAAGGAAAAATTAGAATTAAATGAAAAATGTTTTAAAATGAGGCTTTTTAGAGGTTCCTTTTGGGCACAGACTTACATATAGAAATAAAAGTGTATCAGTAGTTTTATCTGTCCTATATACCCTGGATAAAACATTAGATCAGATTGCTGTGCAGATTTTTGTTTGAATTTCCTTTTTCCTTGTTTGTATTTTCTCTCAGTGGCTTGTAATCTTAAGAACTCTTTTCTTGCTGCACTGTTTGCTCTGCCAGTGATCCTGTAACAGGCAGAGGTAACATCTTGCATCAGAATGTTTACTGGTGCTATTGCAAAAAGAAAGCACTTTTGATTCCTGGCAGAAGGCCCTCTGCAAATTTAACTGAGTTTGATTCCTTGAAAGGAAACCTAACAAGCTGGAACATGAAAGTTTTTCTCTTCTGTGTTTGTTAGTTGCAGAAATAGACCAACAGATTCTGAGATAACGGGCAGTGATCGCCATAACTTTCACTTTGGATCCATCCTAAAAATAACAGGACTGCAGTACAGAGACTTCATTCATATCAGTTTTCATAACAAGGTAAACAATCTGGACAGGCACTGGGCAAGCTGTAGTGATTAATTCAGGGAAAGCAAGGGGTGAAGGGTCTAGTTTGCCTTCAGCATTTATGAAGTGTAAGATGCAAAGCCAAATGAAAACATTTAATGTGGATTTCTTGTCTAATCTAACAGAACAGCCACAAAACCATGGATATAAATCTGTCTCAGTATTGAAAAAAGGCACTTAGACTAACTAAATAAGAGACCAATTCAGCTGCTTTCCATAGTACAGTATGGAGCTCAATAAGAGCTTGCCCTTGTAAATGCTTGCCCTTGCAAAATGTTGGTGTCTTTACTGGTTACACTTTTCTTCTCCAGATCTATGAGATTCCATTTTTTGTTGCTTTGGATCACAAAAAAGAAGCTATTGTGGTCGCTGTGAGAGGAACCTTGTCTTTTGAGGTATCATGATTCTGATATCAATAATTAGCTTTATAGAAATGAGTGAACTCCCAGGACCTAGAGGAAATTGTGTTAGGCTGGCACATGCTAAAATAACTCACTCACAGGTGTGAGTCTCCCAGGTTTAAGTTGTAAGCTCCCCTGCCCTTGGATGGGCAGTATTCCCTGTGTTACTAGAAGAGAGAGTGCAGGACAGGCAGGGGTAATTCCAAGGCACTGTGGGTGGAGGTGCATCCATAATGGGGTGTCTGCAGTTGGAAACAGTTGCCAGGCTCGGAGCTGTGCTTGCTGCGTGTTTGCTGGGGTTGGTGGTGTGTGGTGGGATGTGTTGTGCTGCTCACACACCTGGCAGCCAGCTGGTGATGTCCCTGTGACAGGGGTGAGCAGCAGAGCACGAGCCAGGAGCCACACAGCCCTGCAGGGAGCTCTGACCAAGGCTTTGTTCACAGGACATTCTCACTGATCTGTCAGCGGACTGTGAAGATCTGACACTGGAGGAGGTTCTGGAGAATGGGTTTGTGCATAAGGTGTGTGCAGCCTGTGGCTTTTTGTAGATCAGCTCAGCAGTAGCAAGCTAAAAACACCTGGGATCCTTAGTTAAACAGAAAAATGTTCTCCTTGCCAGATGGATTGCACAAATTATTTCAGTGTTTGGTGCATCAAATGCTGCCTCTGGCACTGCAAGGTAGAATTTTTAATCCTCTTGTCAGACTTAATGTCCTTATGAAATATCCCAAAACCTTTTTAACCCATACGTGCAGACCTCTTGGTTATAACCAGACCTCTGTCAGGAGGATGTCAAAGAGAAGACCAGCTTTGCAAAAAGTTGTTCTGTGATGGTGTTGTATTTAAACTACACAAGTATCACACCTCAGATTAAAGACACCTTCTAACCTGAACTGCTCTCTTGTAGGGAATAACTCAAGCTGCAAATTACATCTATCGAAAACTAATTAATGATGGAATTTTAAACCAGGCTTTCACAATTGCCCCAGTAAGTTACCTCCCAAATAATTTGACTTACCAGCAAAATTACCCACAGCTTTTTCTGTGCCCATCTAAGTTTGTCTTTCTGTCTGCAGGAATATAAACTCGTGATAGTTGGTCACAGTTTGGGTGGTGGCACAGCGTCTATCCTGGCCATCATGCTCAGGAACTCCTTCCCCACGCTGAGGTGTTACGCCTTCTCTCCCCCAGGAGGGCTCCTGAGGTGAGAGGCTGCTCTTGCTTGGTTCTGTGTCTAAGCTGCAAAAGTCAAGGCAGCTGCCAGGTGTGTTGGCTGGGAGCTGTGGGATGACTGTGGGAAGAGTTTGTGTTCCTCACTCTCCACTCAAATCAATTTGCTCCATCTGGAGTTGAGTTCTTGGCAGAGTGTTACAGAATAAAACACATCTGGGGAATTCTGTCAGAATTAGATGTTAAAATAACTGTTCCAGAAAAATACTCACCTGACTTGTCTGCCTTGGCCTGTTGGACATCCACTCACCCTTAGAGTCAGCACTGAAGTTACTCTGTCACCTTCAGCAGGAAGGTCTGAACACCCACTGAGGCACTGACTGCAAATGGTGCTGCCACATGCTTGTATTTTTACTGAATTATTATGATCATCCTAAAACTAAAGTGTGCTTATCTCCTTAGTGTATCTAAACTGCTTTTTTTCTTTTTTTTCTTTTGTTTAAGCAAATCACTTGCAGATTACACTAAGCACTTCATTGTTTCAGTCATTGTTGGAAAAGACCTTGTTGCAAGGTGAGATGAAAATACTTTTAACTTGATATTTGGAGACGTGTTTGATAGCAGACAAGAGGAGGCTTTGCTTTACTTTGTTCTGTGTGTTTAAACAGGTTAAGTATGCCCAACATGGAGGATTTAAAGAGAAGAATAGTGAGAATTGTGGCAAACTGCAACAGGCCCAAGGTAACCAAATGCAGTTCCTGGTTAAAATTGTGGAATTGTTACCTGGGTTAAGCCCCAAATTTAATGAAGTGACTGCTGATGTGTGTATTTATGATCTTAAAACTGAGAGTTACAATTGTGTTTCAGAACAAAATTGTTTTCATTTAATTCAGTGACATTTGTGTTAGTGTCCTACCCTGTAAAGTTACGTTGTTGGAGATTAGGACTCAGTAAGACTCTCAGTATACCAGTTTACAACATCAAAGGCTTGAAATTATGTTTGCTAGTTTTGCTGATAAAAGGAAACTATTAAAAAACAAAAATGGGGGAAAAACCCCAAACAGCTAAAATTACAAAAAATTAGTAAGATTACTTTAATAGTGTAATAACTAGTACCAGTAGGTAAGCAAATTATTGATTTTACTTATATATTACTGTCAGTATTCATTTGAAAAGCAAATATTTCTCTGTTACAATGTTAATTCTTTACCTTTTTACTGTTAGTGGGAAACAGTTTTGAATGTGCTGGATCAGGTGGTGTCAGGCAGGATGGTACTGGAGGTACAGAGGTGTGGCTTAAAGATTCAGAACTGCCATTTCTGAACATCTGCATTTGAATCTGCCATGCCCCAAGATTACCATGTAGTCCTAGGGATGAGCAGAGGGTGTGATGTAAATACAGAATAAGATAATGGACAGTTAGAAGTTACAGGTGCAAGAAAAGTTAAACCTGCAGAGCAAGAATCCACGTGGAGTAATTCAGCTGGTGAAGATGTAATGTTTTCTGTAGTGTTACTGGGGGCTAAGGATCCATACTGCTGAAATTAATGTTACTGTGGGGGAAATTCAGGAGGGAGATCACTATCAAACAAAATTTGGGGAGCGTGTGCATAAAGTAATTTTTAATCTTTTCATTATTTTCAGATGAAGTGTGTGCAAGCACACAGCTAGAATAAGTTACTTGAAGAGATGCCAGACTTGAACTGGGCTGTTGTCTCTGATTTCAGTACCAGATCCTGCTGCGGGGGTGTTGGTACGAGGTGTTCGGAGGAGATCCTGATGACTTCCCAACAGAGCTGGATGGAAGGAGCCAGGATGCCCTGAGGCAGCCCCTCCTGGCCGAGGAGAGCTTAATGGTTCATCGGTCGCCTTCCTACAACGCCCTTGAGGAGGAGCCACACTTGAATTCACCCCCTCAGTATCCTCATCTGTATCTGCCTGGAAAGATTATCCATGTTGTTGAAGAATGCAGCTCTAGGAGGTAAGTGCAATGATGAACACCACTCTCCTGTCTTCCTAAGGTCGACTTACAGCTCCTTGTCCCTTTCAAAGTGCACATTTCCAGCTCTGTGGATCTCCAGTACCCACTTTTGGTTATTGCACATTACCCAGTTTTCAGTTTCTGTTCTGTGTCTCCCGACTTCTGTCTGTTTCACTTCAAGCCCTGGACACTGTTCTCTTTATGCCTTGTCCTGCCCATTTATTGCAGCTGCTGAAGTGAGGACTTCAAACCCAAACTTGGCAAGTTCAGCTTTGCCAGGTGGCAGTTTCTGCCCGAGACTGAGGTCTGCAGTGTGTGCTGGTAGAGGTGGAGTGTAACAAAATCTCTCGTTACCGAGCAGTCCCATGGATGTTGGTGATTAGAAGGAGGTGCAATACTGCCTGTGGTGCTGCCCCAGTACCAGTGTGTGCCCACACAGTCTGTAGATTTTCCTGTCACTTGCTGCTTTTCTGTGGATGCAGGAAGCTGAGACAAAGACACCAGAAAGCTGAAACTGCTGGAAGCACGAGGATTGTGCCTTTGTTGGGGCAGTGTTGTTTTCAGGGCTTTTTTTTGTCTGTTTTTTTGTTGATGTTGGGTTTTTTTAGACAAAGCAACCTGAAACAGCCCATAAGCCAGGCAGGCCCTGATAGCCTCTCGTGTTCTGAAACAGATGTCAGAGCATTGTTAACTTGCACAAGGCTGTCTTACAGAAGAAAAGAGAAATTGCCCCTTACAGAGAGGAAAAAAAAGGATTGGAGAAGAAATTCACTTCCTTCCTCCCATTCAGTAGATCAGTGTTTTAAGCTTCATGTCTTTAATTTCTAACAATTTTAATACTCAGGTTAGATACTTGAACACCTCTGACCTGGGCAGGTTTTCCCAATGGCTGCTCTTCTCCTTTATTGAGCTAATTTATTTTCTTTTAATTTCTTTTACTCCACAGCACAGCATTTAATAATGGCAGTTTTTCTTAGTAGGCCTAGCACACAAAAGCCCCCATCATGTATTTGGGATTTAATTTTACAGACTGGTGCATCCTATGTGCAGCATGAAATGTATTGCCTGTTCTCCTATTGATACCACTGTGACTTATTCCCTAAATCTGACATTACCACGTGAATGTGCAGTGTTCAATGCCCTCCTCCTCCTTGCTCAGGCTCTTCTCCATGTTTTTGGGAGCAGAATTATTTGAATCATTGATGGCTTCTTTCCCTGTTAAAGCACAGTGTAACGTGGTGCAGCTCTGCCCTCAGGGACACTTCATGGCAGCAATTCCAGCTGTTTGCTGAAGGGCAGACCAGCTGTGAGAGGGTTCCAGTTCCTCCCCCAGCCATGGCCAGAGGTTCCAGGTTGCCTGCTCCAGTTCTGACAGGGCCATTGTATCTGTGGTGTGTTTTTTCCCTAGGTTGTGTTCTTCAGATATTAAATACACAGCAAGATGGTCAAACGAAACTGTCTTCAGCAGCATTTTAATAAGTCCCAAGATGATCACAGACCACATGCCAGATGTTGTGCTCAAAGCTCTGAACAGCTTGTCTCAGGAACATGGATCGTGTCTGTCCTGTCAAACACGAGGATACAACCCCAGTGCAGTATAGCCACAGCTCGAGGACGACCTGGGAGGCTTTTTTGCAGGTTTCAGGTATTCAGGACACATTCCACTTTCACGCTTAAGTGGATTTCAGTACTTTTCTCACATTGCATAAAATGAACAAGGGTCTTAGTGCCCTGCAGGACCTCGGGGAATGTTGTGCTGGTGAAAGCACAGGCTGTGTGCTGAAGGCTGGGCTTTCCACGAGGGATCAGGAGAAGCTCCAGCCGAGCCCGTGCGTGCTGGCACAGCAGCTGAACGCTTGACCAAAGTGAATGTGTGTGAGAACCACGTGGCCAGGTGTCAGAGCAGAGCCCTGCCAGACCTCATCCACCCCCTGCAGCTCCACTCCTGCTCCCACGGCCCTTCCTGGCTGCCTGGGCCGAGCCGAGGGGCTGCAGCTCAGGGCTGCAGGGTCAGAGAGCCCGGCCCGGGCGGGGCTGGGGCTGGGGCTGGGCAGGCTCAGTGATTGCACTACTTTTTCTTACAGATTGTGCTGGGATCCCAGGGTTGCAGGGGAGGGCTTGTTGTGGTTAAATGCTGCTTGGATGTACATGTGCAATATTCCTTAACCTACCTGTCTTTTGTATGTGTTGATGTACATCACTGCTTTTATTGATTTTTAACTAAAACTACTTAATGAGAAGGAAAAATAGTAACATTCAGGCCCTGGCATCATGTTGGTCACTTGCTCTAGTTCCAGCTACTGAGCAGCACTCTGATTCTGCCAAGAATGTGTAACCAGTTGTAATGACTTTGAAAAAGTGGATTCCTTGTTTCTAGTGTGTAACTATTTTACTTTTTTTTTTTCCTTTTTAAGGCTCAGCAGCATTTATTTAAAAGAAATTGATGTAAGTAAAATATGATGTGGTTGAGAATTAGCTGTGTGGATGTTCCTGCTGTGATACTTGATATGGAGAGGAAATTAAATAAAACCTTGGCTCCTGTGCACTGACAGGTACCAGTGCTGGCTGTCAGAGCAATGAGGTCAGGCAGCACCAGGAGGGATCGTGCTGCTTTCGGGGCCTGTGGGGTCCCAGGGCCCCAGCCTTGGGTGCAGCCACGCTGGAGGAGGGGAGGCAACACACAGAGCAGGGCTTGAAATAAAAGCCTGGAATCTGGGGCATTTTAGCACAAACTGACTGGTTCAGAGGAAAAGGATTTCTGTTCACATAGAGGGGAGTGGAACAGGGAACCTGCCCCCCGCTGCCAGCAGCTTTAAGCCACTGCACAAGCAGAGCAGGAGCTGTAACAACTGCACTGAGAGGGCAAGGCCTCTGCAGAGCTGTTGCCAAGTGCTGTGTTTAGTTTGGGTTCTCAGGGGAGCACTGCCAGCCTGGGCTTTGCACACTGGCCCTGAGGAGACACGTGCACACAGGGCTGCTGGCACAGAACAAGAATGTGTGCTCACAGTGGCACAGGAATGAGACACTTGTTCAGAAACTCAAACATTGCCACACTTATGATTCAAGGATTTATTAAGTCATACATGCAAAACATACTGCCAATTGCATTAGCAAAAGATCAATGTAAAAACTTCACAATTTTGCAACTTTTATTTTTAAATTTTGCTTTAGTGGTTGAAAGGGTGTAGTTCAACATCATATTCCTGCCAGTTTGGGAGGTACAGAACATGAGCACTAATTACAGAACCTCACAGACCCAAGTTACCGTTACGCAATCGATGCTGCACATGGAGTGACAGAAAGAACACTTGGCTGCATTAGTCATGGTACAGTGGGGGGACCTTGCAAATAGTGATGGTTGAAAGGTTTGTCAGTTACAGAGGTTTAAAATATAAAAATTACTAAAATGTGTAAAGCTGCTTCACATGATTTTTACACCTAGTTAATAGACTAAAAGCGCCTCAGAAAGCATAACTTACTGGGTCAGAAATAACAGGAAAATGAGGATATGCTTGAAAATTCTACTCTAAAAAAAAAAAAGAAAAAAAAGCAAACTTCTATCAATCAGAAGGTTTTAAAATACAAGTTATATTGCTCAGTAAGAAGAGATTCTACAAGAAAAGCATTTACTACATAAAAGTGGGAATGACTGATTCAGAATTGTACCTACATGAATGCCCTACTTGAAATTCAAAGGAATTTACCCATGAACACCAACCTCTCTCCACTACTGCACCTCTGGGAAAATGGTTGCTGAGCTACTCTGGCAGTGTAGTGTAAGTCAGCTGTACAGTGTCAAAATACTGTCTGGCACTAGCTCCTGATCCAACCCAATATTTCATTTATTCATCACAATACAACGCTGTCAAAAGGACTAGATACATTTCAGTAAGAATAGTTAATTTTCCAATCACAGCAGCAAGAACTAGATTGCAACCAAGCCCTTACCAATGATAAAGCATTTACACTGTGACTCAGGCGTGTCAGTCATTGCCAGAGATGGGTGCTGGATGCACCACGAGGCAACGGCTGTGCTGGGAAAACAGTTCAGAATAAAACACGTTAGAGCAATGTTCTGCTAATTCCCCGGTACTGTTACTTACTGTGAAAAACTAGAAAGAGATTTTGCATTTCCTACCAGAAATTAGAGTCATTTTCAACAAGAATCTTTAAAAAACAGTTTAGTGCTTAGTGTTTGTAGCACAACAATGCGACTTAGTTCAGCAGATAGTTTGGCAACATTTAATTGAGCAAGAAGAGGATTTTAAAAATAAGGCTTTACACAGGTGTGTCTTTTCAGGAGTTTGCTCTTAGAAGGATGCAAGGTAAGGGTCATACTTAAACAAATGAAACCATGAAATTGTCAATTGGTTGAAGAACTGATGGAAGAGAACTAATTTATAACAGAAAAAATTGGCATGTGAATGCTCCATTGTTGAGCAAAGCACGGGGCTGATGGGCTGGGGGAGGGTGAGTTTACAGCAGCAGACATTTTCTCTTCCTCTTCTTTACAGGAGGGGGGCACAGCACTGCTCGGATGGCTTCATCAAACACTGTCTTGAGGCCTCGCTGCGTAAGTGCCGAGCATTCGAGATATTTCACTGCGCCTGGGGGAAGCAGAGACACAGTTACAGAGCAGCTTTGCACAGCTCCAGCACTGCTCCCAGCTGGCTCCACAACAAGAGCCAGGCATTCCATTTAATAGAGGTACAAGGTCTTCCAGAAACACAGCCAGATGCAGCCCACAACAACCCCCTGCTGCCATACCGATCTCTTTTGCCATGGCAAGGCCCTGTGGGTAGGTGATGGGAGTCAGCTTCTTCTCCTTCAGCTTCTCGATGGTGTCCTTGTCATCCCGCAGATCGAGTTTGGTGCCCACGAGAATGATGGGCGTGTTGGGACAGTGGTGCCGCACCTCAGGATACCACTGGAAAAGACAAACTAAGAATGGGGTCTCTTGTGTGGGGGCAGACTCCCCTGCAGGCCCTGGAACATCACAGCTGAAAGCTCCCAGTCCTTCACTTTCTGTCGGAGCAGAGGGAGCACCCAGGTCCCATCAGGACAGGACTAGGAAAGGGCACATCACTGTTAGTGAAGCTATTTCCATATACTTTAAAATGTAGCCCATTAAGGGCTGTATTTCCTCACACACCAGAAATGCCCTTGACCCCCCTTGCCCACGGAGACACCTCCTTGTGCAGCTGAGTTGTCTGAGGACATGGAATACTCCTGCAGTCACAGAGCACGTGCAGAAGGATGGCTGATGCAAGGAACAAGTGCTATCAACCCAAGTTTTAAATGCATTTGTTTTAAAACTCTTTTGTTTCAAACGGTACTAAAAGGAAAGCTCCTGTTTGTGCTCTCAGCACCTTGCTGGCTGAACACTTCAATTACTGTTATCAATGCATCAAGGAACAATTCGTACTGAAGTGTGTCATGTGCTCTGAACTTCCATGACTCACAAGTTAGGCAAATGGATTTCTGCTTTTCCAAACTGCATTTCATGGGGCCTGTGGGAAAAACAATTAAAAAAAAGCACCTAATAGTTTCCAAGCTCTGCTGTAAAGTGAACAGTGTGATGAACATTCAGAAATAAAACAGTACCAGCTCGTCCTTACCTTAGCACGGACATTTTCAAAGGAAGCTGGGCTCACGAGGGAAAAGCAGATTAAGAAGACATCCTACAAAACAAGGTGATAGAGGTCAGCCCAACAGAAAAGCCACTGCAGAGTGTCATGAACAGGCCAATATCATCAGTGACCACCATGACACTGCCAGCTCTACCACACTTGCAAAAGGCCAGGTCAGCAATACAGTTGCACATGATAATCAGAGGCAGCTTTCCCAGTGGGAAATCCATTCCCAGGCAGCTACAAGCAGCCAGAGAGAAAGGGGAGAAAATAACAAATAGATTGCAGTGAAATTTATAATCAGCTATTGCAGTAGCCAGCAACTAGGACACCAATACTGCCTTTCAAGGGTTTTTTCCTCTAAATGTCATTTCTTCTTCACTGACCTCATCAGCATAGGATGTTGCAAAGTGTTAGCTATTAATACACAACCCTAAAGTAGTCGTAAATTGCCAAGGCCAATTTCAACAGTATGAAATTAAAAAAAAAAAATTAGTCAAGAATGTCTACAATTATTGCTTTCATACCCAAATCAGAAGCAGCTTGTTGAACTTCTTATAGAACTTTCACTCCTACTGAATGCCAGTGAAAAAAAGATTTAGAACTTTTCTATAACCAAATGGGGATTGAAAAGGGCTTAAAAATATCAAAACTCCTCCCTTTCCTTTCTAAATAATGAGAAAGCAGAAAAAAAAAAGGGTATTTTTTGGGGATCTTGCACATCTTGCTTTTCAACTGAAGACAAAGATTCTAAGTAAGAGCAGATCAAAACATTTCAGAGCACGTGTTGATAGCAACCACAGGATACAATTCAGGTTTCACAGATGACACGCTCCAGGTCTGCAGGCATTCAGAACAACCCCAACACTCATTTCCTCTGTCTGTGCTGATGTAAACTTGCTGTGTGACCCAAAACTCAGCAGGTGTCTCCCAAACAAGCCCAACTCTCCCCAACCTACCTCTGCATCCGCACTTATTCCGGTACCAATCGCGCTACAGAATCAGGCATTGCAGAGTGTTAGTTGATTGTGCTGCATTTCAAGGCATTTTGTTAGGTCAGCAGCTGACATCTCACTGCTAAGCACTTGCAACCCAGTTGTTCATGCATCACCCCAACAAGTTTCCGTAGCAGCGTCCCAGAAGAAGAAAGAAACAACATCAAATAATGTGATACTATGGCCACTACTTCTGTTTTCCAATTCTGCTGGTTTGTGGGGACTCAAGGGCTGCACTTGAGATTCTCTCCTCCACTAGCTCCAGAGATCAAAAGATTTGGTGTAAGCACAAGGAATTATTGGAAGATCTCAGGTGTCTTGCACACTAGTAGGAAAAGCTATTTGTTTTCAAGAAAATATTTAATCTTAGCAACTCATACAAATTTGGTAACAGAGCTCTCAGATCTAGCAATGTGATAGTTCCAAGGAAAGTATTTGTTCAAAAAATAGGGGCCAATTTATCACTATCATAGGCAAGACAAGATGACAGAACTTGGAACTGAAGTTTATTTAAAGTTTTACATACGGCAATAGGTTGATCTGTCAGACTGGAAGATATATTCTTACCATTGGTTCCTCCAACCTAATAACAGGAGGAGATAAAGTTACTCCTCAAATGGGTTTAAGGGAGAATGTTTTCAGTCAGCAATTTCTGCTCACAGATATTCTGAAGGAGGATTTTCTTCTTAAGAGAGACGCTGCCCTGTAATTCAGCACAACCAACTGCACCCAGAGCAGACACCAGCCTTCCCCAGAAAGCAGTTCTGCACTGCCAGGGGAAACCTGCAAGATCAAACCTCTCCCGAAAAGCACCCAACTAACAATTTCTCTTTGGTTTGGTCCCCTGAGGGAACAGATGTGACCACCTTTTCTGTCCCAATTTTTCCTTCCCCAAATATTTGGAAACAGTAGTAGATTTCAAATGCATTAAGAAGATATTAAATTCTTGTATATTTTACGGCATAAAATAAAAATATGAATAAGGAGAAAGAGATACAAACTAATGCCTCACTGGGAAGCTACCAGCTGTTAACTGCTGGGTGGCTGATCTCAGCACACACCCAAGTAACCAACACCTGCTGCTTTCACCTTGCCCAAAACATCCTTCAGGTGCACAAACAGGGAAAGGATGGCCATGAGAACATGCAAAGACTGAGCTTTAAATAGCACATTGAAGGAGAAGGGAGGCTGAACACAGATCCTAAAAAAAGTCAGGTTTCGTCAGCACCACTGTTCTCTTCCTCAGTGCTTTTTCTTAGTTTTGTGGGGGTGATGAATCTTTGATACTGCACAAGTCTGAAATCTGAAGACTTCTTCACAAGAACTTGAAGACATACAGCCCTGTTTTTTCATTTTCTGCTGCAAAACCCATCCAAATAACTCAAAGTACTCCAAATATAACTGTACTGAACAGTTACACATCCTTGCACAGACAACACTTTTTCCCTAGGATGCTTAGACAAGGAATTATTTTGCAGTCTACCAGAAAGCCACAGTTACTTTGGCAGGCTGAAGACATGTATGTGCATTCTGTCCCTTTGTCACATACATTCTGTTCCTACTAAAGATCTTTCAACATACCTTCTACTTTTCAGAAAATATTTTTATGATGTTAAGCAAAACTGAAGTTTTAAGTATCCTATAAATATCTAAGTATTAGAGAAAACCACTTTCCCATTGTCTCTCCTTCTAAAATAGACAGGTATTTCTTTCATTTCAACTATACTAGCCCACAGCTGGCAAGTTCATATCAATTTTGTGCACCAAAACTGATGGGGAAGCCTAATGACTGTAAGTTAGTGAGCAGTGAATTAAGGAAAGATTACTGAAAATAGCACCACAGTTCCTTAAATAAGATTCACATTATTCAAGAGAGCAGTTATGCTGTAGAGTGAAACAATTTTGCATTTTATATTACCAGCATTTAACATATATTTGACAGTCAACAGCAAGAGTAATCAGTGCCAAAAAACCCCTGCAAATTACCCTAGCACAGCTCCATCAGGTAAAAGCCACTGCTCTAAACAGATTACAAAACCACCTTTACAAAGATTAACTGTAGCTGAAGTCACACTGGAAAGAAGAAAGCAGATCACTTCAGTGTTTTCCTTGAACATGGAAAGATGCAGGATGCAGGCAGGATTTAACCAGTTGCACACAGGGAAGACAGAAGCACATTTGTATCGATGTCACAGCACAAACTACAGCAAGCAATGGAATACCCACAGGCTCAAGTACACTGGAAAGCTGGGACACCACAGCCTCTGTCAATACCAATAATCTCTTCATTCAGTGCTGCCTCTTTCACATGTAGAACATCTTCACACAGACTAAACAATATCAAGTGCTTAGCAGTGACAGTGTCAGGTTGCAGCCAAACATCGCCTAAAACCAAAAACAAACCCTGCCTTTGGCAGGCATGCTAACCTTAACATCAATGGATTAGCTGATGGGACTATTCACCAAGATTTTTTGAGGTAGTCTTGGGGTGTTTTATTTTATTTTAAATCAAGCATTCTAGACAATTCTGAGGCTGCAACTACACAAAACCCAGCAAGTACCAGTGCACACAAATACACAGGGCATGCAAATTTTAACTTTTTTACAACTCCACACACCCCAGAGATTATAAAATACAGCTACAGCACAAGAAACGAAAGAGGGTCACTGTTACTAATAAATACAACTCCAGGTGTGACAATGTTTGCCTTATGTTCAAAAAGAAAAATGCTTTATGTTAGACAAGGCTGCAGAGGCTGCTCTGGGTTCCACCCTGCAGCTCTTACTGTTTGCGGGTAGGAGAGCGGGCGTAGTCTGTCATAGTCCTCTTGACCAGCTGTGTCCCACAAACCCAGGTTGACCGGTTTTCCATCAACCATTACATTGGCAGAGTAGTTGTCAAAACTAAAAATAAAGAGAGAGTTAGCTGCATTAGCTCACAGTAAAATAAGGCACCCAAGGATTTTTCCCTCACAGAGGGAAAAACTTGGAAAATTGGGGAAGGGAACATTTTCACGGCACCCGTCGGCTCCCCAGAGACAGTGAAGTTGTTCTTTAAATAACAAGCGTGACATTGGGTAATGGAATAAAAAATTATACACAACAGACTTGGTCCAGTCTGAGCAGAAGTGATCTGCCATGGCTCTTCCAAAGGAAGTGTTAATCCCAGCGAGTACAGGAAAGCAGGTGATGTACTTAGCAAGCACTTTCCAGTCTTAGTGGGACATTCAGCAAGTTAATCTCACGGTGTGAGATTTAGAACAGAAGATACAGGAGCAACAACCAAGAAATCCTTAATGACAACAGTAGGTAAGAAAAAAAGCTAATTAATCCTGCTAATCAAAACCCCCTCCAATGAAATATCAAAGCTCATAACCAGGGGCCAGTGGAGGCATTGTTTTTATCTCATTACTGCTGTGGGTGCAAAGGTTTTAAATTCACTGGGAACACAAGACACTAATGCAAAAACTCGAATTTAAGACCAAAAAAAAAAAGGAAACAACAGTAACTAAGGCAACAAGGCCTTGGAGAGGTAACAAAAGTAATCTATAAACCTTATTAGAATATATTTTGTTGTCTGACAAAACTCATCAATACTTCAGACAGCAGCATAGCCAGATGAAAATACAGAGACATCTGAAAAGGGCAAAGAAGTTGTACATGTATAAAACACACCCAACAGGCCCTAGAAAAGAGAACTGTACTAATACTGATACTGACAAATCCTTCTGTGAAAGAAAAAGGGAAGCACCAGAATAAATGAGTCTCCACAGTCTCGCCTGAGGAGCCAAAAAGCTGTGGCTGGCTTAGCACAGGATTGGCAGTAGCACAAAAAGTGGAAGGAACAAATAAACAAAAAATCACCAGCCATGTAAGACAACTATTTCTGACCATGATATAATGTTTTACAAGCTGTTCAGCCTTGGGACTGCTTATTATGAATGACATTAGAGACAGAAACACACTATTTTGGAAGAGAACAACATCTGGTAAAATGTTAGCAAATGTTAGTCCGTAACCAGCCAGGCCCAGAGGGCACAGAGAGCCAAAACTGAGGGACCATCAGCAAGCACTGGTGTGACTGTGCCACAGCAAAAGCTCAAAGTGTTCCTCACACACACCTGAGGGGTGCTTGCAGCCAAATCAAACAATTCAGTTAAGGAATCTGGAATGGCAGCAGGCACTGAGAAGCTGACAGAAGTGAGTTCTTTGGATTTTACAAGTACTTACACCGTGGGTATATACTCTCCAGGAAATGCATTGGTTGTGTAACTGATGAGTAGGCATGTTTTACCTACAGCACTGCAAAGAAAGAAAGTTCACATGTAAAACACATTCATCTTGAATAACAAGAAATTATATTCCTTGTAGGGGGAAGAAAACTAATTACATGCAGACACCTAAGGACAACTGAACATCTCCAGACACTACTGTGCAGGAAAACAGCTGACAGACTGCAGCTTTAAAATTACTGGCAATGAAAACACACCTAGTATAAACATCCATTTTGTGAAGTGACAAATTACCAAATTTTGTTAATTTTTAGTGACAAAACCCCCCAACAAACCCACATGTATTAATGAGACTACTAACATCTCCTAGTCACCTGACTGAATACTCAGAAAGATGGCCCTCTTCCAACTCTCTGAAATTAAAAAACCCTGAGAAGTATTTCCAGATACCCTTACACAATTTCAAACTCATATTTTTTCCAGAAAACTGTATACTTGCATATAAGTGAAGTTAAAGAAAGCTTGAAAAGTGTAGTTTCTCAACACATCGCTACTTTGGAGTATTTAAGGAATGAATACAAATGATAACTCTCGCATTATTTACTGCTATTACCAAGTGACTCCCCACATGCATTCACTCACTACTCAAACATTTCATTAACTGATTTGAAGATAAATTACATTCCAGGATTGGAAAACTTGGAACAGCAAACCTCTTCCTACTGATCTAATTCACAAGAGCCTCAAATGGGGGCAGGACAAGGCTCTGTTCCAGGATTCCTTCAAAACTCTGGCAGCCAGCTCATTCCCTCTCTACCCTCCTCCCCACATCTTATCTGGAGTCAAACATTTGATTAATGACAGCATTCAATTTTTGTTACATTTTCAATTAAGTGTTGGAAAACTTGAAATTTGGTCTTATTTCTCTTTTTAAAATAGTATCTGCAAAGAGTGTGACACTGCAGACCGGTTCCTTTGCAGGCTTCCCACTTACAGTGCATAATCCTTAGACCCTGTGAGAGATTCCAGGGATGCTGCCAGACAGCCTCCCAGCCCGATCCCCCTTCCTGCTCCTGGGCAGGGAAAACTGCATTGTCTTGCAGTTGTTCCATCACCACAGCGATTCGCTCAAAGCCAGTCAGCAGTAACTTTGAATCCCTGCTGCACCTACACGTAATCGAGTCGTTAGTACGAGGTTTGACTCATGAGCCTCCTGAACCAAATCTTTCACAAGTGAATTTGAGCCCTGTCATATCCACAAGTCACGGCTCAATCCCTAACTGAAGTCTCTCCATTCAGCTTTAAGCAGTTCCTCACTGCCTTAGCCCAAGAAGGTATTTGATAGCAGCTTCTGACACCCCCTGAAATGCCCGAGCTACAGAAGAGACACTTCAGAGTGCAAAATTATTTGGGATTTTGTCTCACATACCCATTTTTAATTGAAATTTGCCTTATGTTTCTTAGCTAATACCTGCCATAAGACCCCATCTGCTGCAGCTCTGATCATTCCATGCAGTTTTCCACCCTGGTTTTCTCACCTGCCTCTAAGACACCAGCTCCACACACAGTCTGGGTTTTTTCCTTCCAGCACACACTCTCTTTACCAAGCTATAATAGCATCATGAAAGGAGGCATTTAATTCTGTTCTCATTAAGTACAATCTCTGAACATTCTGTCATTGTAAAAGGTCTGAGATACACTTGTGCTCAAAAGTAGATGGATTTACCCTTAAAAAAAAAGTTGTGTGGGAAACAATCAAGGAGCAGTTCACCACACAGCTACCTGTTTAACAGCTGTCAAAGAGGAGATCCCATCTTAGCTGCTGAACTAACACCAGCAAGCCAGAACAAGGAGTTAAGGAAAGTTATTCCTCCCCCATAAGGACAACTTGCTATTTTAGCTGCCTGCTGATGAGTTAGATCAGTTTGGATGTGCTGCTGAGCTGCTCTCACAACACCACACAGCCGGCTGTGCTGGGCCAGCTCACAAAGGACAGGTGGGAAAACCTTCAGGATCCCCAGCAGAACAACAGCCAAATGCTTTGGGAAATCTCTTGAGGCACAGAGACAACACATTCTCATGCCTCTGGAACCTGTCTGGGCTGACACGCCAGCTTCCAGTAAGATCATTACAGGTAATTTGAGCTTCCAACAAATTAGTGTTGAACTTAACGTTTTCAGCGGCAGATCGAGAACTATTCTGTGCAGCCAGGCTCCTTTGCCCACCTGGCACTGAAACTCCCGAGTCTGCTCTGGCTAATCAAAACAGCACGGGAAGGTGGTGAGAGATTTCATTCAAGTTCAGAAGTGCCTGTAGTGTGTTTCTGCAGCACCAATCAGCCAGAGTCATTTAAACAAGAAAAAACACGTTCAACAACCCCATTTCAGACTTACTCCATCCAGGTTTCCTGCTTTCCTTGCCTTCTGGCTCACTGCCACATGAATCAGATCGTTATGGTCACCAGTCTTAAAAATAAACACTAATGCCTACCTTTATAAAGTACATCCTCTAAGTGCTTTATCAACTTTTTTGGACTACTAATTTCTGTAATAAAGCACCTCCTCTAAAGAGAATTCTAACTGTTTGGCAAAGTTTAAATCCTTGTACATAAAGGCTGAGACTAAGAATCTAAAATAACACCAAGATTAGTCATAAGATTTCTAGCAACTACTTAATCACAGCTCTGTCCACCCACTATTACATAAATGAAACTAGCAACATTTGACTGTCATTAAAAACATGGCCTACAGAAATCTAGCTTTAAATGCTTAACAGAACTACCTTAACAAAAGACAGCACTGAGTCGCTTTTTGATTCTGAGTAGCACCCAGAAATCAATGTATTATCACTGAAGTATAACCACATATGGATTAATTCCTAAAAACAAAACATACCTTCTCTTTATTTATGCTAACAAGTTTTATGAAATTTCCCCACTGTAGCAGAGCTCCTTGGAGCCATGTTTTACCTGCAAACAGGTGCTAACCTTCATAAAAGGCTTTGCTTGTGCCATTTCTTTCTTTCTCTGATGCACATGACCTACCCCTCTGGCAGACATGATGCCCAACAGCCCAGGTCTTTGCTCAGACACTAAAGAGTAGCTGAGATTTCCCTAGTGCCACCCTCAGATCCAGAGTTCAGTACTGCTGCTATAGGAGGTTTAGCTACATACAGCTCCCAGATAAGCTCTATTACTCACGGTGCCACACCCTCTCCCAAATACGCTCTTCAGTACTTAGAAACAGCTACTTTTTAAAGAACTTTTTCAGTAACACAAGTTACCAGAGTTCAAGTCACTGCACTTTCTCCAGATGGCACGGGAGGGATCTGAGGTGCTCAGTGTCTCACACAAACACTGCACTATGCTCAGTAAGAAGGCAATTACCCTGCACACACCCTCCCCTTCTCCCCGAGCCATCAAAGCAAACACACACAAAAAAAGTACAGCTTTAGCAAAGGCCTCAGATCAAGCAGAATTCCAAACAAGGACTCCTAAGTCACTGCTCTTACAGTATTTCCACAATTTAAAAATGCCTACAACAAAAGAGCATGAAGTGCGACAACTTCTGTGGCATCTAGCAATTGGTAATTTCTCCCAAACACAGAACTTCTCCTAACATTACACAACATCACTGGAGATTTTGTACCACTTAACAGCTGCCTTTTTGGAGTGAAAAGAAAAGCTGCTAAAAATAACTTCCACCAATGCTTTTTCTCAAGTGTCAATCAACAGCAACTCCTGCAGTTACTCCAGCGGCTGCTCTTCATCTGTCCTGCACATTCCTCCTACTCTCCATCATGACAGCTCAAAGCAACAGTTGTCATTTATTTTCCCCCAAACAATCCCCACAGCAAAATAAAAAAAAAAAGGGGGGGGGGGGGGGGGAATATGATAGCCCAAACTAGCACACATGCCACACTTTTCTAGTCAAAACTTGGATTTGGACAACTTGGACTAGTTGTCCAAACTTACACTAGTCAAAACTCCAAGAACAAAAAGGGACTTACATATGAGAAACAGCCTACTCATTAACAAATTAGAAAAATAACCACAGGTATTTATTTTTGTTCCTAGCAGACTGTCCAAACTTACACTAGTCAAAACGCCAAGAACAAAAAGGGACTTACAACATGTGAGAAACAGCCTACTCATTAACAAATTAGAAAAATAACCACAGGTATTTATTTTTGTTCCTAGCAGATCTTTGTGGAGGGTACGTAAAACAATACCCAAGTTTTATATTACATAAGCAAATCTTTAACCTGCATTGTTTTACAGGAACACTAAAACTTTGGCCTTATCTAAGCCAAACAAGACATTTCCTAGAATACCTGCAGTGCTGGAGCTCTTGAAGCAGCAACAGCACAAAGAACGACAAATAGTTAAATGTATTTTAAAAACAGTGGACAGAGAATGATACAAAGCCACCAAAAATGAACAACAGTATCTGACAAGAACCTTACAAAAGATTTATTTCTAACTAAAGAGGAAGGAAAATAAATTAAACTACTATTTTGGTCACACATATGCACAAAAGTCAGGTAGAACTACACCACCTACATTTATTTCCAAGACAGAACTACAGAAATGCTAGGAAGGATGGTTTATAAAGCAAATGACCCAAAGAACTGTTCTGCTGAATGAATTACTGAACATTATACAGCTGGTGTGTGCTGAGTTCTCCCTTCTAGAGGAGGAAGTAGACTGAACCTTTTCCCCACCCAAACATGATGTATCACGTTTATTTACAGCATTATAAATAGAGTGAAGATGAATTAAAAAAACCCCATATATAGATATAGATATATATGTATGTATTAGAAAAGCAATTTTGTTGGGTTTAAATATTTATTTACAGCATTATAAATAGAGTGCAGATGAATTAAAAAACCCCATATATAGATATAGATATATATGTATGTATTAGAAAAGCAATTTTGTTGGGTTTAAATTCAATAGAAGCAAAAGAGCAGTCCACAGTTATCCTATCTGGCATCAAAGAATTACACTGTTATGACAATGATTTACTGAGATACCACTTTCATGCTCATATGGCCCCAAATCTTACACAGCGATTCAAAACAAATTTGGCACACTCTAAGGTTTATCTTTCAGCCATACTTTGCTGCCTTTTTAGGGATTCTACGTTGTTAAAAACAAATCAACAACCCCACCCAAACAACTTCAAAAATAAGGCACCATGTGAGATTACAGGCCACTGTACTGAGTCCATTTAGCCACACTTCACTCCTCTGTAATCTACAGAAGTTTGCTGTGATACCAATTATGCTCAGTCTACACTAGGATTTTTGTTTCTTCTAAAAGGAAAAAAAAAAAACCAACAACTCAAACTGCATAAGACAAGTCTTGTTTTCCAGCTGCACTGGGATGTTCCCCTGAGCTCTGACATCCAGGAAGAGAGAGAATCCCTCTGAGCTAAGCAGAAGAGTATTGTGGAGAATATTCAAAAATACCAAACACAAACTTTTTTCTCAATTCCAGCACTCCTCACACTGAAATCCAATTGCTAAACTTATGAGTTAATTCTAAAAAGCATCCCCAACTTGTTTCACATACAAGTAACACCATATTAAGATACTGTAGGTGTAACAGCCCTTTACAGACAAGTATATCATTAACTATCTGTATTTCAAGGGCCTATCATTCTCCTTTAGACAGGAACCTTACGAGACCAGATGTCTGCAGGCAAAAAATCAGTTTCTGCATAGAGCTGAGCCCATTTCACTCAGTTTTACTACAAAAGTCAGAAGTCAAAAATCAAGATCTTAAAAGATAGCAAGTTTGTTACTTTCACAAAAAAAGGTATTTCAAACCAATATTAATTTTCTCATATAATTAAAACCACAGTAATTATTTTAAGACATTGGGGTGATGAAAGAACACCAGCAAGCAGTGGCAGTGCAGGGACGCGGCCCGGCCTGCCCGGACAGCCCAGCACACCCTGTTCATTCACGGCGGCCGCTTCTGCCCGCACAACACGAAACACTCGGCCACCGCCACCGGCCCCGGAGCACCGGCCCGGCGGCGATGCGGGGCTCGGCCCGGAGACGCGCACGGCCCGGGCACCCCTGCGCACCCCGCTCCCGGCCCCGCCGGGGCCCGGGCGCCGCTCCCGCCCCGCGGCCCGACACCCCCAGGGCCGGCGGAGCGGCTCAGGGCCGGGCCCGGCCGAGGGTCCCTCGGACTTACCCGTCGCCCACCACCACACACTTGATGGCCTGCATCGGGGCTGCTGCTGAGCGGAGCAGGGAGCGGCGGCCGCCTCCGCCCTGAGCCTGGAGCAGGGACGAGGCAGCGGCACCACCCAAGGCGGGGAGGGAGAGGGCGGACTGCGGGTGCAGGAAGCGGCGCCGCGCTCACATCCGGCCGGGCCGCGCCGGGGCCGCCTCGCGGGCGGTGCCTCGGCTCGGGGCGGGAGCGGGCGGAGGGCCGGGGCTGTGCCACTGACCCAGTGCAGGAGCGGGGCTTCGGCCCCGGTCCGTGCATGGCGGGGCCCTTCTGAGCGGGCATGTCAGCGCTGGCACTGCTGGCACAAGCCCGCAGCCCGGTCAGGGGATCAGGGCATCGTCCCACAGCAGCCCTGTCGTGTGTAACAAGTCGCTCTTGAACACAGAGCTGCCTTTGACACCGCCATGTATCTCGTCTATCCTGCCTGGCACCCATCATGCAGCAGCCTCATTCTTGGCATCTCTTGAAGCACGTTAATGTGTTTACCCCCCAGAGGTACTGAGCACGTGTAACTCAGGTCACCGCAATGCTGCTGTGGGCAGGTGCCCACTTTCCCCAGCCAGGCACCTGCCATGGGACCATCTCTCTCCCTGTGCCGCCACTGCAGAGCCAGATTGTTTTCCTTCATCCATGGATCTTCACACCATCCTCCCTCGTCTGAATATGCTGTGTGTGACGTTAATTGTGCTGGCAAGTTTTAGATCAGATCAGTGCACGTCCAGCCTTCTCAAGATGGGAGAACCGAGGGACTGTCAGGGCTCACAGAGCTTCGGGTTTCTTTTTTCCCTCAAGCAAACCAGTTATTTCCATTAAATAGTGAAGCAGAAGTCAAGCAGAGCAGATCTGATGATCCCAAGAGTCATAATTTCTGCAATTAGTTCTTGCCATAGCTCTATTTGCCAGAGCATGTCCTGGTTGGGCTGATGCACAGAAGCACTGTATCCTTTGTTTGCGTTGCCATCTGTTCCTGGAAGGAAGTGTGAGGAGAGGACCCATGCACACACTGCTCCTGCAAAGTGAGGATGAATGAAACCACCATCAGAGGTGGTTTTCCAGTGATTTGATCTCCTCTTATTTCCAGAACATTTCTAAGTTATTTTGATACCACACAATGCAACTTCATCAGTGGACAGAACATTCCACGACAGTTACTCCCTTTCATTTTTCTTTCATTGAGCAGATATAATTCTCAGATATTTTCCATCAGAGAGGAAATCCTAATTATCACTGTGAACCTAAAGGTATTTTTGCAACACTCGTATGTCGGTGTTCCATGGCACAGATGGAATCTGAAATGAGTTCTCATGTAAGTTCAATACCTTTAAAGCCAATGCCTGGCACCCGCTCTGTGCCCAGCAGGAGGGAGCTGCGGAAGGGAGGTGTGGGCAGAGTCACCTCCTGCTGCTCCTGGCTGCTGCAACAGCCTTGGGGCCCCCAAGATCCTGCACAGGAACAGAGCAGCACCGCCAGTGTCTGCCTGATGGCAGAGCCAGGACACGGGAAGATTCCAGGGATACGTAAAACTGCTTCTGGTTTTCCACCACCTATCTCTTCCTTCACCGGTTCTTTTTTTATCCAGTGTATAAGAGAGGGATGATTAGAGCTTTTTCTGTGAAAAAGGGGTACAACAGCATTTACAATATAATTACAAAATAGCACACAAGGACAAGGATGAAGGCTGTAGCAGACAAAACACTTTAGCATTAATTGTTTTATGATCCTGTCATGAGACAAGCATTGTCTTTTTACATATGTTCTTCTCAGTGCTCATCCACCCTATTGTTTTGGGATCAATTGTTTTGCACTGTCAAAAATTGCTTAAGTTAAAACACAGGGCATGGTTTAAACAGGTTTTAAATTGACAGTTTTATACTGAATTTGGTATATAATTGACAACATTAGAAAATACCTAGAGAAATACTTATTGTTAGTCATTAAAAAC
The DNA here is from genome assembly GCF_017590055.1 of Onychostruthus taczanowskii. Taxonomy (NCBI): domain Eukaryota; kingdom Metazoa; phylum Chordata; class Aves; order Passeriformes; family Passeridae; genus Onychostruthus; species Onychostruthus taczanowskii. The sequence continues at coordinate 6,854,809 of NW_024499128.1, forward strand.
AATATTACAGTTTGGGTAGATGATGATAATGGTAACATATTTAGACAATTTTCCTCCACATTTGTAAATATTTACTTCCTCAAATGTTATAAAAGAGCCATTTGGAATATTTTTAAATTTTGCATTTGGAATTGTAGCTGATATCTCTTACTCTAGCTTTATTTGTCCTGGCAGACAATTGTGTGTATGCTCCTTAAAATACATGATGTGATAATTATTCTATTGTGAAACATTACTATATTTCAGCTACATTTTATTTTACTCTTGCATCTTTTTTGGTTTACCTAGTAAGTGGTGTGTTTGTTTTTAAAGAGAAAAAGATAAGTTACATCATGCTACAAATACTCAACACTTTGCAGGTATGGATTTTCCCCTGAGAGTGAGAAGAGAGAGCAACATGGAATATTCTGAAACATTAGTTTAACAAAAGAAACTTATAGGATGAAACACAGGGCAAAGGAGTGGGAAGTTAATAACAGACAACTTATTAGAAGAAGTCTCAGTTTGATACATATGACTGCAGTGCTGAGTTGTATACAGAATAGTTACAAATGCACCTCACAGAGGAGTAGGATGGAAGAAAATAATGAATGGCATTGACAATAACCCATTATAAATCTTTCCATACCTCTGATAAAATCATGAATCATACAGCTGAGGCTTAGATCAGTCTTAATATTATTCCACGCTCTATCACCTTGTCTTCTCTCACCATTACAATTGTTGTTGAAAGCCTTTTTCTGAGACAACAATAAGAAATCATTATTTAAGATTGTTTGGGATACTGCCTGAATGTGTGTATTGTGTGTGTGCTGGCACTGAGAGAGGATTATTCTCCTTTGTGGATGGGGAGTGGCAGGGAAATCACGCTGATGCAATACCAGAAAGTTCTACTCACCATGACACAGACTATCAACACTAGAGAGACAATAATTATTGGCACTTTTGTAGTATCTTTCATCCCCAGCTCTTACTGTGCTCTGTACTGACAGCTCATGAATGAAGCCACAGAGGAGTAGAGAAGGCCCAGTGTACACTCTGTACAGGGAAACAAGCAGAACACCTGGCAGTGATTCATAGGTGTGCTCCTTACTCACAGATGACACCTCCAGCTGACAGTGGTTCTGTTCAGTTGCCTGCAGGACACAGCATGTACAATTCTGAGGTCAAAAGTAACCTTCTGTCCTTAACAATAATGGAAAAACTTGTTCAGGGTGAAAAGCTGTAACTGGAATTCACAATCACTGGAAACCGGAGCTTGGACTGAAGTGCAAAAGCCAATTTTATGTGAAGCAAAGGTGTGAAGTGTCAGAGGGTAGAATAAAGTTTTCAGCATATTGCACTCTTCTTTCTTTAGATAATTTCTATTAAAATCAGAAGCAAAACCCCCCAAACCTCACACAAAACAGAGAGACCTTACTGGAGAAAACGGGGTTTCCAGATGCTTTTTCATCTTAAAAGAGCTGACATAATTGTCTTTAAAAATTGTAATTAAGGCTTGACCCTAATTTGAGTTGGTGGTAAAAATCAGGTATTTAATGATGTAGTATTAGGTACAGAGTAACTGGCAGAAAGAAGTCAATGTCAGACAGCAGTGAGCATCCAAAATTCTTTTCTGGACTCTAGTTCCACCTGTGGTGTTATCCACCTTTCTGCCCTGCCACTCTCTGAGCCCCTCTGCCCTCCTGTTTTTAAATCCAGACAGTAGTACTTATTCCAGCTGTTTGGACAGGAGCTACCACTTAAAGCTTCTCACCTAACAGTGGCCTGAGATTCCAAATTTTTGCTTAATGATGTTGGAATTCTTTAGTTGGTATCTCTTTTTCAAGCTAATGAATGACAGATTTTTAACTGGGGAAAGTGACACTACTGGTGTGGAGGAAATTCAGAGTATCTTCACTAACTTGGAGAGTTAAATATGACATAAAATTAATGTCAGAAAATAGTCTAATCCACAAGTAATGGATAGATATTCCAGGCAAACAGTTTTGGCATGATTAGTTTCCTGAGTGTTGAAAAAACCCTGTACTTGCATGTGATATGTACACTGTTCAAATATAGCAGTCAGTCTGCTCTAGAGGAACCAAAGCCAGCAATAAAAAAGGAACCACAACTTTTAAATGTCAGCATTTGCTGCATCAGAGAGAACAGATTAAATGAGCATAAAAATCAAATGGTAGTATATAAAGCTTTACATTATTAATAAAGCATTGTAAAATAAATGCATCCCATTGATGTGATTCTAGCATAGATGATTTCTCTGGTATATGAATAAAACAGAAACAAGTCCTGTATTTTCTTTAGGTAGCTTCTGATCAATCTCTCTTCTGTCAGGAATTGCAGTTACAAAAACCACATAAGGCTCTGCATTCACTGATGTCTACCCTCAGGTTTAGCAAGCAGCAACAGACAGTGCTTCAACTGTTGTGGAAGGCTGTGGGACTACACACAGTAATCCCTGTGTATGGCTGTGAGCTTCTTGGAATAGAGGCATCATTATATATTTATAAACAAGGACCTGAGACTTCTCTCTGTGTCTCTTCAGTTTTTTATCGCTGTAACTCCCTCAGCAGAAATATGGGAATAAGCCTTTCATAGGCATCACATCATGCCCCGAGGAGAGGCATTGCTGAAACACACAGACATGGAAGCTGCAAGTGCCCTTCAACTTCTGTCTTGACATCAAGCATTTCACAGAAATGAGCCTTAAAATAGCAAGAAAAATTATATAAAGGTTTAACCATGACCTAAGCCCATTTGGTATCACTAGTTTTGCTGCCTTCCATTGTCCAGTCATTTTTCACATGAATAAAACAGCTACAAGCTGTGATGTGCCCCGATTTCCTTAGAAAGATTTCACGTTTGTTTTGCTCCAGACTTGCAGACAAGCTTACGGACTTCAGCAGAGCTAGGACCTAAAAAAGGACCAAACCTTCTGTGGTTGGTTTGTCTGAGAACAGATGGAATGGGAAGAAGCCTACTTCCTCCTGTCATGCTGCACAGCTGTGACTCACATCCCAACTGAAGAGCTTCTCTTGGGGTGGAAAGCAAGACAAAAAGCAGACAGCTTCAAATAATGCATTAGATCAAAGCCAGAAATTAAAACCAGGGGTCCATCATGTAGCATGGTCAACACTTGAAACAGAAATGCACATTTATTACAGAAATAATTGTCAAAAATTGATTATATACTCTGGAGTCTATTACTCACTGGGACCATTTTTGGAAATTCTGAAGAATTTTTAAGAGTAATAGATGTAATAAGTAAATACAAAATAGCTTATTTTAGCATAAATAGAATTGTATGAAAACCTACAGTGTTTTTTTTTTTTTTCCCAGTGATTTTATACTGATAAACTGCTAAGTTACAATTTTGATGAAGAGGAAAACTTCTCAAAATAAGGTACTTGATTTACTCCCCACTTCCTAAATATAAAAATTACAAAATTGTTCTGTTTGTAAAACACTCTAGGCTAACAGTGACATACATCAACCACCTTCCTGTTTTACCAAGAGATGCAGCTGGGTATTTTTGGGTATTTCTGCTTACTGCTGGCACTTGGGTATTTGGAATTATTGTGAGATCTAGCCTTTAATAAACGGATCAAAAATACCTGTGCTGTGCCTTTTTAATGTCGCTGTGTTTCTGTGTGCAACACTGTTCAGCTGGTGTGGGAGCTGTCCCTGCTGGCACTGGTGTCCCCTGTATGTGACTGTCACTTGCACGTGTCATGTGCCAATCCATGTGTTGTGCTGATCATTTTCTAAGAGGTTTTGGAGAGGGAGGGCTCTCAGCCCGATGTCATCACAGACTCAGTGCTTTTGTCACCAGGGACAATAAACTCTCTGAGGTGTGCCTGGGAGTGTCCTGGCAGGTCACTGCTGGGGAAGGAAGCATGGTGGCAGCAGACAGCCACCACAACTGATGACAAGGTTTCTTTCACTTCTAAAAACCCCACTCACAAGAAGGGGTTTGCTGGAACTCTCTGGCTTTTTTTTTTTTTTTTTTTTTTTTAAGTGAACTTCCATTCTATTCAATCTAAAATATTTGACTTTTCCCCTCTTCCAAATGCCTGTTTGAACTTGGGCTTTTGCAATCAGTTAATGCAATTTTTGCCTTCATAGCAGTGGATATGAAAGGCACCAGAAAGAAAGAACTGTAAGCATAAATAACCCTAAACTCTGTCTCATTTGCACACTCACTGTTCACAGTTTATCTGTGTCATTTCTAGTTCTTGGAGAGAGGCCTCGAGATCTAATCTCAAGGATAAGGATTGTTCTCTGTCATGCTGCAGAGCCAAGAAAAGGAATTTTTTCATAAACCTATGAGGAACTACTAAATATTATGGATATACACTAAGAAAGCTTAAGGGGACGTTTTGAAAATGTAACAACTCAGTAATATTGACTCACAACATTTTTTCTTTGAATAGAGGAATATCTGAACACCTGAGAAGATATTTTAGCTAAAATGAAATAGAACATGAACAGTTAAGAAAAGATAAAGATGTTCTCTGATGCAACAGAAAAACACAAGTCAGGGTTGAGAAGCAAAAGTGAGATGATGGCATTAAAGTGATGGAAAATGATCCCTTCAGGCATCAGCTGCAAATTGCATGTCAATAGTTTTGGACTTCTGCATACTAAAGTAATCAGTGTTTTGGCCAAATTGAAAATGATTTTACCACCATGACAGAGCTGAAATCAAAAGAGGAAGTGTGGGATGCCTTTGAGGTTTAGTTTCACTACCAAAATAATTAGCTGATTTCCAAATCTTCACGTGACAAAATCTGGTAAATCTCTTCAATTGGTATTCAACTGCATTATCTGCTAATTTCTTTGTTGGAAAGCTAAAGAGTGTTTTATCAATCTCACTATTTAATGAAATAATTAGATCCAAATAAATACAGATGATAACTTGTTATTATTATGACCTAATTTAGTAATGATATTGCCTATTTTAGTGTAGAAAGTAATTTACTCTTAATCAAGATTTTAAAATTGATACCGTGTCACATCTGTTGCAATGTGCAACATGAGCCAGAACTAATGAGACTGGCAGACATCTACTGGTAAATATAAAGGTAATCTGCTTCCTGATTTAACCTTTGTGTATCCTGCATGGTTTTCCAATTAGTAATGGAAAGCTGCTAAATGTCCTGCTCTGGAATTATTCTTTCTCTATACATCAGCTTGATTCTGTGTCAATAAAATAAGAAGTGTAGGTCAATGCATTAATTTTTCTGTTTCATTTCAGTTATTGAAACTTGATTGAATGGAAACTGTAAAGAACAGTTCTGGGGCCAAAACAAATGGGGCCATGTCCAAAAATTATATTGGTCAACTGTTCATCTGTTGGGACATTTTTGCCTACTTGAAAAGTGTCATGATGGTAATTTATCTCAAAGCTCTTCCTAGGAAATGTTTGCAAAATGGTTTTGTGTGTAACTTGGACCTGAACAGTGTATTTTTGATTCACTATGTAACTCAAGTATTGCTTGAAAGGCAAAGCAAGCATTGCCTTGTGACAGCAGCTGGCTCACTGAATTCATCACATGGCTGTGAAAACAACAAAATAACAAAAAAAAAAAAAAAAAAAACAAAAAAAAAAAAAAAACCCCGCACCCAAACCCAGAAAGCATCACTGACATTTCACAGTGAAAGAGGGTGGGTTTAGATGTTAGGAGAAAATTCCCCCGTGTGAGGGAGGCCCTGGCACAGGTTGCCAGAGAAGCTGCGGCTGTCCCAGCCCTGGCAGTGCCCAAGGCCAGGCTGGATGAACCTGGGACAGTGGAAGGTGTCCCTGCCCATGGCCGGGGGTGGAACTGGTGGCCTGAAGTTCCTTCCACCCAAACCCTTCTATATTCCACATCCATCAGTGCAGGTGTCACTGAGCAGGCCCGGGAGCACACCTGGCTCACGCCCTCACAAAATGGGCCGAATCACGGTGAGCCAGGGCAGGTTAAAGCTGGGTGTCGGTAGCAGGCCATTCCCCAGGAGAGTGCTGGGGCCGAACGGACTCCTCAGGGAAGCGGCCACAGCACCAAACCTGACGAGAGCTCAGGAAGTGTCCGGACAACGCTCTCAGGCACACAGCGGGATTCCTGGGCGGTGCTCTGTGCAGGGCCAGCGGCTGGACTCGATGATCGCTAATCAGACCCGTGAGCTCCCGTGAGCTCCCGGCACCGGCACCGGCACCCGGGACCGGGCCGAGGGGCGGCGCCTGAGGGCGGGACCAGCCCCGCTCCAAGGCCCCGCCCCGCCCGCCTTCCGCACATGCGCAGCCAGCAGAGCCGAGTGCCGCGGCGGCCCGGCCGGCGCACGCGCGGTGCTG